>NC_135819.1:61886291-62186908 GCF_964213995.1 Mustelus asterias
CCATGAGCTTCTCCATAGAGAGAATGGCCAACTGAGGGGACAGCCATAAGCAGCATCACTTACTGTGCATACAGGGTCGGCACACTGATGCCCATGGAATGGATGACTCACTGAGTAGCATGGACCAGTCAATGGCAGCAGGGGCACAGAGCTTTTGGAGGGGATACCCTCTACCAGACATGCAGAATGCCCAGCAAGGGCTGAGGATGTCATGGAGGAAGAGGGTGCCATCTTTCATGAGGCGCACTCAGTATCCTCGGTCTCCTTGGCCCCAGTGACTGAGAGACCACCAGTGCGGCAGGGCCCGGTGATGGAGGCTGCCCCTGCAGTGAGGAGAGTGCAGCAGCCCCTGGAGATGCTGTCATGGTCAGCTCCATGGCAAGGTCAACTGCCATGTGCATTTCAACCGTAGGTAGAAAGGAGTGAGCAGGTTACCTCCACCTCCCCATAGGCTAAGTGGAGGAGCATTGCTTTTTTCTGTACTTTTCACAAGTCCAGTTTGACACAAAGAATATAGAAATAGAGAAACATAAAAACTAGAAGCAGGGCCCTCGAGCCTTCTCCGCCATTCAATATGATCATGGCTGATCCTCTATCTCAGTGCCATATCCCCTTGACGCCTTGAGAGTCTAGACATCTATCTATATCCCTCTTATATAAGGCCACCACAGCCTTCTGTGGTAGAGAATTTGACAGGTTCTCCACCCTCTGAGTGAAGAAGTTTCTCTTCATCTCAGTCCTAAATGGCCTAGTCCGTAACCTGAGACTGTGACCCCTTGTTCTAGACATCCAGCCAGGGGAAAATCATCTCTGCATCCAATCTACCCCCTGTCAGAATACTGCTGAAGACACTGGATACTGCAAAAGCTCTGGCTCCTGATAATATTACAGGAAAAGTACTGAAGGCTTGTGCTCCAGAACTCGCTGCATCCCTAGCTAAGCTGTTCCAATACAGCTACCTGACTGGCATCTGCCTGGCTTTGTGAAAAATGCCCCAGGTGTGTCCTATACACAAACCTGGCCAATTACCGGTCTGCTCTCGAACATCGGTAAAATGATGGAAGAGGACATCAACAGCGCTCTCACGACATGTTGTTTAACAATAACATATGGACAAGGAGCAGGAGTAGCTCATTCAGCCCCTTGAACCTAGGGAAATTCCAGTGAATACAGGCACGGTGAACCCAATCGCTCCTCAAACGACAATCCTGCTATCACAGGAATCAGTCCGGTGAACCTTTGCTGCACTCCCTCTATCAAAAGTATATACTTTCTCTACAAACCATGATAAACAATCAATGGCTTTTGAAGTGTAGTCACGGTTATAATGTAGGAAACACAGCAGCCAATGTGACAGCAGCCATTGCGAGCCACACATGTTCAATGGGGAACAACACAGAGGAATGCAATCATGTAGGTCTTTTAGAGAGAGGTTCTACAGGCACGAAGGGCTGAACGGCCTCCTGCAGACGATGGAGCCTCCAGAGTCTGAATCTCAGCAGTGCAATACCAGTAGAGGCCTGCAGATGGTGGTATTGAGCTACAGAAACACTCACCTCAGCAGTGCCACTAGCTGGGCTTTACTGGAACTGCAGCATCCTCACTGTATTGTTAGATTTTGTCAAATCTAAAATTTTCACTAGATGAATGACCCCACACAGCACCATAGACTGGGAGTGACTCCACACAGCTCCATAGACTGGGAGTGACTCCACACAGCATTGTAGACTTGCAATTACTCCACATAGCAACATAGACTGGGAGTGACCCCACACAGCACTGTAGACTTGCAATGACTCCACACAGCACCGTAGACTGAGAGTGACTCCACACAGCACCATAGACTGGGAGTGATTCCACACAGCACTGTAGACTGGGAGTGACTCCACACAGCACCATAGACTGGGAGTGAGTCCACACAGCACCATAGACTGGGAGTGAGTCCACACAACACCATAGACTGGGAGTGACTCCACACAGCACTGTAGACTGGGAGTGACTCCACACAGCACTGTAGACTGGGAGTGACTCCACACAGCACCATAGACTGGGAGTGACTCCACACAGCACCATAGACTGGGAGTGAGTCCACACAGCACCATAGACTGGGAGTGACTCCACACAGCACCATAGACTGGGAGTGACTCCACACAGCACAGTAGACTGGGAGTGACTCCACACAGCATCATAGACTGGGAGTGAGTCCACACAGCATCATAGACTGGGAGTGAGTCCACACAGCATCATAGACTGGGAGTGACTCCACATAGCACCGTAGACTGGGAGTGACTCCACACAGCACTGTAGACTGGGAGTGACTCCACACAGCACTGTAGACTGGGAGTGACTCCACACAGCATCATAGACTGGGAGTGACTCCACACAGCACTGTAGACTGGGAGCGACCCCACGCAAAAAGGACTGATGATTGCAGATGATTGCCCTGTATTTAGCACCTCGGGTACTGAAGTAGTCCAAGTCCAAATACATAGAAACATAGAAACTAGAAGCGGAGTTGGCCATTCAGCCCTTCGTGCCTGCTCCGCCATTCATTTTGATCATGGCTGATCATCAAATTCAACGTCCTGATCCCCCCATATCCCTCGATCCCTTTAGCCCAAAGAGCTAAATCTAATTTCTTCTTGAAATCAAATAACACTTTAGCCTCAACTAATTTCAGTGGTAGTGAATTCCACACATTCACCACCTCCTGGGTGAAGGGATTCCTCCTCACCTCAGTCCTAAAAGGTTTGCCCCTTATCCTCAAATTACGACCCCTAGTTCTGGACTCCCCCACCATCGGGAACATTCCTTCTGAATCTGCCCTAGTCTAACCCTGTTAGAATTTTATAGAATAGAATCTAATAAGTTTCTATGAGATCCCCTCTCACTCTACTAAACTACAGGAAGACCCGGACATTATCAGGCTTTGGCTGACAGGTGGCTCCTGCCCCATGAGGAGGATAGCACCATCAGACCCCTGTAGCCTGCAAGCAATCACTTCCAATCCAACTTTCCAAGATCTCCAGAGCTTGGCCTTCCAGTGAATACCCACCAAGGTCATCTCAGACAACAGGACAGCTGCCTCCAGCCACCTCCAGCTCAGGTATGGATCTTGAGAAACAGCAAGATGTAGCAGTAGATTTAGGAAGGTTAACAGGTTATAGTTTCACAGTTTGGCACAGGTGTTGTTAGCCACTTGTACACAGTGAGCACCGATGTTAATATGCACATATTATGTGAATCCCTCTGTTAAGTATTAAATCTAAGTTCTTACACCCTCTTACCGTCTCCTTGCTCCCATTTCATTGCTCCATAACCTATTGCATACACAACGGCGTCCATCTAACATGTAAAGGCTGTTTGCTGACAAATGGCACCACCTCCATCTTGCCTCTATGAGGCTGTCAACCAACTGGGTGACCTTCCCTCACATTGACGGGACACAGTCAAGGATAATTTTCAGTGTTGATGATCAGTTTGAACATTTGTGAACAGGTCCACAGCAGATGCCATCTCCCTGGCCCTGCACTCAACTCTAGAACACCTAGATAACAAAGACACCTATGTCAGACTCCTATTTATTGACCACAGCTCAGCCTTCAATACGATTATTCCTACGAAACTCATCTCTAAACTCCTTGGCCTGGGCCTCGGCTCCTCCCTCTGTGGCTGGATCCTGAACTTCCTAAGCCACAGACCACAATCAGTAAGGATAGGCAACAACATCTCCTCCATGATCATCCTCAACACTGGTGCCCCACAAAGCTGTGCCCTCAGCCCTTACTATACTCCTTATACATCTATGACTGTGTGGCCAAATTCCCCTCCAACTGGATTTTCAAGTTTGCTGACGACACCACCGTAGTGGGTCGGATCTCAAACAATGACAAGACAGAGTACAGGAATGAGATAGAGAATCTGGTGAACTGGTGCAACGACAATAACCGCTCCCTCAATGTCAACAAAATGAAGGAGATTGTCATCGACTTCGGGAAGCATAGTGGAGAATATGCCCCTGTCTATATCAATGGGGACGAAGTAGAAAGGGTCGAGAGCTTCAACTTTTTAGGTGTCCAGATCATCAACAACCTGTCCTGGTCCCCCCTATGCCGACACTATAGTTAAGAAAGCCCACCAATGCCATGACATTCAACAACTGCACCAATTTGGCACCATTCATGACTCATCAGATACTGACCCAGTCCGTGTTCAAATGCAACAAGAGGGATTTGGGCGTACAAGTCCACAGCTCGCTGAAAGTGGCAACACAAGTAGATAAGATGATCAAGAAGGCATATGGCATGCTTGCCTTCGTTGGTTGCGGCATAGAGCATAAAAATTGGCCAGTCATGTTCCAGCTATATAGAACTTTAGTTAGGCCATATTTGGAATATCATGTACAGTTCTGGTCACCACACAACTAGAAAGATGTGGAAGCTTTGGAGTGGGTACAGAAAAGGTTTACCAGGATGTTGCCTGGTTTGGAGGGGAATTGCTATGAGGAGAGATTGGACAAACTTGGTTTGTTTTCATTTGAATGTTGGAGGCTGAGGGGCGAACACTATAAACATTATAGTTAAGAAAGCCCATCAACGCCTCTACTTTCTCAGAAGTCAAAGGAAATTTGGCATGTCAGCTACGGCTGTTGCCAACATTTACAGATGCACCATAGAAAGCATTCTTTCTGGTCGTATCACAGCTTGATGCGGCTCCTGCTCTGCCCAAGACTGCAAGAAACTACAAAGGGTCATGAATGAAGCCCAATCCATCACGCAAACCAGCCTCCCATCCATTGACTCTGTCTACACTTTCCGCTGCCTCGGAAAAGCAGCCAGGATAATCAAGGATCCCACGCACCCCAGACATTCTCCCTTCCACCTTCTTCCATCGAGAAAAAGATACAAAAGTCTGAGGTCACGTACCAACGACTCAAGAACAGCTTCTTCCCTCCTGCCTTGGACCTACCTTGCATTAAGTTGGTCTTTCTCTACACCCTAGTTATGACTGTAACACTACATTCTGCATTGTCTCCTTTCCTTCCCTCTGTACAGTATGCTTTGTCTGTATAGCGTGCAAGAAACAATACTTTTCACTGTACACTAATACATGTGACAATAATAAATCAAATTAAAACAAATCAAATGCAGGATCACCGCATATGAATTCATGGATTTTCTGATGGGTGAAGATTAGAGTGAGGAGTTCCTTTTCACTTTGTGCCTAACAAGTCTCAGTGTCAGCAAGGGCCCTTGATGCAAAGGCTTTTGGTCTGCCATTCTGGATTCACACTGTGCCAAGATGGCGTTGGGAGGTGTGAGTATGGGTATGAACATCAGAGTATTGTAGCACCGATGGGACTGAGAGTATCTCTTTGAGTCTGTTGAAGACCGCTTTGTGGTACCTTTACCAGCAACAGTCAACATCTTGATGGAGCTGCTGAAGTGGTCCAGTGACCTCACTGTAACAAGGGATAAACATTGAATGATCATTTGTCATACTGTTATGATCCCAGTTGATGTCATAATTGCATGGAAAGCTTCTAGAATGGAACCCTGGCTCAAAACACCATAACTTTTATTATTTGTCATTAAACGTGGAGGAACAGAGTAACAGGAACACTAATTAGCTTTAACAACAAGAAAAAAACATTTAATAAACATGACTAGTTGGATTATTATTCAATACTCCTTTGCTCCCCCCTTAGCTTCATAAATACACACAAATTTTAAGATTAAGATGGATTACAAAGTAAACTACAATGGTTTCTTTAACACAAAGTCCCTTTTAAGCACACAGATTGGCTGTGGCCAAATACACAATCCTCCCAGGTATGACAGTTTCCAAACTCCAAAAACATGCTTTAAAATCTCTTAGAATGATTATATCCCTTCATGGTTTGCATTCCAAATCCAGTCCAGGTTTTCCAAATAACTCTTTTGAACAAAGCTTCTGCTGCACTTTTAACAATGAATTCATTTCAGGATTTACACCAACCCTGCAGGATTTCTTTGTCTTAACTGCTGTACTAACAGGCATCAAATGTTTCATTCACTTCTGAAGTCTGCTATCATACTTTAAATCTGGTTACTGCAATTGTCTCTTTAACTTTGTTTACTCTTCCTTGAATTCTTCTGAACAATGCTTTGGTCTGTGTTCTCTTAACTTCAGTCATCTTAAACATTCTTTCTGTCCCAATTCCCTGGTTATCTGGACAATAACTGGTTCTTTAGGAAGCCAGCCTCTTTGCAATTCCCATCCTGTCCAGTCTTTCTCCTGTAAGAAGTTTAACAACACCAGGTTAAAGTCCAACAGGTTTATTTGGTAGCAAAAGCCACACAAGTCTTTCTCCTGACAGGTTTGAGAGATGTTCATTCCCCGATATCCTGTTTCCAATTGCAATATATCTAGCAAAAACTAAAACTGAAAAGTTTTTTTTACCTTACAAGGGCCTTCAATTGCTAAGCAATGTCTTCATAACTCTGCTTGCCTCTTTATCCTTCACACTGTAGCCTTCTCTAAGCACAATAGTAAAGCAGTTGGAATTTAACCAATCCCCATACATACATACCTTTGTCCAGCATAAATCTAATTATAGGTTTTACCCTTCAAGGCACAGAAACATTATATTAAACATATTTAAAACCATACCTTATTTCTAATGTTTACCAATACAAATATAAATCCCTTAAAACTACATTTGTTTTCCTAATAATACCGAAGAAGTGCTGTAAAGTGTGCTTGTCCATGGGAATGGCCATCTGTCATATAGCCATTGTCTTGTCTGGATCTGGCTTCATGCCATCAGCTGTGAGTACGTGACTTATGTAAGGAAACTGGTTAACCCTGAATCTCCCAGGGTTAAGCTTTAGCTGAATGGTCCTGATTCAGTCAAGGCTGAGACAAAGATATGTATCAAGTTCTTACATAGTATGACCCCAGGTGAAGATGTCATTGACAATGAATTGCTGGAAGATCTCGCTGCCAATGGAGATCCCATAGGGCAAATGAAGAAAATGACATCTACCGACTAGAGAGATGAATGAGTTAAGTTTCAAGGATTCTTCATCCAAGGGAATCTGCCAGAACCCACATTTTGCATCGAGAACGCTGAACATCTTGACATTTGGCATGTCTGCTATCACCTGTTCCACTGTCTTCATAGGGTGATGAGATCTGAGCAGCGCCTTGTTCATATGCATTTGGTCAGTGCATATCCTGACCATGCCAGCTTTCTTTACTGTGGCCACCATTGCTGAAGCCCATTCTGTGGCCATGTCTATAGCAGTTATGACACCTAGTGTTGTCATCCGATGCAGCTCTTTGACTACTTTCTGCTTCATGGCTGCTGGTACTCTTCTCAGAGCACAGGCCTTTGATGGTGTTGAATCATCTAGATTCATGTGGTATATAACTGGTAGTTTACCAATGATGTTACAGATGAAGAGGTCTTTGTACGTTGCCATCTCTGGGGCCTGGTTTTGTAGAGCATGCACTTCTGGACTAAGTTGAATGAGCCCCAATGCAATGCCCCAAGGACCTGATAGTGGTCTTTTGCTCTGGTCAACTACATGAAACTTGAAACTGCCCTGTGTACAGTGGAGAGTGACTTCATCTTCAGTGCAGAAGGTTTGTCTGCCATAAACCAGGAGATCCACCTGGGTTTTGGGGATTGGTGCTGCGTATGGATCTAGTTCCCTGAGCATTCAGCTAGGTAACATATTTTTTTTAATATACTTTTCCAATTCAATCAAATCAAATCCAATTCAGAGTCTCAACAAGTTGAGACATTTCAGATCCAGGCTGACAAGACAGGGCGAGCGACCAAACCACCCTGTCCTGGGCCTGATCTACATGAGCCAAGCTGATTGGAGGAGGGAAAGCAATACCTCCTCCAAGACTTGAGCTCATTTGCATCTTAGCCAAAAGGCCGAGATGCCGCTTTTAAAAATTGCTTCATATGAAACATATGAAGCTTCAATGTAACCTAATGACCTCAACCAAGTGCAGCATCCAATCCATACTACACTTGATCTTAGCCAAAAGGCCGAGAAGCACCTTTCTCCAGTGTCAATCTTTACCTTCAGCCTTGCATTGCTACAAATCGTGTTGAGGATGTTGAGCATCTCACACTTTTCTGTGACAGTGTCAACACTCTCACTACAGACTGTTGTAGGAGGCTGTGTGGTTTTGCTGCTCCAGTTTGTTCACCTTGCTGATGCTCCTACCCTGGAGGACTGACCGGCTGCCCTGTTGCTGATGAAGGCTGCTGCGCTTCTGACCTGCAGCAATTAGCAAAGTGATTCCACTTTCCGCATACGTTGCATTGTTTACCATACACAAAGCAAACGGTTCTGAGGGTGATGGCCATTGCTGTTGGAGCAGCGTGCCCCCTGAACTGCAAATACTTCTGATTCCCCCCTAAATTCTCTGCTTCTTTTTCCGATTGTTCATTTAACATGCAAATGGCTGTTTGTAACATTCAATCTTTCTCTCACGGCAGCAGCTTGTGGACCCCGCAGACTATTCGATCCCTGATTAGCTCATTAGTGAGGGTGCCAATTGTACATTTCTTTGCTAAGATTTTCAAGGTTGCCGTATATTATATTCATTCATCTGATCTTTGATTTGTTTAATTAAATGCATGCTGGTCAAGGATTGTATTTTTTTTACCAGAAGACAAATATTCTTAAACTTTTCTAGGATTATTTCAGGGTCCTATTTTTTACTTCCCCATCTGGAAAACAAATCGAATTCCTTGATGGCCACAGAGCGTGCTAAGTTTAATAAGATTTAAGCTTGTACCTTTTTGACTTATCAGGTAATGTAGTACTGCAGTAAATATGCTGCAGTAGAAGACTCTTTCTTCAACTTTTCACAACCGTCAGCAATGTTTTCATCTGAGACGAGAGCTTCATGTGATGAAGTCATAGAATCCCTACAGTGCAGAAGGAGGCCATTCAGCCCATCAAGTTTGCACCCACCACAATCCCACCCAGGTCCTATTCCCATAACCCCACATATTTACCCTGCTAATCTTCCTGACACTGAGGGGCAACTTAACATGGCCAATCAACCTAACCCGCACATCTATAGACTGTGGAAGGAAACCGGAGCACCCGGTGGAAACCCATGCAGACACGGGGAGAACATGTAAACTCCACACAGACAGTGACCCAAGGCCGGAATTGAACCTGGGTCCTTGTCTCTGTAAGGCAGCAGTGCTAACCACTGTGCCACCGTGCCGTCCTTGTGCCATTCTGCCAGTTACTGATACCAAGTAAATGTGTTGAGTTCCCGAAGCGCTGACTGCAATAACTTGTAATAAACAATAGCTTATTCACTAGCTGAGCCGCTACTTCATTTTTCTATATTCATTCATGGCATTTCTTGCCCATCTCTAATTGGCCTTGAACTGACTGGCTTGGCCACACCATTTTAAAAGGTGTTTAAGATTTAATCACATTGCCAAGTAGCTGGAGTCACATGTAGGTTGAACAAGGTAAGGACGGCAGATTTCCTTCGCTAAAGGACATTAGTGAACCAGATGGGTTTTTACAACAATCAACAAGGATCATCATTGGACTTTTAATTCCAGATTTTTATTGAATTCAAATTCCACCATCTGCTGTGGTAGAATTCGAATCTGGGTCCATGCAACATTTATCCTGGGCCTCTGGCTTAGTAGTCCAGTGATAATATCACTATGCAACAGCCTTCCCCTCATGGTCGTATGCTTCTCCCATTCCTGGGGAGAACACCCACGCTCCCAACATGTGACCGTTTTTGTAGCAGTGTCATCGCACCATCGCGTGACCTCTCCGTCTACAGCTACGACACTCAACCTTTTCATCCAAGTCATAGAGTCATAGAGTCATTGAGGTTTACAGCATGGAACCAGGCCCTTCTTGTCCATGCCACCCCTTTTTTTTAACCCCTAACCTAGTCCCAATTACCCGCATTTGGCCCATGTCCCTCTCTCTATACCCATCTTACCCATGGATCTGTCTAAATGCTTTTTAAAAGACAAAATTGTACCCGCCTCTACTACTACCTCTGGCAGCTTGTTCCAGATACTCACCACCCTCTGTGTGAAAAAATTGCCCCTCTGGATTCTTTTGTATCTCTCCCCTCTCACCTTAAACCTACGCCCTCTAGTTTTAGACTCCCTACCTTTGGGAAAGGATATTGACTATCTACCTGATCTATGCCTCTCATTATTTTATAGACCTCTATAAGATCACCCCTAAGCCTCCTACGCTCCAGAGAAAAAAGTCCCAGTCTAGTAAATCTTTTCTGCACTCTTTCTAGTTTAATAATATCCTTTCTATAATAGGGTGACCAGAACTGTACACAGTATTCCATGTGTGGCCTTACCAATGTCTTGTACAACTTCAACAAGATGTCTCAACTCCTGTATTCAATGTTCTGACCAATGAAACCAAGCGTGCCAAATGCCTTCTTCACTGCTCTGTCCACCTGTGACTCCATTTTCAAGGAGCTATGAACCTGCACCCCTGATCTCTTTGTTCTATAACTCTCTCCAATGCTCCAGCATTAACTGACTAAGTCCTGCCCCGGTTCAATCTACCAAAATGTATCTCCTTGCATTTATCTAAATTAAACTCCATCTGCCATTTGTCAGCCCATTGGCCCAATTGATCAAGATCCCGTTGCAATCCTAGATAACCTTCTTCACTGTCCAATATGCCACCAATCTTGGTGTCATCTCCAAACTTACTAACCATGCCTCCTAAATTTTCATCCACATCATTAATATAAATGATAAGTAACAATGGACCCAACACCGATCCCTGAGGCACACCGCTGGTCACAGGCCTCCAGTTTAAAAAACAACCCTCTGCAACCACCCTCTGTATTCTGTCATCAAGCCAATTTTGTATTCATTTGGCTACCTCACCCTGGATCCCGTGAGATTTAACCTTATGCAAAAACCTACCATGTGGTACCTTGTCAAAGGCCTTGCTAAAGTCCATGTAGACAACATCAACTGCACTGCCCTCATCTACCTTCTTGGTTACCTCTTCAAAAAAGTCAATCCAATCTACAGTCACTAATACAGAGTGTGGATAGCTAAGGCCCAGCACTCATCCTTGTGGCAGCCTATTAGTTATAGCTTGTCCAACTGAAAATATCCCGTTCCTCCCAACTCTCTTGTTTCTTGCTAATTAGTCAATCCTGGGATTTTTCCTGAGTGTGTGGTAACAAGGTCACATAACCACAGTTTGAGACAAGAGAAATTAAAGAAAAAAGATAAGGAGACTTATGTTCAGTTAGAAGAAATTATTTTTGACCGGATGGTTGAGAAAGAACAAGAACAGGTGGAAATTGAAGTCGATATCTTTAGTTGAGGAAAGTTGGCAGAATTACAACAGAAAAATGTCAAGATAAAGCAGTTGTATCAGAAAGCATACATAGAAGAAGAATCTGAGTGTATACCAGACTCTGTAGTGGGACCTCCACTGGGGACTTCCACCACTGGATGGCAACAAGGCATTCAAAGGTGTGACTGGGTGACGGGCGAGGGCAAGGAAGTGAGTGGTGTGCGGCCGCACCCATACAGGAAACCCCTCCTATTGCAAGGGCAATAGGCACAGAGGGCATTTCCAGGAGCCTATCAGCAACTAATGCAGAGCAGAATTGGGCTCTGATTGGTGGAGGCCAGCCAGGCGAGGCAGCCAGTGAGTGAGCCAGCACATTTCCTGAGGTTTGCATTGATGAGCAGAGGTGAGGTGTGAGGGCTGAGGAGGCCCTGACGGTTGTCAAGGGGAAAAGCAGGGCAAGTTGACCAGGCCAGCAGGGTTGAAGAGGGCTGGCGAGCAACAAGCTGAGGGTGAGGTGAGGAGGCAGCCAGTGAGCCAGCAGAACAGCGAGATCGTTGAATGAGCAGGGGCAACTTGAAGCCCAGCCAGGTCTGAGAAGGCCTGGGCAACCGAGGGCGAGGCCAAGGCTATACCATAGCCAGGCAGCCAGTGAGCCAGCACAATAGTGAGGTTGTTGAGTGAGCAGGGGCAACTTGAACCCCAGGGCTGAGGAGGGAAAAAAAGCACTAATTAATTCATTAAAATAAAGAAAGATCGGTCGACATGAAGCGATTCTATCAATCTGGCCGTCAAAAGGGCAAAAATGAAGGCGAGGGAAGAGGACAAAGTTGGACAAATAGACAGTTTGTCATTTCACCTTAGAAAACTTCACATTCATCCTCATTCACCAAATGTGTGGGTGAATTATCTGATGACTCAGACTAGCCGATTTCTGGAGATATCACATCACCTGCAAAAGTTGAACAAGAAGTTCAAGAACAAGAAGTGGGCTGTGAAATGGGGATGGAACTACAAGATTGTGCTGCTGAAGTGGAGGAAGAAACCTATCCTGAAGACATTGCCTTCTGTCCAAAATCTGTTCCACAGGGGATGATAGAATATTTTGTACCAGAAAAAGTAGGTAACATGGAAAATTTGAGAAAAGAGTTTGATGTTGGAGGCCAGAAGCAGGACTGAAGTCTTCATGAGTCCCATTTTCTGAGGGTGAAGAGAAATGGGATGATGGAAATTAGAAATTGGTTGATTTTTTCGGAAACCCCCAATGCAATCTACATTTGCAAATTATCCCCTGACCTTTGTGAAGGGAAACAAATATTCACCAACAGGTACTCTAACTATTGGAAATGTTGAAAGGGATCTTGCTGATCCTGAAACTTCCAAAGCTGATATTAAAGCTGTTTTGTGTGTTGGGGCATGTCCCCTTTAACGGAATGGGTGGAGCTTGCCTAGCCAGTCTTGCGCTGACTGTGCTAGGGTACAAATGTGTTAATAAATAGTTCCCGTTAGTTTATTACCACTGACTTTGTGGTCTTTATTATACTCTATATCAGACCTCAAACATAATAACTCTTCTCCCCTCTTACTTCAAAACCCCCATATAACATATTTAGATTTTTTAACACAATTCAACTTTATACAAAAGAAACCCAACATGAGAATTAACTGTGAAAGACGATATCAATGTCCGTTAAAAAGTCTACATAGACGTAATGGCTGGAATTTTACTGCCCCGCCTGCCAGGGGAATCGGAGCGGGTGAGGGGAGAACCATGGGAAGGTCCGTTGACCTCAGGTGGGATTTTACAGTTTCGGGACAAGCGAGCCTGTAAAAGCCTGCCATATCAGTCTATCTGGAGGACTGCGGTTCCTGGACAAGCGTTTCATTGCCACCGAGCTCTTCTCGGGCACTTCCGGAAGTTCTCGGGCTTCCTGTCTTGCCTGGTTACTGTCATCTGCCGCGTTTCCTCTCTGGTCAGAACTCCCTCAGTTTCAGGAACACAAGACTCAGTTGGTTCCTCAGGTCCCTCTTGCAACAATTCAATGTCAGGGAGGACTTCCCTGCTTTGATGTGGAGCAGCCAGCAGCTGACCCATGTATCTTCTCCAGACTCGTTCACCCTGGGTCTGAACAGTGTATGACACTGGCACTGTCTGGGTCAACACGGTTTCTCCCTTCCTGAACTTCCTTATATTTCCCTCTCTTCAGGCCACCCGCCCTTCTTTGTACTTTGTCACTGCTCCTCATGCCTCCTCCAGTCACATCAGATCAAAGGGGGTCCTCAATCTGCAGCCACACATCAATGGCGCCGGGAACATAGGGTCGATGCATGAGGTGTGTTGCGACAAGAATCGATTCACGAGCCTTCCAAGGGACCCCTCCCCTTGGTGAGCGATTTTTCCATATTTTCCAGCTACAATTCCACACTTCTGAGTGTCTGGAGACAACTATACTGGGAATCATTGCACATTTAGGTTTGAACATCAAAACCTGTCATGGGCAGAGCTTCCATAATGCCCCCAAAAAAGGCAGAAAAATCATAGAATCATAGAAACCCTACAGTGCAGAAGGAGGCCATTTGACCCATCGGGTCTGTACCGACAGCAATCCCACCCAGGCCCTATCCCCGTAACCCCACATATTTACCCGCTAATCCCTCTAATCTATATATCCCCCTAACCTATATAGACCTATCTAACCCAAATATTCAGGTCCACAAGCAAGACTGAACAATGCAAGCCCCTGAGTATTATTTATTCCATGGTCCAGTCACTCTTTGAATTTAATCTGTAATGCTGCGGCTGAATCCTGTGAGGCAGCCGTACATTTTTAAAATTTTGTTCAGAACTTGGATGCTTTTTTTGGTTTCCACGCTTGGTGAAATATGCTGCCGTCATGCTGGGAGCAGATACAGGGGAAACACTTGACGGTAAAATGAATTTGTGACACCGGGTGGTCCGCCTGTGCAGATGTTGTCTTGGTTTTCAAACTAAACATTTGCTGATATGAAGAATGCTTATCAGATATATTCACATTAAATTCAGAGAGACCACGTGTGAAAACTGAAGCAAAATCCTTTGCAGAATCACTGCAATTTTATTGATTGCTGCACAATTTCTAGCCTCAGTTGGAAGTTTTGTCAAGTAAGTTCGAAGTGACTACTTCTCGGTGGACGCAGAGGTACCAACGTTACAGGTACCGCTGTTGATGAAAAGTGTACAAAATGCAGGAAGTTATTTTTTAATGAAACTGGAAACACTAAAAGTCACTTTAAAAGGGAAAGAGAAAATTATGGTTGAAACTGTCAGGGTGGGATTTTAAGGCCTCCCTTATCCTGATACCGTAAAATCCTGCCCGAGGTCAGCGGACCTTTCCACGGTCTGCCCCTCGCCCGCTCTGCTTCCTGTGGCAGGCAGGGTGGTAAAATCCCAGCCAAAATGTGACACAATAATGATGCACGTGCAGAGTAGAAGTGAATCACAAGAAAACTGTTGATTCATTTTGATTCAACTGAAGTTTGGATAAGAATGCTAAAAGCCACTGCAGTAAGAAATTGGGTGAATTCTTTCGGGAGGACATAGACGCAAATCTCTTTGCAGATTAAGTGAAACAATTCATTCATTTCAGCTCTAATGATGAGCTCTGTGCATTGAGATTACCAACTGGTTTGTATGTGATGATTTGCAGGTGAACTTCCCAAATTTGGAAACCATTCTGAAAATATTTCGAACAATGCCTGTCACAAATGCTAAGACTTCATAATAATTTGTGAAGTACGATGAGTGAGGAACGTGTGGCAAGTTCTGCAATATTGATGATTGAAAGTGTGTCTTCATGAGATTTTACTTGTGATTATGTCATTGACGATTTTGTGAGGAAAAGAATTGGAAGAAAATCTAGCTGAATTGCCAAACCAGCAAGGGATGAAGTCAGAAAATCTGAACAATATCTTCCTTGTTCATATTCTCTTGTTTAAATTCTGTTTTTCAAAAGGGGCCACCATTTGCTGGTCTGATATAATGGCTGCTGGTCACATGCAGATAGTTCTAACTGGCATCCCTTATCGCTTTCAAGACTGGCCTTCAGAGAGTCTCTTCTAGAACAAAGGACAGAATTCTGCCAGGGACAAAGCCACGTCACTGATACTGGACTTGGGGAAACACTGAGCTCCACTTGATTGGAGGATTTGCTCCTCCATTGATCTGTGCTGCAGTTATGTCATCGGCCGATTTTTCCATCTCATTGCTCTTTGGCCAGTTCCATGTTTGCTCGTCTCAAGACACACAGATCACAATATTGACCTTCTTTCCTGTCATTCTGAGGATAGGTAGGATTGGATGTCAATTCTGCAATTACAGGCATGCTTCTATAAGTTAAAAACAAAAGTAATTAAGCAGTGATCAATTTGTGTATTTTGGTGGCTTGCACCTTTGCGTTCTGTGGGGTGAGAGTGGATGGAGTTGGGAGAGAAGTGACATGATTGGGAGAAGGAAGTGACATCATTTGGGACAGGGCGTGTCATGATTGGGGGTGGAGCTGGGGGGGGCCAGTGCGTGACATTATGGGGGGGCCCCAGAAATGAAGTATGCGGCCCCAAAAGTGTAAGTCCGCCACTGGCAACAGGATCTGAAGGCGGAAGGTCACCACCTGGGTGTGAAGGTACACCAGCACCTGACCGCCCTCCCTAAGCTGGAGACACAGAACCTCAGCAGCCACCCAGAAGAACTGTATGAGCGTTCTCTGGATTTTTGTGACAAACTCAGGGGCAGGGATCAAAGTGACTACCTGACACCACAACGTAGAGACAATCAGCTGATTCATGACCAGAATCTGACCCTTGTTAAAACCACACTCGGAGCAGTTCTGCCCAGCATCTCAGGTGAGCAG
Organism: Mustelus asterias; assembly: GCF_964213995.1. Classification (NCBI taxonomy): domain Eukaryota; kingdom Metazoa; phylum Chordata; class Chondrichthyes; order Carcharhiniformes; family Triakidae; genus Mustelus; species Mustelus asterias. The sequence goes on from NC_135819.1 coordinate 61,902,520, forward strand.
TAAAAGTGGCTTTCAATTCCTACCAATTCACCGTCCAGGATTCCTCAGCTGGGCAAAGATGGACTACCCTACAGTGCAGAAAGTGGCCACCTGGCCCATCAAGTGTATACCGACTCTCTGAAAGAGCATTCCACTCAGGCCCTCCCCTCTGCCCTATCCCCATTAAGCCACACATTTAGCATGGCCAATCCACCTAACCTGCACATCTTTGGACTGTGGGAGGAAATCAGAGCACCTGGAGGAATCGCATGTAGACACGGGAGAATGTGCAAACTCCACACAGACAGTCACCCAGAATCAATCTGGGTTCCTAATGCTGTGCAGTGCTAATGACCAGCAGTCCAGAGCACTTGGCCCAGTTAATCATGCCAGAGGACGCAGCAGAGTACACAGCCTTAGGCACTCACACATCCTCCGCAGTTCAGCAGGGTCTGTGAACATGAGCAGCAATGTAGGCCAAAAGGACCACCTCGATACCCAGCCTGCACAGAATCAATCCCGATAACCTCCTCTGCAAGAGGTGCAGAAATGGCTCCACGCACTTGGAATACAGCTGGCCAGACAAGGGGCAGCCCTGTTGCACTCCTCTCCCAAAGCAAAGGGGCGCCGTCAGGGACCCATTGTCCTTAATGAGATACTCTGCGCAAGCTCACAGATGTCAGATCCGGGCGGAAAAGTGCGTCCTGAACCCGAATGCCCGCAGAGTTCTGAATAAGTATTTTTGATCCACCACGTCGAATGGTCTGGCCCGGGACTGTGTAGGACTGGTCTGGCTGGATCATGTGGTCCAACCCAGTGCCAAGGTGGGAAGACGTTGCCCTGGCAAAAATCTTATGGTCCATTCTGAAGGGGGAGACCTGGTGTCAGTTTTTGAGCAGGAGGTAGCCACAGCCTTGTGCCATGAAAGGGGCTTCTCCCTGGTCACAGTACTCTCCGTAAGAGTTTTAACAACACCAGGTTAAAGTCCAACAGGTTTATTTGGTAGCAAATGCCATTAACTTTCGGAGCGCTGCTCCTTCGTCAGATGGAGTGATCTGCGCACTCCATCTGACGAAGGAGCAGCGCTCCGAAAGCTAATGGCATTTGCTACCAAATAAACTTATTGGACTTTAACCTGGTGTTGTTAAAACTCTTACTGTGTTTACCCCAGTCCAACGCCGGCATCTCCACATCACAGTACTCTTACCCCAGGACCCTCACGTCGTCGTTCCCCAGGATATCACAGAATGCCCTGAAGAAGCCCAGCCCCGGAGTCTTGCCCTTGGAGAGGTTGTCGAGGGCACCGGCCAGTTCCATAGGCTGATAGCTTTGAGCTTTCTGGCGCCCTTCAGACTGACGTGTGGCAGGTCCTCGCACAGAGCTCTGTGAGTATCCTTGCTGGACAGCCCCGGAGAAAAAGGGCAGTGTAGAAATTTCAGGTGTCGGATCAGCTCCCTTCTGGACCTGAAACAAAGAATCCGTCGCCAGTCAGCTGCTGACGGAGCCCGTGTCTAATTTCCAACGAGTAGAAGAAGGGTCTAGACCTTCGAGGAACCGGATCCATGACCTCATGTTTGCTCCGCAGGACCCGATGAGTTGCAGGTCCCTCAGCACTTCCTTCTTCTCTACATATGCCATCCACAGGGCTGAGTCCTCATTCGGACACACCCTCAGCCTGCTCTGTTCCAAGGAAAACAGCCCCAGTCTATCCAATCTCTTCTCATAGTTGCAATTTTCAAGCCCTGACACCATTCTTGTAAATCTCCTCAGCACTCTCTCCAGAATAATGATGTTGTTCCTGTAATGTGGTGACCAGAATTGTACACAAAGCTCCAAGTCTGGCCTCACCAGCGTTTTATACAGTTCCATCATCACATCCCTGCTTTTGTACTCAAGATCTCAATATATTCAATACATATTCAATACAATCTGGCCAGAACAGTGTGATCTGCTGGATTGCGGTTTCCAAGGCAAATGGCGCCTTTCCAATTGAAACTTCAATGCATTCCCATGCCAGAGTCACGACATCAGACAGAACATGGACGGGCTACTATCATCTTTTTCAGAGTGTGGACTATTTCTGACAACCCTGCCTGTCTTTGCATCGCCAACATTTCACTTAGGGCCCATTGAAGAGCCTCATCATCGGACTCGGGCACCGCAGGGGCCTGGCTCCAGCATTCCTCTGAGTGTCAGAGTCTCGGCTATCAGAGTTCCTGCCTGCTGTGGACACGTGTCACCAGCTAGAACCCTGAACCTACTATAGAAGGAGGGCCACCAAGGTGTGTGTAGCTGCACTGGTGGAGGGTGCAGGAAAATGCAGTGACAGATTTTCATCATCGGGACACTCTGCCTCCTCATCAGAGGTGGTCCAGGGGCTTGGGCTAAGCCACTTGCTGAAACCCTACCTCCACCTTTACTTGCTAGCAGCTGGAATAGTGAAAAGAGATAGTTAGTGATGAGTGATTACTAGACTGGCTCCTACACTACAGGTCACTCACTGTCATTGTTCACAGCTTATTGATGAATACTGGATGGAGCCTCACTCAATGTTGGGGTGGCCAATCACACCTTCCACACCGCCCTCAGCAGCCTGCTCCACCTGGGACGTGAGTGCCCTCAGCTCCTGGTCACCCCCTTTAGTCTTGACCTTTTCACGTCAATTCTGGCCGAGTTTGTCCTGGGTGAAGACAGATGAATTAATTCTGAACAGCAACTGGAGGAGGAGGCAGAATAAAATTGCCGTCGAACAGAAAAATGAAGCGAATCATCAAGAATAATTTGCTGAACTGCCCCATCAAACACAGAACCAGGCCTGCCAATTATCTCTAAGTCACCAGGTAAACAGTTTGCAGTGAGGAGATATAGAGTCAAGCAGAAACAAAAGTAATTTGTACCTGGGCTATGTACCCTAGTGACTGAGCACTAATAGGACAGAGGCAGACAGGAGTCGCCATTAAACCATCCATTTACTACAAACAGGATCGTAGTGTTGTGTTTGATGTAATTCCTGTTCTTTCTATTTTGTCTTTGTCTTTGCTCCATATTGTGTCCCTGGAATCGAGTCTGTGGAAAAGTTGATTGTTTCCAGAAATGTTTTAAGCTATGACCTGCACAATTCTTAGAATTGGTTTTAAGACGTTCCCTTCCAAAAACATTGGGTCAGGAACAGACCATTCAGTCCCTTGAACCTGTTCCACAGTAGTTAGCACTGCTGCTTCACAGTTCCAGGGTCCTGGGTTCGATTCCCGGCTTGGGTCACTGTCTGTGTGGAGTTTGCACGTTCTCCCTGTGTCTGCGTGGGTTTCCTGCGGGCGCTCCGGTTTCCTCCCACAGTCCGAAAGATGTGCTGGTTAGGGTGCATTGACGCGAACAGGCACTGGAATGTGGTGGCAAGGGAAATTTCACAGTAACTTTATTGTGGTGTTAATGTAAGCCTTACTTGTGACTAATAAATAAACTTCTAACTTTTCCTTTCACCTGTCTTTACTCTATATCCATACAGACACCATCTGTATACATCCCCCCACACCCACCGTGTTAGTAACCTCCTCAAAAAACTCAACTCGATAAGTCAGACATGAACTACTCTTCACAAATTCTTGTTGTCTCTCTTTGATCAGCTGATATTTCTCCAACTTTGTCACTTTGTCCCTGATGACAGGTCCCAGCAACCATCCCACAATTGTCGATAAACTGATTGGCCTCTAGTTATCTAATTTCCCCCCTTCTTAAATAATGAAGTGACGATAACTTCTGAATCAGGAGAGTTTTGGAACACTTTGACAAACGCCTGTATATTCCTCCCGTATTCCTTTTAAGAGCCTGACCTGAAACCTATCAGGTTTGGGAGATGGATCTGGTTTCAGTCCTGTTTCTCCACTCAGTCTAAATGAAGGAGTTGATGCTGGAATGTGATGCTGGGAGCATGAACAGAAACCTGGAGAGTGGTTGCTTTGGTTGGAATTTTCCATTCTGGAATATGGGAAACTTTGTGAATATATCTTATACACAAAAGGCAGGACAAATCCAACCTGGCCAATTACTATTCCATCAACCTTCTCTTGTTCATCAGTAAAGTGATGGAAGGGGTCTTTAACAGAACTTTCAAGTGGCACTTTGTTAGCAATAACCCCGCTGACTGAAGCTCAGTTTGGGTATCGCCAGAACTACTTAGCTCGTGAGCGCATTGCAACCTTGGTTCAAACATTGTCAAAAGGGCGGATTTCCAAATTTGAGGTGTGAGTGACTGCCCTTGACATCAAGGCTGTATTTGACTGAGTGAGGTATCAAGCAAAACTGGACCCAATGGGAATCGGGGGGAAACCTCTCCGCGAGTTGGAGTTGTCCTTTGCCCAAAGGAAGATGGTTGTAGTTGTTGAAAGTAAAAAATCTCAGTCCCAAGACATTACTGCAGGAGTTCCTCAGGATAGTGTCCTTAGCCCAACCATCTTCAGCTGCTTCATCAAAGACTTACCTTCCATCATAAGGTTGGAAGTAATGGGGGCCTTTTACTGGCCTGTCAACTTATCCATCCCGCCAGTGATGATTCCCATGGTGGGCAGGACCAGAAATTTAAACCATGACATTCAACAACTGCATAATATTTGGCATCATTCACGACTCGTCAGATACTGACATAGAACATTACAGCGCAGTATAGGCCCTTCGGCCCTCGATGTTGCGCCGACCAGTGAAACCAATCTAAAGCCCATCTATGTTCAAATGCAGCAAGAAGGATTTGGGCGTACAGGTCCACAGTTCCCTGAAAGTGGCAACACAAGTGGAGAAGGTGACCAAGAAGGTATATGGCATGCTTGACTTCATTGGTTGCAGCATAGAGCATAAAAATTGGCCAGTCACGTGGCAGCTATATAGAACTTTAGTTAGGCCATCTCTGGAATATCGCGTACAGCTCTGGTTACCACACAACTAGAAGGATATGGAAGCTTTGGAGTGGGTACAGGAAAGGTTTACTAGGATGTTGCCTGGTTTGGAGGGGAATTGCTATGAGGAGAGATTGGACAAACTTGGTTTGTTTTCACTTGAATGTTGGAGGCTGAGGGACGAACACTATAAACATTATAGTTAAGAAAGCCCATCAACGCCTCTACTTTCTCAGAAGTCAAAGGAAATTTGGCATGTCAGCTACGGCTGTCGCCAACATTTACAGATGCACCATAGGAAGCATTCTTTCTGGTCGTATCACAGCTTGATGCGGCTCCTGCTCTGCCCAAGACCACAAGAAACTACAAAGGGTCATGAATGTAGCCCAATCCATCACGCAAACCAGCCTCCCATCCATTGTCTCTGTCTACACTTTCCGCTGCCTCGGAAAAGCAGCCAGGATAATCAAGGATCTCACGCACCCCAGACATTCTCCCTTCCACCTTCTTCCATCGAGAAAAAGATACAAAAGTCTGAGGTCACATACCAACCGACTCAAGAACAGCTTCTTCCCTCCTGCCATCAGACTTTTGAATGGGTCTACCTTGCATTAAGTTGATCTTTCTCTATCCCTAGCTATGACTGTAACACTACATTCTGCACTCTCTTGTTTCCTTCTCTATGAACGGTATGTTTTGTCTGTATAGCGCGCAAGAAACAATACTTTTCACTGTATGTTAATACATGTGACAATAATAAATCAAATCAAATCAAAGAACTGAGAGAAGTTTAAATAATTATGAGAGGCATGGATAAAATGGGTAGTCGGAGAATTTTTCCAGAGTAGAAATGTCAATTACTGGGGGACTATAGGTTTAAGGTAAAAGGGGGAAGTTTAAAGGAGATGTGAGAGTCAGGTTTTTTACAGAGGGTAGTAAGTGCCTGGAACGCGTTGCCAGAGGAGGTGGTAGAAGCAGATACAATAAGAATGTTTATAAGGCATCTTGACAAATTCACGGATAGGCAGGGATTAGAGACTGTGAGACTGGAGGATTCTAACCTCCACCTGAAAACTCCATAGCGCAAAACTGCAGAACCATAAATTCAGCTTAAACTTAAAGTTATACGTTATCCCTAACACACATCAATACAAATATAAATTACTTAAAACCATAAGAACATAAGAACTAGGAGCAGGAGTAGACAATTCAACCTCACGAGCCTGCTCCGCCATTCAATATGATCATGGCTGACCACTTCTTGGCCTCAACTACACTTTCCTTTCTTCTCCATAATCCTTCAACCCATTACTGATTAAAAATCTGTCTATCTCAATGTCCCAGCATCCACTGCACTCTGGGGTAGTGAATTCCACTGATCCACGATCCTTTGAGAGAAATAGTTTGTCCTCGTCTCTGTTTTCAGTCTGCCACTCCTTATCCTAAAACTATGACCTCTTGTTCTAGATTGCCCCACAAGAGGAAGTGTCAGCTCCTCGTCTACTTTGACAAAGCCTTTTATCATCATATGTACCTCAATTAAATCTCCTCTCATTGTTCTAAACTCTAGAGTGTATTGAACTAAACTGCTGAATCTCTTTTCATAAGACAAACCCCTCATCTCTGGAATCAACCCAGTGATTCCCCTCTGAACTGCCTCTAATCAAATAAGGGGGCCGAAACTGTAGACAGTTCTCTATGTGCAATCTCACCAATCCCTGGTATAGTTGCAGCAACTGTTCTTTACATTTTATACTCTATTCCTTCAGCTATAAATGCAAAAATTCCATTTGCTTTTCTTATTGTCTGCTGGATCTGCACGCCACTTTTCTGCAGCTCATGCAGAAGAATACCCAGATCTCTCTGCACTGAAGCACCCTGAAGACTCTCTCCATTTAGATAATAAGTTGCCTTTCCATTTTTCTGATGAAAATGGATAACCTCACCTTATCCACATTAAACTTCATCTGCCACATGTTGGCCCACTCACCTAATCTATCTACATCCATTTGTAAATTTCTTATTTCCTCCGGGTTGGATTCTCTGACCTCGCCACAGCTGGGATTCTCTCGTCCCGCTGCAGTAAACGGAGATGTGACTGAATGCCAAACTCTCCATTCTCACTGCCAACGGCGACGGCGCATGCACGGCCGGAGAATTCTGGCCGATAACAATTTCCCAACAACTTGCCCACTCTGTATTCAACTCCATTTGGGGCAAAGATTCTGCCCGTGGTTTCAAAGTGAGCAAAATTGTGAACTGAATATGCCAGGATACTAAATTTTTGGGAAGAGATAGGAAAACTGAAAAGAGGGAGAGTTATCCCTGATAATAGAGGATGGAACAAGGACAGAGAGCTCTGCAACTTCTGAAGTAAAATCAGTTTGGAAGGAGCTATGTAATAACAAGAGGCCAAAAACATTGGTGAGCATTTTCTATATGCTTCTGGAGAGGATATTCTGCTTTTGTCAGCACTCCTTGGAATTATCCAAAATAAAAATCAGACACCAACAGTGAATGTAATACCCGAATGTAATATCATGATATATTCTGGTGGTTCTCCCTGTTGCATCCTGGTATATGTTGGTGATTTTCTATTTGATTTCAACATGATCAAAACTCCAAGGCTGCCTTCAACTCCAATTTACCACTCAACCAAGTTAACAGCTCACAGGTTGGATGGGCTGAAGGGGGAAAAGGACAGGGCAGTGAGACCCCAGGGGCTGGATTTTATTGGGTGCAGGAGTCATGATCCTGACATTGGCCTCAATTCTGTGTCAGAAGTGTCAGAATGAAGGTCGCAATGTTCCTGGAGACGGTCAGTTAAGAAGCTGCCTTTGGAATCACATCCATTTAATGATGGGTGTACATGAGGGAAGAGGGAAACCCAATACACAGAACCCGAGTGATGTCCAGCCACCAGTCTCACTCAGAGAGGTGAGGGAGAGCTAGATTGTACCTCAAAATGGAGACACACTCAAAGACCATCTTCTTTAGCTGAGACACAGTTAGTGTGAGAGGCTTCAGGCGAGAGGGATAACCCTCTGGAAGAATACCTGTGTCTGTTCCTGGTCTCCTAGGCTGTGACCGTCATCCCTGTGACAGCCCATTGAGCTTCCGGAAAGAGACAACCTCCAAGGAGCCTGCGGGCTCCCATTTGGCAAAGAACCACTTTAACTGTGGGAAACTGTCGTCACCTTCCAAATCCAGTTGTTATTTATTCCATATTTAAGACAAATTTATTCCCAGCCTGCCCCAGGGTAATTCCCCTGGATGTGGAATTGGGGGGGGATGAGCAAACAGTGGCTTCAACTTACTTTCCCAGCTCTCCTCTCCAAATCCAGAAAGATCAGCCTTATTTGAATTTTTGTCTTTCCGAGAGCTGCCAAATTCAGAATGGGCCGAATGGTCTACTTTGCTGCTGTAAATGTCAATGATTGAAATCAGTGCACTTGCAGTACCGCCAGAGGCCTGAAGATGGTGGTGTTAAGCTACAGGAGCACTTCGTCCCAGCAGAGCCATCAGGAGGTCTATAGAACATAGAACATAGAAAGCCACAGCACAAACAGGCCCTTCGGCCCACAAGTTGCGCCGATCACATCCCCACCTCTAGGCCTATCTATAGCCCTCAATCCCATTAAATCCCATGTACTCATCCAGAAGTCTCTTAAAAGACCCCAACGAGTTTGCCTCCACGTCAGCCGATTCCACTCACCCACCACCCTCTGAGTGAAAAACTTACCCCTGACATCTCCTCTGTACCTACCCCCCAGCACCTTAAACCTGTGTCCTCTCGTAGCAACAATTTCAGCCCTTGGAAATAGCCTCTGAGAGTCTACCCTATCCAGACCTCTCAACATCTTGTAAACCTCTATCAGGTCACCTCTCATCCTTCGTCTCTCCAGGGAGAAGAGACCAAGCTCCCTCAACCTATCCTCATAAGGCATGCCCCCCAATCCAGGCAACATCCTTGTAAATCTCCTCTGCACCCTTTTAATGGCTTCAACATCTTTCCTGTAATGAGGTGACCAGAACTGCGCGCAGTACTCCAAGTGGGGTCTAACCAGGGTCCTATAAAGCTGCAGCATTATCTCCCGACTCCTAAACTCAATCCCTTGATTAATGAAGGCCAGTACGCCGTACGCCTTCTTGACCGCATCCTCCACCTGCGAGGCCAATTTAAGAGTCCTATGGACCCGGACCCCAAGGTCCTTCTGATCCTCTACACTGCTAAGAATGGTACTCTTCATATTATACTGCTGCTTCATCCCATTGGATCTGCCAAAATGGATCACCACACACTTATCCGGGTTGAAGTCCATCTGCCACTTCTCCGCCCAGTCTTGCATTCTATCTATGTCTCGCTGCAACTTCTGACATCTGTACTGGAACTGCAGCACATTCACTTGCAGCTTTGGATAATGAGTAAATACGTGAAATTGTTGCATTATTATTGCTGTTAGTGAGTGACCTCACAACACAACAACCACTTGCATTTATATATCAACTTTTACCTAATAAATACATTCCAAGCTGCCTGACTCTTGGTAAAGATTGAGGATTATTAGAAGCCTTTTGACAAGGTTTCACATAGACGACTATGTAAAGTTAAAGCACATGGGATTGCAGGTAACATCTTGAGATGGATAGAAAGCTGGTTAGCAGATAGGAAGCAAAGAGTTAGCATAAATGTGTATTTTTCAGATCGGCAAGCTGTGACTAGTGGGGTGCCACAGGGATCTGTGCTAGGACCCCAACTCTTCACATTATGTATTAATGATTTGGGAGCGGGAACTAAATGTATTATCTCCAAATTTGCAGACGATACAAAGTTGGGTGGGAGGGTGAGCTGTAAAGAGAAGGCAGAAATGCTTCAGTGTGATTAGTCATGATGTGGAAATGCCGGCATTGGACTGGGGTAAACACTGTTAGGAGTCTAACAACACCAGATTAAAATCCAACAGGTTTATTTGGTAGCAAACACCACTAGCTTTTGGGGTGTGATTAGGGCAGTGTTTACGGGTGTTTCTCTTGAGGCTGTGTATTGCTAAACTTACGCTAAAAATAGAAACTCATGAAACTCAGTGTACTGATTCTAAGACGTGGCTTTATTAACCAAATGATATAAAGAAGCCCAGCACTCCAGGTAGAGAATGCACGCAGCGCAATATCACTCTGAAATACAATGCCTCCCTGAGGGCAATTATACATTTTCAAAATCATATTTTCCACCTTTCCGGTGGGCATAATCCAATAAACATTAATACAAATCAGTCAATAATCATCCTGCCATTAACTCCAGCCAATAACAATTTACATCCTGATCTCAGGGGATCGTATTTGTCCTTAAGTCCCATTGTTCCCTCCCTCGGTTGCCCAGCAACACAGGATGTTGGACAATGAAATGGAAGAATGATTCCAACAGACTCAAAGCCACGTGACACTTGTCCGACCCTGAGAAAATCCTTATGTCTGCCTTGTACCTGTGTTATCAGTTTTGAGCTGGACTGTTCTATTCATCAAACTGGCATTGGTAGCCATTTTGTTCCCGACAACTGCTGATAAAGCGACCACATTCAGTAGACCCATTGTCCTATGGAATGCAGGCTCTGTCTACTGCCTCCTGCTGTATCTTGCTGTTGGCTGAAGTTTTACAAAATGTATTCTAAAAGCAAACTGCATCCATTTTATAAATTCAAAATACATGTTTTAAATGAAAAATACTATTATTCACTTAGAGCTGTCTTTTATAGCGACAGCTTCTTGTCAGCGCTCTCTATAGTCTAAGATCATTGACTCTTAAGTCAGTATTGTGTTAGTGTTCTTAAACCCATGATTATGTGTTTCTATTAGCCTAATTTAGCCCCCCTACATCAGACAGGCTGAGTGTGTGGGCATATGCATGGCAGGTGCAGTTTAATGTGGATAAATGTGAGGCTCTCCACTTTGGTAGCAATACTAGGAGGACAGATTATTAAAGTAAAGTTTATTTATTAGTCACAAGTAGGCTTACATTAACACTGCAATGAAGTTACCGTGAAAATCCCCTGGTCGCCACACTCCGGCACCTGTTTGGGTACACTGAGGGAGAATTTAGCATGGCCAATGCACCTAACCAGCACATCCTTGGACTGTGGGAGGAAACCAGAACACCTGGAGAAACCCGCACAGACACGGGGAGAACGTGCAAACTCCACATAGACAGTGACCCAAGCCGGGGATTACCCTCAGTGCTTCTTCCAAGTGGTGTTCAACGTGGAAGAGTTCTGATGGATTAGCTGAACAAGGGGGCGGGGTATAGGTACTAATCACCAGGAGGTTTCTCTGTCCAGTGGAGAACTCCACCATTATTTCACTAATAGTCATTTTGCACGGGCAAGAATGGACACAAAGGTTCAGAAACTCTTTTCTTTATTAATATTTTCCAAAGGGCTGAAGCCTCTCAAGAAGCCCAGAGTCGCTTCCCATTCCTGTTCAGTGGAGCTGGGTTTTGATGGTATAAGTAGCAGATAGTGACAGAGGGGCAATGCCAGGAAGTTATTGTGGACATGTTGAGTATCCAAGGTCAGAGCGTTCAGCAGGTAGGGTCTGAACGTTAAAGATCCAATGAGTGTGATCACACTGGCGTGATTATAAGCTGATGTGTTTCACATCTGGACATAAGCGATGTGTACCTGGCGAGTTGCATTTCACTCGGAATTTCGTGGTTAGTTTGCCCACCTTGCTTCGGGCAGCACTTGCGGTCATCAGCGCCAAGCTTCGCAGGCAGCACCACATCACTTTTAGGGGGGCTCACGGACAGGTCACCACTTCCCAGACCCACCAGAAGGATGGGATGGGTTTTCAATGGCTGCAGAGCTAGGGCTTGCTTGGCGAAAGGGGAGAAGTGGCCTCTGGTGAGGGAAGAGGTTGCAGGGCTGGGGCAGTACTGGGGAGAGGGGTATCCCAGGGTGCGTGTGCGCATGTGGGGGGGGGGGGACATGTCGATCCGTAAGGGGTGGGACACGGACCATGCAAACGTTCGTTGACTTCAGGTGGGATTTTCCGACATTGGGGCGAGCGTGGCTGGAAAATCCCACCCAGTTTCCTGTGGCTGTGAGATTAATGAGACAGGAAAGGGATGGTAGGGCGCGAAAAGCTGCCATTGCGGTGGCGGCTAAATCAACTTCCACCCCCCACCCCACAATATCCCAGTCCGTGCTGTCTTCTTCCCAATGTAGTATTGAGTGAAGAGGTGGGTAGGAAGCTACAGTCAGACAGGAAAGCTGCTATAAACTAGACTCACACAGCATCAAACACACAGCTCATGATGCAATTCTATTTATTATTGATTCACAAACTAAGTACAGTCACACAGGCAGTGACTGTGTCTACAAACAAATCAAGAGACTGAATCCACTCCTGGACAGGATCATGGAAAATAACTGAAGTCGCATTGCATTTTGTAGGAGCAAATGAAGGGCAGTCTTCTTTTGCAAGGCGCATCGTTCCAAGAATTCCGTCTTTCTGGAGGAAGAAGGAAAGATTGAATTGAGTGAAGTGAGCAGGTTATTGTTCGAATTAGTTCATTCTTTCTGTTTTGAGAGCGTCAATGACCTGTTAATTTCTCTTAATCCATGAGTAACTTTGTAAATGAGCTGCGATATTTCCTGTTGTGATCCCGTTTGCAGTCAGTGTGAGAGTCACTGAAATCTGAAAACCTGACGATATTCAGGGGGGGTTTGGGCACTTCCTGAGTGAAGATGCTGAGTTTACTCTGGGTGAGATTCTCCCGTGTGGGTGGACAGCAAGGCCTCACCATCAGGGTTAAACAGTCTCCTTCCCCATTGCACAGACTTCACACAACTGGAACATTCCCAATTAGAATCCAGCTTTCGAATATCTCTCTGGATTATTACATTGGCCGCGATTCTCAGATGCCAGAAACCCCACCACCACTGCCACTGAGAACGGAGAATTTGGCACTCAGCCAAAACTCTATTCACTGCAGTGGGGCCGGAGAATCCCAGCCGTGGGGCCGGAGAATCCCAGCCGTGGGCGAGGTCGGAACATCTTTAATCTGGGAACCGAATCCTGTCGAAGGGGGGAGGGGTATTTGGTGCATTAGTAAAGTGAGGGCTGGATACAGGAAGCTTGAATAGTTTTCCTTGGAATGTTATGTAAGCAAAGGGTAGAATTTTCCCACCCAACAAGGTGGTGGGCGAGGGTGGGAGGAATGGCGGGGGAGCAAAAGATCAGTTTCCCAATGTCATGAGATGAGATCGGGAACTCCTCTCCCGATGTTAATGGTGGGTTCAGTCTCCCACTGAAGTTTGATAGGAACCCATTTTACATCTCATGCTCATTAAAATAACAACAGGCCGGAATCGTGCCCCCGTCAAATCTTCCACCGCACGAGTGTGAACTTACACTGTTCTGTAGGGTGACTGAACATTCGCGGCGTGCACACAGCGGGGGGACAATTTAAAAGCATTTCTCTGGATTGGAAACTGGCTGCACCACTGGAGTGGGTACAGGGCGCACAAAATCACAAAGTTGGGGGGTGCTGCATGTTGGGTCCAGAGGAAATGAACAAGGAGGTTCTGGAGAACAAGGGTTGGGGTGGCCAACGGGTGATGGGGTTAGGGTTGGGCTGATGGGGGAGGGGGGTGAAAGTTGAGGGAATGTGGTGGGAGTGAACAAAGAACAAAGAACAATACAGCACAGGAACAGGCCCTTCGGCCCTCCAAGCCCGCGCCGCTCCCCGGTCCAGGATTGAATCCTGAATCCAGGATCCCCGCCCATTTTTCCAGCCTATCTACATACCAATATCCTATCCACCGAGCTGTCCCTCACAGCTATGATGCTTTGTTCATTACAACCTATTAACTCACCCCCACCCCCCCATTCCAGACCATGTGATCTCCAGGGAGAGGTGAAAACCCAGAGTGAAAACCCCAGGGCCAATATGGGGAAAAGAAATCTGGGAAATTCCTCTCCGACCCCCTGAGGCGATCGAAACGAGTCCAGGAGATCACAATGGCCCCGATCGGAAAATGCTTCCCAACCCTAGTCATTTCCACTTCCACGAACACCATATGAATTCCCTGCCCCCGAGACAGGTTCCCAACTATCCGCAGTCTCGCTCTGTACTGGCACCAGCAAGATGATCATAGAATGAAGCCTTGAAACTAGAAACTAGAAACAAATGAAGGGGGAGGGTGAGCCGATTTTTTTTATTCATTTGTGGGACAGGCCAGCATTTATTGCCCAGCCCGAGCTGCCCTTGCACTGAGTGGCTTTCTGCTGATGTGAGCTGGGGCCAGAGTGGTTCAGAGCGAGGGGCAATCATGTGAACACTGGGATCCTGGGGTGAGAATGGAGGGTGCTGGTGATCGGAGAGGATAGTGGTTGTGGGATGGGGGACGTGCAATGCGGTCGGGTCAGTGTCCGGATATGGTTTTCATCCAACAGGTCATTGAGGGCAACAAGGATGACACCGATTATGGGTGTGGGGAGAATCAGGGTGGGCATAGGAATGGTGACTGGGGTGGGCTCAGCAGAAAGGGGAAGCATGTCAAAATTAACCATGATAAGGTCAGGGTGATGGGGGGAGGCTCAAGGTGTTTCATTGGACAGTACTTTCCAAACCCATGACCACTACTATCTAAATGGATAATGGCAGCAAACACATGGGAACACCAGCTCCTGGAAGTTCCCCTCCAAGCTACTAACCATCCTGATCGGGAATTTTATCACCATTCCTTCCTTGTCACTGGGTCAAAATACTGGAACTCCCTTCCCAACAGCAGCTCACCACCACCTTCTCACAGGCTACTAGAGATGGGCAACAAATGCTGGCCCAGTCAGCGATATCCACATCCCATGAATGAATAGGCTGAATTGGACAAATCAGATACCAAGAAGCTGCTGAAATTTCAATCTGATTGGTTGAAGCCACAATAAGATTGGCAGTGATCAGCTGGGATAGCCTCCAGCGGCTGTCCCTGGGGAACAAGATATCCTGTATTTCTTGAGCTTCCTTCAGGTGATGTATTGCTGAAGTGGGGAGCCATGGTTTGCTGCCTTCTCCTGCTCATCCTTCCCTTCTTCCTGTTGTGAGGAGCTGTTCAACTGCCTTTTCAATATGGCACACATACATGATGGTGGGACACCTGACATCCTACCCGCCCCCTCCAGGAGCCTCAATACTGAACTCGCACATGCTTCATTAATGAGGCAGGAGTTGCACGATTGTGTGTAAACATCTGCCCCACTCCACAGCAGGAATTAATCATCACATCAAGGGTTTCATTTTAAAATGTGTCTCTATTGTACTTTGAGAGTTTGAAACACGAAAAGGGGGTGGCATGGTGGCACAGAGATTAGCACTGGTACCTCACAGCGCCAGGGACCCGGGTTCGATTCCCGGCTTGGGGCACTGTCTGTGTGGAGTCTGCACATTCTCCTCGTGTCTGCGTGGGTTTCCTCCGGGTGCTCCGCTTTCCTCCCACAGTCTGAAAGACGTGCTGGTTAGGTGCATTGACCCGGACAGGTGCCAGAGTGTGGCGACTAGGGGAATTTCACAGTAACTTCATTGCAGTGTTAATGTAAGCCTTACTTGTGACTAATAAATAAACTTAACTTTAAAGGAGTTTGGCGAAAGAATGAACTGTTGCTTAGCAACCAGGACTATCTTAAGGGAAAAAAATCGTGAGTCAAAATTTGTCAGCGTGTCAGGTTTGGTCTGAAAACTGGTGTGTATCTCTCTGCCGAGTTTTCCCTCCAGATTTCCTGGCACGCAGTGCGCAGAGAGTCTGGGGCTGTGGTTTAAATTGATGACAGGAAGGCTATGGCAGCTGAGAATCTAGAAACTATTATCACGAAAGAGGTAGTGTTGGGCAAGTTAATGGGGCTAAAGGTAGACAAGTCTCCTGGTCCTGATGGAATGCATCCCAGGGTACTAAAAGAGATGGCGGGAGAAATAGCAAATGCACTAGTGGTAATTTACCAAAATTCGCTGGGGTGGTTCCCACAGATTGGAAAACAGAAAATCTGACGCCACTGTTTAAAAAAGGAGGTAGACAAAACTATAGACAAAAACTATAGGCCGGTTAGCTTAACTTCTGTAGTAGGGAAAATGCTTGAATCTATCATCAAGGAAGAAATAGCGAGACATCTGGATATAAATTGTCCCATTGGTAAGACGCAGCATGGGTTCATGAAGGGCAGGTCATGTTTGACTAATTTGGTGGAATTCTTTGAGAACATTACATGTGCAGTGGACAATAGGGAACCTGTGGATGTGGTGTATCTGGATTTCCAGAAGACATTTGACAAGGTGCCGCACCAAAGGCTGCTGCATAAGATAAAGGTGCACAGTGTTACGGGTAACGTATTAGGATGGATAGAGGATTGGTTAACTAACCGAAAGCAAAGAGTGGGGGTAAATGGATGTTTTTCTGGTTGGCGATCAGTGACTAGTGATGTGCCTCAGGGATCAGTGTTGGGACCGCAATTGTTTACGATTTACATCGATGATTTGGAGTTGGGGACCAAGTATAGTGTGTCAAAATTCGCAGATGACACTAAGATGGGTGGCAGAGCAAAGTTTGCAGAGGACGCTGAAAGTCTGCAAAGGGATATACTTAATCTAAGTGAGTGGGCGAGGGACTGGCAGATGGAGTACAATGTTGGTAAATGTGAGATCATCCATTTTGGCAGGAATTTCAATGTGTTGGTTTGCAGGTGCAGTAGGTAATTAAGAAGGCAAATGGAATTTTGTCCTTCATTGCTAGAGGGATGGAGTTTAAAAACAGCGAGGTTATGTTGCAGCTGTATAAGGTGCTGGTGAGGCCACACCTGGAGTACTGTGTACAGTTTTGATCTCCTTACTTGAGAAAGGATCTACTGGCACTGGAGGGGGTGCAGAAGAGATTTATTATGTTGATTCCGGAGTTGAGACGGTTGGCTTATGAAGAGAGACTGAGTAGACTGGGGCTATACTCATTGGAATTCAAAAGAATGAGGGGAGATCTTATAGAAACATATAAGATTATGAAGGGAATAGATAAGATAGAAGCAGGAAAGTTGTTTCCACTGGCGGGTGAAACTAGAACTAGGGGGCATAGCCTCAAAATAACGGGAAGCAGATTTAGGAGTGAGTTGAGGAGGAACTTCTTCACACAAAGGGTTGTGAATCTGTGGAATTCCCTGCCCAGTGAAGCAGTTGAGGCTACCTCATTGAATGTTTTTAAGGCAAGGATAGATACATTTTTGAACAATAAAGGAATTAAGGGTTATGGTGAACGGGCGGGTAAGTGGAGCTGAGTCCACAAAAAGATCAGCCATGATCTTATTGAATGGCGGAGCAAGCTCGAGGGGCCAGATGGCCTACTCCTGCTCCTAGTTCTTATGTTCTTATGTTTATGCTGTCACTGGCATGGAGGGGCCTGATAGAGATAGCAAGGCTGGGTCCACAGAGATTTGGGCTTCATAATTACAGGATGCCCTGATCAGTGCTGAAAATAAACCCCCACCAACCCGCTCATGAAGACGGAAGACCCTCCCACAAGCATTGGGGTGACCCTTCTCCCACCACACAAGCTTTCATGGCACACCAACAACCGCCCCCCCCCCCCCCCCCCACACCCCCCACCTCTCCCCCACTGGCATCGGGTCATTCCCACCCCGCCAAAGGTATCGTGGCACTTACGACGTGCAAGCTTTCCCCCACCCCTCCAGGTATCAGGCACATCCCACCCCCCCCACCCACCACACATAAGGAGAATCGCCCAATGGGACTTAAGGATCAACAAGGTCATCTTTGTGCAGATCCACAAGAGATGGGTGAGATCCTAAATGAACATTTCTCATCAGTAATTACTGTTGAGAAAGGCATGGATGTTAGGGAACTTGGGGAAATAAATAGTGATGTCTTGAGGAGTGTACATATTACAGAGAAGGAGGTGCTGGAAGACTTAAAGCGCATCAAGATAGGTAAATCCCCGGGACTTGATGAAGTGCATCCCAGGACGTTGTGGGATGCTAGGGAGGAAATTGCAGGTAACCTAGCAGAGATATTTGAATCATCGACAGCCATAGGTGAGGTGCCTGAAGATTGGAGAGTGGCAGATTTTGTGCCTTTGTTGAAAAAGGGCTGCAGGGAAAAGCTTGGGAACTACAGGCCGGTGAGCCTCACATCTATAGTGGGCAAGTTGTTAGAAGATATTCTGAGAGACAGGATCTACAGGCATTGAGAGAGGCAAGGACTGATTAGGGACAGTGAGTGGCTTTGTGAGTGGAAAATCATGCCTCACAAATTTGATTGAGTTTTTTGAAGGGGTAACCAAGAAGGTAGATAAGGGCAGTGTAGTTGATGTTGTCTACATGGACTTTAGAAAGGCCTTTGACAAGGTACCACATGGTAGGTTGTTGCATAAGATTAAATCTCACAAGATCCAGGGTGAGGTAGCCAAATGGATACAAAATTGGCTTGATGACAGAAGACAGAGGGTGGTTGTAGAGGGTTGTTTTTCAAACTGGAAGCTTGTGACCAGCGGTGCACCTCAGGGATCGTTGTTGGGTCCACTGTTATTTATCATTTATATTAATGATGTGGATGAGAATTTAGGAGGCATCGTTAGTAAGTTTGCAGATGACACCAAGATTGGTGGCATACTGGACAGTGAAGAAGATTATTTGGATTGCAATGGGATCTTGATCAATTGGCCAGTGGGCTGACGAATGGCAGATGGAGTTCAATTTAGATAAATGCAAGGTGATGCATTTTGGTAGATTGAACCAGGACAGGACTTACTCAGTTAAGTAGGGCGTTGGGAAGAGTTATAAAACAAAGAGATCTAGGGGTACATGTTCATAGCTCCTTGAAAGTGGAGTCACAGTGGACAGAGTGGTGAAGAAGGCATTTGGCATGCTTGGTTTCATTGGTCAGAACATTGAATACAGGAGTTGGGACATCTTGTCGAAGTTGTACATTGATAAGGCCACGCTTGGAATACTGTGTACAGTTCTGGTCACCCTATTATAGAAAGGATATTATTAAACTAGAAAGAATGCAGAAAGGATTTACTAAGATGTTACCGGGACTTGATGGATTGAGTTATAAGGAGAGGCTGGATAGACTGGGACTTTCTGTCGAAGGTTGAGGGGTGATCTTATAGAGGTCCATAAAATAATGAGGGGCACAGATCAGCTAGATAGTCAATATCTTTTCCCAATGGTAGGGGAGTCTAAAACTAGAGGGCATAGGTTTAAGGTGAGAGGGGAGAGATACAAAAGGGTCCAGAGGGGCAATTTTTTCACACAGAGGGTGGTGAGTGTCTGGAGCGAGCTGCCAGAGGTAGTAGTAGAGGCGGGTACAATTTTGTCTTTTAAAAAACGTTTAGACAGTTACATGGGTACGATGGGTATAGAGGGATTTGGTCCAAATGCGGGCAATTGGGACGAGCTTCGCGGTTTTAAAAAAAAGGGCGGCATGGACAAGTTGGACCGAAGGGCCTGTTTCCATGCTGTATGAATCTATGGGCCTGATTTTACCAAAAATCGCGGTAAAGCAGGTGGGGGGGGGGGGGGGGGGGGGGGGCGGAGGGGGGCAGGACCCAGATACAGTTTGAGAACGATATTCTGTTACACCAGTAGTAAAAAGTGATTTTAAAAAGTCCCCCTCCCCAAATGCTGCACATTTATACATAGTAGCATAAGTTTCAGAGTCCAACATTTTATACTTTTATACTTATACAAGGCAACAGGTAATGATGTAACAATATGTTCCATACAGCAGACACTTGCATTGAGACCACTACTTCCTGTATGACCAGCAGCAGCTGTGAATAATCATAGAAACCCTACAGTGCAGAAGGAGGCCATTCGGCCCATCGAGTCTGCACCGACCACAATCCCACCCCACATATTTACCCGCTAATCCCTCTAACCTACGCATCCCAGGACTCTAAGGGGCAATTTTTAACCTGGCCAATCAACCTAACCCGCACATCTTTGGACTGTGCGAGGAAACCGGAGCAACCGGAGGAAACCCACGCAGACATGAGGAGAATGTGCAAACTCCACACAGACAGTGCCCGAGACGGGAATCGGACCCGGGACCCTGGAGCTGTGAAGCAGCAGTGCTAACCACTGTGCTACCGTGCCTGAATGGGACCTTCAAAGAATATCAGTTCCACCAATTGGTCTCATTGAAGGAGCTTACCTGTGGAGACCCAACAAGTAGTTTTGACTATTGTCTGTTCCTCTTTGCTTCCTTTACTATGCAATTGTAAAATAATGAAGTATAAAATGTTGGACTCTGAAACTTATGCTACTATGTATAAATGTGCAGCATTTGGGGAGGAGGACTTTTTAAAATCACTTTTTACTCCTGGTGTAACAGAATATCATTTTCAAACTGTATCTGCATTTTACAATGTTTTAAAGAAAATGCTACTCTCTGTAATGCCACCCTCTTGGAAAACAAGCCTTACAGGTGTGTCTGAATGCTGGCTATGTGCCTAAGAAAGTTGTTTATTTTAAAGTTCAGCGGGGAACCCCCACCAGGGGATGATCGGTCACACCCCCCCCCCCCCCCCATCAGAGGATGACCTGGGTCCCCCTCCCCCCTTCCCCGACGATGACGGTCAGAGCCGCTCTCTCTGCTGTTTTGTATTTCGCGCCCGGGCGCGCTGCTTCGGATTTCTCCGATCGGTCCACCAGCACTAAGCCCCGCCGACAGCGCGGATCAGGCCGGAGCCGGCAAAACGCGTATGGGCGCGCTGGAAAGAGGATTCTGGGCGCGGATCCGTATTACTCCCAGATCCCGGCCTTAGGCTCCAAATGGTAAAATAGGGCCCTATGACTCTCCAACTGACCTGCTCCTGTCACTGCCATGGTGACACTGCCATGGTGACACTGCCATGGTGACACTGCCAGGGTGACACTGCCATGGTGACACTGCCATGGTGACACTGCCATGGTGACACTGCCATGGTGACACTGCCAGGGTGACACTGCCATGGTGACACTGCCATGGTGACACTGCCAGGGTGACACTGCCAGGGTGACACTGCCATGGTGACACTGCCATGGTGACACTGCCAGGGTGACACTGCCAGGGTGACACTGCCATGGTGACACTGCCATGGTGACACTGCCAGGGTGACACTGCCATGGTGACACTGCCATGGTGACACTGCCAGGGTGACACTGCCAGGGTGACACTGCCATGGTGACACTGCCAGGGTGACACTGCCAGGGTGACACTGCCATGGTGACACTGCCATGGTGACACTGCCAGGGTGACACTGCCAGGGTGACACTGCCAGGGTGACACTGCCATGGTGACACTGCCATGGTGACACTGCCAGGGTGACACTGCCATGGTGACACTGCCAGGGTGACACTGCCATGGTGACACTGCCATGGTGACACTGCCAGGGTGACACTGCCAGGGTGACACTGCCAGGGTGACACTGCCATGGTGACACTGCCATGGTGACACTGCCATGGTGACACTGCCATGGTGACACTGCCATGGTGACACTGCCAGGGTGACACTGCCAGGGTGACACTGCCAGGCAGGCATGTCATTCACCATCCGGAGGCTATACCTACACGTTAGCTTGGTCATCACGATTGGTTTTCAGTTTTGAAAACACTGCAGAATCCGCAGAGATGGACAATTGAGCAGCAGGAGAAACTTTAGTGTTACTCCCAGTGAAAGCTCCTTTATCTACAACACGTGACCCATGTACTTTCCCCCAGTAAACAGTTTGACCTGGAAGGTGACTGCCAGAGGGGCAGGAAGTAAAGCTCTGTCAATGTCTAAAACTCAACAACATGGACCCATCCATTGATCTATTTGTCTGGAATTATTTTCCCATAAGATACTATCACACTTAGCAACGGCAACTTACTATGCACAATATGCACACAATCCTCTCTTCTGAACTGATTATTGGGTTCATGCGGAAACCAGTATGTAAAATCTGTTGGAGTTCCATCAGTCCAAAGGAAAGTCCCCTCCTGTGGAATTTTAAAATATCATATCATTTTGAAATGTATAATTTGTTTACCAAATAAAATGTATAATTTGTTTATCAAATAAAGATGTGATGCAACAATTTAAAAAATAATACCTTAAAAAAGTCATGTAAACCAATCCAAGCCCTGAAACGATGTCTCTTGACTTTGATCATCAGTCGTGTAATTAATGCATTCTGTAGCATCCCGTGAATGGAGGCAAGATGGCCGCCTTGAGCCAGTCTTTGACAATGCAGCTTTAAATAAAAAACAACAGGCAATTTGTTGCTTGTTACCTTTTTATATCGAACACATTGTGTTACTCCAATATGTTTAATGTTGAAACATTGTTGTTTTGCAGAATGTGAACAATACAACCTCCTGCTGTATGTCCCTGAGCTGATTCTAAACATGATGTGGAGATGCCGTCATTGGACTGGGGTAAACACAGTAAGAAGTCTCACAACACCAGGTTAAAGTCCAACAGGTTTATTTGGTAGCACAAGCCACTAGCTTTCGGAGCGCTGCTCCTTCGTCAGGTAAGTGGGAGTTCTGTTCACAAACGGGCCATATAAAGACACAAACTCAATTTACAGAATAATGGTTGGAATGCGAGTCTTTACAGGTAATCAAGTCTTAAAGGTACAGACAATGTGAGTGGAGAGGGGGTTAAGCACAGGTTAAAGAGATGTGTATTGTCTCCAGACAGGACAGTTAGTGAGATTTTGCAAGTCCAGGCAAGCTGTGGGGGTTACAGATAGTGTGACATGAACCCAAGATCCCGGTGGAGGCCGTCCTCATGTGTGCGGAACTTGGCTATCAGTCTCTGCTCAGCGACTCTGCGCTGTCGTATGTCATGAAGGCCACCTTGGAGAACGCTTACCCAAAGATCAGAGGCTGAATGCCCGTGATTTGGCCCATAGTGATAGCCTGACATGGCATCCATTGCACCACACGGTCGTGCCCCCAACTCTCACCCAAACATGAGCCCAGGCGCCCATATGCAGTCAGAGGACAAGTCGGAATTAGACTTGTGAAGCAACAGGGCTGCATCACAGCGTGCCGCATAGCAAGTCGTCATCACCCTCCTGCCTGGACCAGTAACTCACTAACATGGCTGACTGAGGCCTCTCACCCTGCTGTGATGTCAATGTAACCTATGGCGGAGGATGTGGTCAAGAGGTGGGGAGTGTGAGGGGTTGTTGAAGGCTCCAAAGGGGATGAGTGTGGGTCAGAGCTGTGGAACACCATGCCCCCTAATCTGAGAACCATGTGGCAATGAGGGCCTCCCTCGCGGCTCTGCCCTGCAGAACCCTTGCTGCCGCCTGTACTCCATCCCCCGGCTCCTCCTTGGCCTGTTCCTCCTCCTCCTCAATACACATCTTTTTAGCCTGTCTTGATGCTCTCTCCACTCACATTGTTTCGTTTCTTAAAGGCTTGATTAGTTGTAAGTATTCGCATTCCAACCATTATTCATGTAAATTGAGTCTGTGTCTTTATAAGCTCTGTTTGTGAACAGAATTCCCACTCACCTGAAGAAGGGGCTTAGAGCTCCGAAAGCTTGTGTGGCTTTTGCTACCAAATAAACCTGTTGGACTTTAACCTGGTGTTGTTAAACTTCTTACTGGAGGACCCCACCAGAGTGGTCCAGGCAGCAGGACTGCTTCTTCAATAGCCCGATGCACCGCTCGACGACAGCGTGGGTGTTATTGTAATGAGTCTCTGTCTCCGTCTGGGGCACTGGCATCATTAGCCATGCCTGCAATCGGTAGCCCTTGTCCCTCCACCAGCCATCCTGGCAGAATGGGCTGGTCCTCAAAGAGCCCGGGGATGTCAGAACTGCGTACGATGTAGCTATCGTGCACGCTTGCTGGGTGGCGTGCACACACCTGCATGATATTAAACAGTGTCACACATAATCTGAACGTACAGGGAGTGGAACCCCTTCCTGATAACAAAGTGCACTCCCTGACCATACGGAGACCACACGGCAATGTGCGTTCCATCAATAGCCCCCTGCAGGTGAGACATCCCGGTGATGGCGGCAAAACCTGCAGCCAGGGCTTCCTGGTAAGAGAGAGAGAGACTGACAGACATTCACCATCCTGGGCCCCTCACTCCCTTCCAGCAGCCTGTGTCCCCATGAGTCTGAACGCTGGCAACCCGACACCAACCCCAGTGCCATGGACCACCTCAATGGGCTACTGACCGCTGCCACTTCATTGCCATGGGGGCCCGCGGGGGGGCGGGGGGTGCATACGGATGGGTGTCTGTGAGGGGCTCCCCATTGGGAACTCCTGCAGCATAAATATGACTGCACCCACCTGCATCTCTGGCGCAGTGGCTTCCAAGAATGGCTAGCAGTTCAGATGGATGGTGGCGAAGCATCCTTGTGACTATCATGGGATGCGTTCCCATCTCAGGGCAGCCCTGCAGAGTCCATGCAGTGTAAGGAGCTGAGTTAACCCCTGCCAAGCTCCCTTGATTGGAGCAGCAGCTGCTGCTTGTTACTGTTAATGGGGCCAGGGATGGAATGGCAGTGGTCAGCCACACAGCCTGTCCAGCAGACAGATGGCAGGGTGACCAGAGCTGCATCAGTGGGGTTGGGAATTGACCTCATAAGCAATCCCTCAGGGGGTTGCTCAGCAGCCAGAAGGGGCTGTACGCAGCTCAAGCCCCAAGCCAGTGCAAGGCCCCAACCCGAGGGCCTCTATACTGGCATGAGCCCCCCAAGTCCTCCCCCGCCCCCCCCCGCCCCCCCCACCCCACCACCAAAGCAGCAGCCATGACCCACCCTTCATCTTGGAGGCTGGTGCTCAGTGCTACTCACCTCCTTACCCCCCCTCACTACTGCTATGCCTGAACCACACTCATGACAGTGAGTTGGGAGATTTAGGGGGGAGGGGGGAAACGATAGCGTGCCGACCTAATGATATTGAAATCCTTTCAAATTCATGCTAATCGGCTTCACTCCCATTTTGGGCACAAAGTGGTTCTCGCCATGAAACAGGGGCTGAGAAGATACCAAACCGTTTGGCACGGGCACGAATCTGATTTATAGTGTCGCACGCAATCTTCCCAGCTCGCCTCGTTGATCAACAGGCAGGATGAGGTGGGAAGATTGCTTCCTTAGGTATCCAAGCACAGAAATCATTAAAAGGCCATGGACAGGTACAAACAATTAAATAGATTAAAGAGCAGCTTCACCAGAATAATTCTGGTGCTAAAAGGGTTAAATAATAAATTGCACAGACTGGGCTTGTGTTCCCTGAGAATAGAAGATTAACGGGTGAATGAATTAAGATAATTAAAAGAGCTGATGAGGTAAATGGAGAAACTATTACCTCATTACCTCAAAATTAGTATTCTGCCTTTAAAGGTGATGTCAGGAAGCGTTCCTCACACAAAGCGCAGCGGAAAACTGGGACTCACTCTCCCAGTAACCTCCAGGGTCAATGGAAAATTACACAAGTGTATTAAAGGTTATGAAACCAAGGTGGGTAGATGGAGTTAAGAAAAAAATCAGGCATGGCCTATTTGAATGATGAAACAGGTTTGAGAGGATGAATTATTATTATTTATTAATGTCAAAAGTAGGCTTACATTAACACTGCAATGAAGTTACTGTGAAAATGCCGTAGTCGCCACACTCAGGCACCTGTTTGGGTACACTGAGGGAGAATTTAGCATAGCCAATGCACCTAACCTGCACATCTTTTGGACTGTGGGAGGAAACTAGAGCACCCGGAGGAAACCCACACAGACATGGGAGAACTTGCAGACTCCACACAGACAGTGAGCCATTCTTCGAACCTGGATCCGTGGCGCTGTGAAGCAGCAGTGCTGACCACTGTGTCACCGTGCCACCTTCTCATTTTCCTATGTTCCATACATCATCCCTGATGATGTTGAGCAACATAAATCATGAAGCAGCAATGTCTTGATAATAAAATGTACATCTTTATTTTCAAATCCCTCCATGGCCTCACCCTGACCCTGGAATCTCCTCCAGCCTTACAATCTGACAGCATCCCTACCCTCTCCTAATCCTGGCCACTTGCACAATCCTGATGTTTAATTGCTCCACCATTGGCAGCCAGCTCTTCAGCTGCCTTGGCCACAACCTCTGCAATTCCCTCTCTAAACCTCCCTGACCCTCTATTCTGCTGTTCTTTCAAATTACAATTTTGAACGAGCTATTGGTCAGTGGTAATGGTGTAACTGGGTGGAAAGTGTACAAATGCAAACTCCACTGATCTGTATCTGAATTTTAAATCAAGACCCTCCGGCCAGTGGGTAAATGGAGGCAGGTTTTGGGGATGTGGGTGTGGAGCTGAATATTACATTGGGCTGGATTTGGACGTCAAACAGTGACTGATGTGAGCCGTCCCCTCACACCCAGACCACCTGTTTATTCAATGTAAAATGGATCAATTCCAGCTCCAAGTCTTCAAATTCCATTTCCACTGATTGATATTCTGAAATTTGTTCATTATTTTGTGAAAATGAGGAATGTGGATGTTAATTTTTCCTTTATCTAGAGGAGAACATTTTCCCCATTATAAAATCTGATATGGGAGGAGGGCCTGGGTGGGATTGTGGTCGGTGCAGACTCGATGGGCCGAATGGCCTCTTTCTGTACTGTAGGGTTTCTATGATTTCTATGGTTCTATGATCAGGATCAGGGAGCTGTGCTGATTTGATTTTCTTCTAATGCAGAGACACTCAGCCCAGTTATAACACTCTCACCACTGTCCATGTGTGAACCTGTGAGCTTCATTGTCTGTACTGTTCAACGTCACAGCTCATTACCCTCAGTGTTTAATGGAGAATCCAAGGTAGATCATATTACCCAGCTGATAGAACACACTGAGTCAATCAGAACTGTCCACATACAAACAAGAAGATTGTTTCTTTCTGTGTTTGGTCATATTTAGAAACATTGAGGGACAAATATTTGAATAACTCACACAGATTCCAGGGACTTACCTCAGCGTCTATCCAATTCTTTCGATAAAAGACAAATCTGTAGCAATACCCAAAGTAATACACGCCACCAAAACAGATGTCCTTCACTGGGAGACGACGTTCCTCAAGATCCTGATACGACTTTGTCTGATTTCCCAATGTACTCTCCAGAGGGGGATCAGCTGCAGATTAAAACAAGTTGTTATAATCACAATATTCACTGTTCATTTCTCATTCATGGGGCTGGACTTTTCACCTTTCTGCATTAACCCTCTACTCACGCACCATGTTTACATCAGAATATAGAGAAGTTACAGAACAGAAAGATGTTGTTTGCTCCAGTTAGTCAGCGCTTGTGTTTCTCTCCCTCAGGAATCTCCTCCCACTCTGTTTACTTCCTCTAAGAAAGGCTTGTCCAAGATCCAGCCCGAGTCCAGATGCAGCTCGTGAGTCATTTTCATCTGGCCTGCCACATCATTCCAGTGTAGGCAACCATGAAATAATTTTAAATCGCGCTGAAAGCATGCACAGCCAAGCCCAGGCTGGTTTCTCCGTGCATTAGACTCCTGACAGGACCAGCAACACGGCAACAGTTGAATCATAGAATCCCTACAGTGAGAAGGAGTCCATTCAGCCCATTGAGTCTGCACCAACTCTCTGACAGAGCGTCTTACCCACCCACCCCCTTGCCCCATCCCCGTAACCCCATGTATTTACCCTGCAATCCCCCTAACCTACACATCTTTGGACACTAAGGGGCAATTTAGCATGGCCAATCCACCTAACCTGCACATTTTTGGACTTTGGGGGGAAACTGGAGCACTCGGAGAAGCCCACGCAGACACAGGAGAATGTGCAAACTCCTCACAGACAGTCACCCAAGGCTGGAATAGAATCTGGATCTCTGGAGCTGTGAGGCAGCAGTGTTGACCACTGTGCCACCCTAGTTGCAAGGTGAGCTTTTAATATCTCAGATTCTTGCTGGGGAATGCAAATTGGACAGATAAGTTCAATTGGGAGCAGGTGTATTGAAACTGTGGGGCTGGGGGGACCAGAGCAGGTGGTACATGGGGAGGACTGGAGTGAGCGGATGACAAGAGCGAGTGAGCAGGTGTGGGACAGGAGGACAGAATGGGGGGTGGGGAGGGGGGTCGACCTTGGTTTCGGGCCTGGACATAGCCCCATTGAAGTCTTGGGCAAAATTGTGGCGAGCCCAGGGAGGGAAAAGTCGCAGAGGGCCCAGGAGTGGAGACTGTGCCATGGTGTGTGGGGTGAGTGAGAGTGAGAAACTGAGTGTGTGTGAGACTGAGTCAGTGTGTGGGGGGGAGCGGGGGTGGGGTGAGTGCAAGAGACTGTATGTATGGGTTGAGTGAGTGTGAGAGGCTGTGTGAATGTGTGGGGTTGAGTGCGAGTCTGCCATATGCCCAGTCTCGGGTTTCTCATTCCATCTCACCACCAAGTACCACACAGACACACGGCTCCTTAAGTGAGAAAAATATGCAGATATGCCCACCCTCCCTGAGTGGAAATGTTGAACAAGCTTCTTAAACAAGCTTCTTAAACAAGGTTCCACACATGGGAGACTTGTAAAGAAAGCAAATGCACATGGGATACAAGATAATTTGATAAGGTAGATTCAAAATAAGCTCAGTTGTAGGAGACAGTGGATGATGACAGAAGGCTGCTTTAGTGACTGGAAGCCGGTGACAGTGGCGTACCACAGGGATCTGTGCTGGGCCCCCTATTATTTGTCATTTATATAAACGACATAGATGACTATGCGGGGGGTAGGATTAGCAAGTTTGCAGATGACACAAACATTAGCCGGGTGGTTAACAATGAGTGCCTTGGGCTACAGGAAGATATAGACAGAATGGTCAAATGGGCAGCTAAGTGGTCTGAGCATTCAGAGGTTGCTGTGGCAGGGTTGTGTGGTGTCGTGGTCACTGTTCTCCTGAAGGCTGGGTAGTTTGCTGCGGACAATGGTCTGTTTGAGGTTGTGCGGTTGTTTGAAGGCAAGAAGTGGGGGTGTGGGGATGGCCTTGGTGAGATGTTCGTGTTCCGCTCCGGGGAAGTACTGGACGACGAAGGGTACTCTGTCCACCGTATCCCGTGTTTGTCTTCTGAGGAGGTCGGTGCGGTTTTCGCTGTGGCGCGTCGGAACTGTCGATCGATGAGTCGAGCGCCATATCCTGTTCTTATGAGGGCATCTTTCAGCGTCTGGAGGTGTCTGTTGCGGTCCTCCTCATCCGAGCAGATCCTGTGTATACGGAGGGCTTGTCCGTAGGGGATGGCTTCTTTAACGTGTTTAGGGTGGAAGCTGGAGAAGTGGAGCATCGTGAGGTTATCCATGGGCTTGCGGTACAGTGAGATGCTGAGGTGACCGTCTTTGATGGAGATGCGTGTTATCAATCAAGGCATAGATTACAAAAGTAGGGAAGTCATGATGGAATTGTTTAGAGCTTTGGTGAGGCTACAACTGCATGGTGTGCAGTTCTGGTTGCCACATTATAGGAAGGATGTGATTACACTGGGGGGGGATGCAGAGGAGATTCAGCAGGATGTTGCCTGGAATGGAATGCTTAAGTTGGTTGTTTCCATTGGAGCGAAGAGGACTGAGAGGTGACCTGATCGAGGTGTACAAGATTATGACAGGCATGGGCAGGGAGCAACTGTTCCCCTTAGTTGAAGGGTCGATCACAAGGAGACACAAGTTCAAGGTGAGGGGCAGGAGGTTTTGGAAAGATGTGAGGAAAAGCTTTTTTACCCAGAGGGTCATGGTGACTGGCTGGAATGTGCTGCCTGAGAGGGTGGTAGAAGCGGGTTTTCTCAAATCCTTTAAAAAGTACCTGGATGTGAATTTGGCACATCATAACATTCAAGGCTATGGGCCAAGTGCTGGTAAATGGGATTCAGTAGGTAGGTTAGGTGTTTCTCACATGCTGATTCAGACTTGATGGGCCGAAGAGCCTCTTCTGCACTGTGTGATTCTGTGAAACGTACCATCACATCAATTCATTCCCATTGTCCCCACATGCTTATCTGGTTTCCCCTCATGTGAATCAATGCTATCTGCCCCAACCCTGCCATCTAGTGGCAAATTTCACATTCTCACATTTCTCCTGAACTCTAGTTATTTTTGAAACACTCCCACGAGTGCTTTGTTCGATAAGGTAACTGTGATCTAGAGAAAGCCATGTGGATAATCCCCCTCCTCCCTTCTGTTGGAGAGTCTCAAATTCACATTTTATCTCAATGACTCTGAGCTGCTGTATAATAGGCAAGATGCTTTTCCTACAGGTGTAGTCATCCAGGACTACACCTGTAGTCCGATTGCCCCCCAAATTCCCATGTTCTATTATCCAGATATACCTCCTGTGCTGCCAATTTAAATCTTTTTATTTTGTTCGCGGTCATTGATTTCTACAGCTGATAGAATCAGTTTACCTGCCACCTCACTGCTGAAGAACGCAGCCAACAGCAAAATGCCAATCAGCTTCATGTCTGTAGTGAAGATCCTTTCCTCAAACCTGAAATACAAAAAGTTTCAACATTAACATCAAGATTTCCAACTAAAGGTGAGAATTTCTCAGTCCCATTCCTACCTCTCACTTTCCCAGTTGTCTGATGTGATGAGATTTCAGATGTGGCTGCAAATATATAGACAGACTGAATGTCAGTGGTGCCATTGAAATCAAATCCAATTGGCTGGACCATTAATGATGTCAAAATGATGGCAATTAATGGCCGAGAGCCAACAGGATGAGCTGGAAGATATTCAAATATTTGCTGTGCCACACCTGAGATTGTGTAATGTGGCGCTGTAACTACTCAGTGAGAAATGGACACTGCACTCACTCTTCCTAACACCATTAGTCAGACTGTAGATGAACAGATCTAAGAAATTAAGATTTATGAATATTCTCGAGCAGCGCAGTGGGCTGAGAGACATCAGTGGAGGCCTTTTTGCACCTTCCTGCTGGGCATCATGGCCTCCGTGTGTCTCCCAGACAATGATTTCCAGTATAACCGGCTCCGTGCCGGAATTCAGCGCAGAGTTGATTACAAAATGAAAATCGGGATTTCCATTTCATTAGCAGGCCCGGGACTGAAGTCTCCGGGCCCACTAGCATCGCTCCCCACCCCCGGCTGGGTTTAACCCTGTTCCCCACGAACGGGGAACAGGTGGCCGACCCCACTAGAGGGAACGGAGACCATTTTGACCCTCCAGGAGGTCAGGGGCAAGACGGGTGCCCCCTGGGCAGTGCCAGCCTGGCACTGTCAAGGGGCAAACTGGCAATGCCCAAGGGGCACTTTGGCACTGCCCACTGGGCATTGGGCAATGCTAAGGGGGTGGAACCAGAGGGGCGATTGGTGGGGGGACCCACTGCCACTCTACAATTCAGATGACTTGGTGGGGGGGGGGGTGGGGGGGGGGGGGGGAAGAGGTGATCGGGGGCTGGCCATCCGGTGCGGTGGGGGTTTTGGGGCTGCTGGGGGGATCAGGTATGTTGGAGGGTGTTGGGACTGTTGGGGGTGATTGGGAGATCAGGACTGCATGGGAGGAATGGGAGATCAGAGTTGGCTGGATTGGAAGGGCGGGGGGTGGGGGGGTGGGGGGCGTTGGGGGTGTCGGGGAGATTGGGACTGGCCAATTCGGGGTTTGGGGAGATTGGGGCTCGCCGGCAGGCAGGGGACTTAGGGGCTGGCCTGGGAAGGTCTGGGAGGCCAGCGATGGGGGGGCGTGGGGTTGGCCAGTGATCGGGCTGGCCAGCGAGCTGTAGGCCAGCAATGTGAGGCCACTGCGCATGCGCCGATCTGTCAGCGTGGAGATCGGCGCATCCACAGTGTCCTGCTCAACGATATGATGCTGGTCACTCCTAGACCTGGAGAAAGACAATAGTGCTGCAGTATCTATCATTGGGGAGCAAATCTTTTGGAAACTCCGATGGGCATCTTGCCTGTGAGACACCCAAAGCTAGATTGGCCACATACACGGGGGAGCCTTTACGTATTATTGGAACCACTGTAATCGCAGTTATGGATGGGCAACAGACAGTCTGACTCATCCCAATAGTGGTGCAAGGAGCAGGGCCCAGCCTTTTGGGAAGGGTTTGGCTACAAAAAATCCATCTGGACTGCTAACAGATCTTCAAGATGGGTACTTCCAATCTATATGGTGTCATTGGGATGCATCCCAAAGTGTTCTAAGGCCTTGGGAAGATTGAAGATGTTATGGTCAAGATCTACAAAGGCCCAACCTAAATACAACCAGTCCCCTATGCCCCATGTGTCAACTTGGAACGTCTAGAGGAACTTGGGAATATACGCCGAGTACAATTTGCCGAATGGGCCATGCCATTAGTCCTAGTTTTAAAACCTGACAAGACTTTCAAACCAGGAGATACCGTCCATGTACAGAACTTCGAAGATGACTCCCCATGGATCCCAGGAGTTCTCCTCTCAAAAACGAGAGTGGCTCTTCGATGGTCCACAAGAAAGAACTGTTTGCCCACTTGGTAACCGCCCCCGACGAGACTGTGCAAGTGACAGAAATGGGGCCATAGGCCAAACAACAAAGATGGCCCCATCACCACAGGAGCGAGGGGAACCCTCGAACTTGGAAGGGGAAGGGTGTGACATCCCCATGACTTCCATGGGGAATCTCTAATTATTCTCCCTGTGGGGTTCATTGACCATGAGTTCACTTGTTAACTGGTAATTGCCTGCCCTGCTGGAGCTCATCA
This sequence comes from Mustelus asterias, assembly GCF_964213995.1. Taxonomy (NCBI): domain Eukaryota; kingdom Metazoa; phylum Chordata; class Chondrichthyes; order Carcharhiniformes; family Triakidae; genus Mustelus; species Mustelus asterias. The sequence goes on from NC_135819.1 coordinate 61,935,113, forward strand.
CCTTAGCCCTTTATACGGGAGACACGGGGAAGGACCTGAAGAACTGTGTCCCGGCTGGGAGTTACGTGAGTATGGCATGGAGCAGTGGGAGTGGCTTAATTTTGTGTTTAATAAATATCATTCCAGTCTGGCTTCCTCAGTTATTATACTTTGGCCATAACTCCCAAGCACTGAGAGCAAACTGGCCCTCCGTGGAGCCCTGGATTCTCCCAATTCCAAGTTAAAAGCGAACAGCAGGAAACAGATCCAGTCAAACAACTGACGAGGAAGTTATCACTGATTTACATTCAGCAGAAAATATGACAATGGTTAAAAATATTTCTTTTTAAAGTCTGCCAAGTGTGTGGTTTGTTTTATACTGCACTCCCTTATCAGTTATTTAAAAAATCTTTTCTTACTGTTTTGTTTGTACTTCAGTCTCACGCTGCTGATCTATGGGCACCCTTTTGAATGGACTTACCTTGCATGAAGTTGATCTTTCTCTACACCGTAGCTATGACTGTAACACTACATTTTGCACTCTCTCATTTCCTTCTCTATGAACAGTGTGCTTTGTCTGTATAGCGCGCAAGAAACAATACTTTTCACTGTATGCTAATACATGTGACAATAATAAATGCAGCACGGTAGCACAGTGGTCAGCACTGCTGCTTCACAGCTCCAGGGACCTGGGTTCGATTCCCGGCTTGGGTCACTGTCTGTGTGAAGTTTGCACATTCTCCTCGTGTCTGCGTGGGTTTCCTCCGGGTGCTCCGGTTTCCTCTCACAGTCCAAAGATGTGCGGGTTAGGTTGATTGGCCATGCTAAAATTGCCCTTAGTGTCCTGGGATGCGTAGGTTAGAGGGATTAGTGGATAAATATGTAGGGATATGGGGGTAGGGCCTGGGTGGGATTGTGGTCGGTGCAGACTCGATGGGCCGAATGGCCTCTTTCTGTGCTGCAGGGTTTCTAAGTTTCTAAGTAAATCAAATCAAGAACCGCACCCAGTGGCTTCCAATGAGCAGGTCTGTTCTCCGGGACCTACAACAACGGTCCCGCTTAAAGCAACAGGTTTTGAAGCTCCTGCTGCTCACTTCCTATTGAGTGATCCTCTGCTCGCTCAATAAGGGAGTTCATTCTCCACGTGGCCCACAGGGAGATCTATCGACGCTCCCCCATGTCCTTCGTGGCCGTTATAACAAGCACTCTTTCAGCCTTCTCTTGTTTTGTTCTGCTAATTATCAATTTCTTTCCCCTCAATACTTCTGTTTAAAGTGAGTGTTGTCAAACATGTCAGGATTCTGACTTCCGGCTCTCATGGGTGGGACGTCCTTCCAAAGGTGGAAACGTCCTGCCCACTGGCAACCAACGCTCAAGTCAGCATTAAATGGCACTGGGCTTCTGAGAATCAGCGCTGTATCCCAATTCTCTGGATGGCGAGTGCCGATCGCTTGCCATTCTTTAAATTCTACCCAATGGCTGCAAATTTGTTCCCACGTTTGCCATGAGTGCAAACAGTGATGTGGGCGCAAAACTTCACGAGTGGCCAGAACTGAGAATGCTATTGCCCTCATTCCCTGCCAGTGACATAACGACATTCATGCCCAGGAAAGTCGAGAACCTCATTTGAATGCACATTCTCCTCGTGTCTGCGTGAGTTTCCTCCGGGTGCTCCGGTTTCCTCCCACAGTCCAAAGATGTGCGGGTTAGGTTGATTGGCCAGGTTAAAAAAAAAAATTGCCCCTTAGAGTCCTAGGACGCGTAGGTGAGAGGGATTAGCGGGTAAATATGTGGGGGTAGGGCCTGGGTGGGATTGTGGTCGGTGCAGACTCGATGGGCCGAATGGCCTCCTTCTGCACTGTAGGGTTTCTATGAATTCTATGGATAGATCAGCTGGATAGTCGACACCTTTTCCCAATGTAGGGGAGTCTAAAACTAGAGGGCATAGGTTTAAGGTGAGAGGGGAGAGATACAAAAGGGTCCAGAGGGGTAATTTTTTCACACTAAAGGGTGGTGAGAAAGGTAGTGGTAGAGCTGGGTACAGTTTTGTCTTTGAAAAATTGTTTAGACATTTACATGGGTAAGATGAGTATAGAGGGATATGGGCCAAAGGCAGGCAATTGGGATAAGCTTCGTGGTAAAAACAAAAGGGCGGCATGGACATGTTGGGCCAAAGAGCCTGTTTCCATGCTGTCAACCTCTTTGACTCTACGACTCTAAGCTCCTGCTGCTCCCTTCCCATCGGGTGATCCTCTACTCACTCAATAAGGGAGTTCCTTCTCCAGGTGGCCCACGGAGAGATCTAGCGACACTCCCGTGTCCTTCTTGGTCATCATCACATCTGTCCCCCCTTAGATCCGTTTCACCCCCAGTACCTCCACCATGAGAAGGTCCTTTCCGTCACTTAGCAGTTGGTCTGAGGCCTGTTGTAGGTGGGGCTGGGTAAACCAAATGGGGATCTTTGGTTCCAGAGGGAGCCTCATAGGGTCACAATTGCAAGTTCTTACTCGGGTTCTGTTTCAGCCTAAATGCCCACTTCTATAGCTTCCATCTCTGAGTCCGTATCTTCACTATCCAGAGGGGCGAACGTGGAGTCAGCTTCGAGCTGAGGGCTGAGGGCTAACACTGGAAGTGGCCGTCTCCATGGCCAGTGGTGAAAACTGCTCAGGCACGGACTCCCTGCCCTTGACATGGTCCAGGTGATTCTTTAAGATTTTAGTCCGGACTTTAACTTTATAATGTACTGGCCCCGTTTTCTCCAGAATGATCCCTGGGACCCACTTGGGAATTCAGACAAAGCCAGTTTCCATCACCACAAACTCTTTATTGGAAACCACAAGGACAAACCGCACCCAATGGCTTCCAACGAGCAAGTCTGTTCTCCGGGACCTACAACAACGGTCCCGCTTAAAGCAACAGGTTTTGAAGCTCCTGCTGCTCACTTCCTATTGAGTGATCCTCTGCTCGCTCAATAAGGGAGTTCATTCTCCACGTGGCCCACAGGGAGATCTATCGACGCTCCCCCATGTCCTTCGTGGCCGTTATAACAAGCACTCTTTCAGCCTTCTCTTGTTTTGTTCTGCTAATTATCAATTTCTTTCCCCTCAATACTTCTGTTTAAAGTGAGTGTTGTCAAACATGTCAGGATTCTGACTTCCGGCTCTCATGGGTGGGACGCCCTTCCAAAGGTGGAAAAGTCCTGCCCACTGCCAACTAAGCCTCAAGTCAGCATTAAATGGCACTGGGCTTCTGAGAATCAGCGCTGTATCCCAATTCTCTGGATGGCGAGTGCCGATCGCTTGCCATTCTTTAAATTCTATCCAATGGCTGCAAATTTGTTCCCACATTCACCATGAGTGCAAACAGTGATGTGGGCGCAAAACCTCGCGAGTGGCCAGAACTGAGAATGCTATTGCCCTCATTCCCTGCCAGTGACGTAACGACATTCATGCCCAGGAAAGTCGAGAACCTCATTTGAATGCACGACAATATCATTAACGGGCAATCCCACTGTAACTCCCCCCTCATTGTAAATTCCAGTTTTGGGAGTGCCATTGGGGGGACTCTGAGCTCTGAGAGGGGGGGCCATGATTTGGCCCCATAATGGGGGGGGGGGGGGGGGCGGGTGTGAAGGACAATCTCAATGAGCGGACAATGAAGCCACTAACAAATCCACCCACCCTGAGGCTGGAGTCCACGGCTGAAGGATTTTGCCATCCCAAAGGGCCCTGGTATTGGGCCGGGCAGCCTGGGCAGCCTGGACTGGGTGTCCGGGTCTCCACAATACGAGGCTTGAAGGAGCCACAATTCTGGGAGGGTGGGGGGTGGGGGGGGGGAGGTGGTGGGGTGGTGTTGGCAGGGACGTTATCTGATCCTGTTTAGTTTAAGATGGAGACATGACAACAATGAGCTCATCCTTGTCTGCCACATGATGTTTATTTCAGAATTCAAATTCAAATTTGACCATCCCATGGTCGGATTTGAACCTGGAACCCCAGAGCATTGCCCTAGGTTTCTGGATCACCCTATTTTTCTGTCAAATAACCAATTAAAATGAATCAAACAAATTGAGAGTCAAATTAAAGGGGCAGCTCCTCAAAGGGACACTGCCTGAACTAAAAGTTCAATCACAATCAACCATGAAACTTAGAACATTAAACTAAAACATGATTAAATGTGTCGATAAGGCACCCCAGTCCCGCAGTGCCCACCAGACAGGGAAAGTCTCAATGGTGCCCATGGACTTCACGTTCTCCCTCCCTAGGGACACCCGGCCAGGAATGTAGCTGCAGTGGAGGAGCAGACAATTGGGTCAGACGACCTCCTCGGTCACCCGCTGCCTGGACCTGTTGATGGCGAGTTTGGCCAGGCCCAGGAGCAGGTAGACGAGGAGGTCCTCCTTCCCCACCCCCTTCGCCTCCACACCAGGTGCCCGGAGATCAGGAGCGTGAGACTGAAGTATAAACAAAACTGTAAGAAAAGATTTTTTAAATAACTGAAAAGGGAGTGCAGTCTAAAACAAACTAAAGACTTGGCAGACTTTAAAGAAGAATTATTTTTAACTTGCATATTTTCAGCTGAATGTAAATAAGTGATAATTTCCTCGTCAGTTGTTTGACTGGATCTGTTTCCTGCTGTTCGCTTTTAACTTGGAATTGGGAGAATCCAGGGCTCCGTGGAGGGCCAGTTTGCTCTGAGTGCTTGGGAGTTAAGGCCAAAGTATAATAACTCCTTGAAGGATAATATATCCTTGAAGGTGACGTCACAGGTGGAGAAGGTAGTGAAGAAGGCATATGGCATGCTTGCCTTTATAGGACGGGGCATAGAGTATAAAAGTTGGGGTCTGATGTTGTATAGAACGTTGGTTCGGCCGCATTTGGAATACTGCGTCCAGTTCTGGTCGCCACACTACCAGAAGGACGTGGAGGCTTTGGAGAGAGTACAGAGGAGGTTTACCAGGATGTTGCCTGGTATGGAGGGGCTTAGTTATGAGGAGAGATTGGGTAAACTGGGGTTGTTCTCCCTGGAAAGACGGAGGATGAGGGGAGACTTAATAGAGGTGTATAAAATTATGAAAGGCATAGATAGGGTGAACGGTGGGAAGCTTTTCCCCAGGTCGGTGGTGACGTTCATGAGGGGTCATAGGTTCAAGGTGAAGGGGGGGAGGTTTAACACAGATATCAGAAGGACATATTTTACACAGAGGGTGGTGGGGGCTGGAATGCGCTGCCAGGCAAGGTGGTGGAGGCGGGCACACTGGGAACGTTTAAGACTTATCTAGATAGCCATATGAATGGAGTGGGAATGGAGGGATACAAAAGAATGGTCTAGTTTGGACCAGGGAGCGGCACAGACTTGGAGGGCCGAAGGGCCTGTTCCTGTGCTGTATTGATCTTTGTTCTTAACTCAGGAAGCCAGACTGGAATGATATTTATTGTTAAACACAAAATTAAGCCACGCTCTGTGGCGTACATACCTAAGTCCCAGCCGAGACACAGTTCTTCAGATCCTTCCCGGTGTCTCCCGTATAAAGGCCTGCTATGGAAGGTATTAACTATGAGGAGAGACTGAATAAACTGGGATTGTTCTCCCTGGAAAGACAGAGGCTGGGGGGCAACCTGATAGAAGTTTATAAAATTATGAGGGGTATAGATAGGGTGAACAGTTGGAAGCTTTTTCCCAGGGCAGAAATGACAATTACAATTACAAGTTCAAGGTAACTGAGAAAAAGTTCAGTACAGATGTATGGGGAAGTCTTTTTACCAAGAGGGTGGTGGGGGTCTGGAATGTTGAGGCAGAGACGTTAGTGACACTTAAGACTTATCTGCATAGACACATGAACAGGCGGGGAATAGAGGGATATAGGTGGTTGGTCTAGATTGAACAACGTGATCGGCGCAGGCTTGGTCAGCTGAAGGGCCTGTTCCTGTGCTGTCATGTTCTTTGTTCTTTGACCCCTACCTACCTGACTTGGTTAATTATCCATTACTATTCATGGCAAACAAAAATCTATTAAAATCTTTACTTTGTAATGTTCCAGTCACCACCAGCCTCAACAGTAGAGGCTTGATTGGAACGTCTAGAGAAACTTGGCAATATTCGCCCAGTACAAATTGCAGAATGGGCCATGCCATTAGTCCTAGTTTTAAAACCTGACAAGACTGTAAAACAAGGTGGTACCATCCATGGATGGAACTTCAGAGACGACTCCCCATGGATCCCAGGAGTTGTCCTCTCAAAAGTGGGACCAGTGTCATACACTGTAAAGATTGGAGAGATAAGGCAAAGGAGAATCCAAAGAGCTTCTACAAATACATAAAGGGCAAAGGAGTAACAAGGGAGAGAGTAGGGCCTCTTAAGGATCAACAAGGTTATCTATGTGTGGATCCGCAAGAGATGGGTGAGATCCTAAATGAATATTTCTCATCAGTACTTATTGTTGAGAAAAGCATGGATGTTAGGGAACTTGGGGAAATAAATAGTGATGTCTTGAGGAGTGTACATATTACAGAGAAAGAGGTGCTGGAAGTCTTAAAGCACAAAAAGGTAGATAAATCCCCGGGACCTGATGAAGTGTATCAATGGACATTGTGGGAGGCTAGGGAGGAAATTGCGGGTCCCCTAGCCGAGGTATTTGAATCATCGATAGTCATGGGTGAAGTGCCTGAAGATTGGAGAGTGGCAAATGTTGTGCCTTTGTTTAAAAAGGGCTGCAGGGAAAAGCCTGGGAACTACAGGCCAGTGAGCCTCACATCTGTAGTGGGTAAATTGTTGGAAGGTATTCTGAGTGACAGGATCTACAGGCATTTAGAGAGGCAAGGACTGATTAGGGACAGTCAGCATAGCTTTGTGAGTGGAAAATCATGTCTCACAAATTTGATTGAGTTTTTTGAAGGGATAACCAAGAAGGTAGATGAGGGCAGTGCAGTTGATATTGTCTACATGGACTTTAGCAAGACCTTTGACAAGGTACCGCATGGTAGGTTGTTGCATAAGGTTAAATCTCACAGGACCCAGGGTGAGGTATCTAAATGGATACAAAACTGGCTTTCTGACAGAATAAGAAGTTTAACAACACCAGGTTAAAGTCCAACAGGTTTATTTGGTAGCAAAAGCCACACAAGCTTTCGAGGCTCTGAGCCCCTTCTTCAGGTGAGTGGGAATTCTGTTCACAAACAGAACTTATAAAGACACAGACTCAATTTACATGAATAATGGTTGGAATGCGAATACTTACAACTAATCCAGTCTTTAAGAAACAAAACAATGAGAGTGGAGAGAGCATCAAGACAGGCTAAAAAGATGTGTATTGTCTCCAGACAAGACAGCCAGTGAAACTCTGCAGGTCCACGCAACTGTGGGAGTTACAAATAGTGTGACATAAACCCAATATCCCGGTTGAGGCCGTCCTTGTGTGTGCGGAACTTGGCTATCAGTTTCTGCTCAGCGACTCTGCGCTGTCGTGTGTCGCGAAGGCCGCCTTGGAGAACGCTTACCCGAATATCAGAGGCCGAATGCCCGTGACCGCTGAAGTGCTCCCCAACAGGAAGAGAACAGTCTTGCCTGGTGATTGTCGAGCGGTGTTCATTCATCCGTTGTCGCAGCGTCTGCATAGTTTCCCCAATGTACCATGCCTCGGGACATCCTTTCTTGCAGCGTATCAGGTAGACAACGTTGGCCGAGTTGCAAGAGTATGTACCGTGTACCTGGTGGATGGTGTTCTCACGTGAGATGATGCCATCTGTGTCGATGATCCGGCACGTCTTGCAGAGGTTGCTGTGGCAGGGTTGTGTGGTGTCTTGGTCACTGTTCTCCTGAAGGCTGGGTAGTTTGCTGCGGACAATGGTCTGTTTGAGGTTGTGCGGTTGTTTGAAGGCAAGAAGTGGGGGTGTGGGGATGGCCTTGGCGAGATGTTCGTCTTCATCAATGACATGTTGAAGGCTCCGGAGGAGATGCCGTAGCTTCTCCGCTCCGGGGAAGTACTGGACAACGAAGGGTACTCTGTCCACTGTGTCCCGTGTTTGTCTTCTGAGGAGGTCGGTGCGGTTTTTCGCTGTGGCGCGTTGGAACTGTTGATCAATGAGTCTAGCGCCATATCCTGTTCTTATGAGGGCATCTTTCAGCGTCTGGAGGTGTCTGTTGCGATCCTCCTCATCCGAGCAGATCCTGTGTATACGGAGGGCTTGTCCGTAGGGGATGGCTTCTTTAACGTGTTTAGGGTGGAAGCTGGAGAAGTGGAGCATCGTGAGGTTATCCGTGGGCTTGCGGTACAGTGAGGTGCTGAGGTGACCGTCCTTAATGGAGATGCGTGTGTCCAAGAATGCAACCGATTCCGGAGAGTAGTCTATGGTGAGCCTGATGGTGGGATGGAACTTGTTGATGTCATCATAGAGTTGTTTCAGTGATTGTTCACCATGAGTCCAAAGGAAGAAAATGTCATCGATGTATCTAGTGTATAGCATCGGTTGAAGGTCCCGTGCGGTGAAGAAGTCTTGTTCGAACCTGTGCATGAAGATGTTGGCATATTGAGGTGCAAATTTGGTCCCCATGGCTGTTCCGTGTGTCTGGATGAAGAACTGGTTGTTGAAGGTGAAGATATTGTGGTCCAGGATGAAGCGGATGAGATGTAAAATTGCATCTGGAAACTGGCAGTTGTTGGCGCTGAGCACTGAGGCCGTTGCAGCAATGCCATCGTCATGGGGGATGCTGGTGTAGAGTGCCGAGACATCCATTGTGACGAGGAGCGCTCCTGGTTCAACTGCTCCATGTGTGCCGAGTTTCTGTAGGAAGTCCGTCGTGTCGCGACAAAAGCTGGGGGTTCTTTGTACAATGGGTTTCAGGATGCCCTCGACATAGCCGGAGAGGTTCTCGCACAGGGTCCCATTGCCCGATACGATGGGACGGCCGGGTGTGTTTGCCTTGTGTATCTTCGGGAGGCAGTAGAGATCTCCAACGCGGGGAGTACGTGGGATGAGAGCACGGAGGGTGTTCTGAAGGTCCGGATCAAAGGTCTTGATCAGAGTGTTGAGTTGACGGGTGTGTTCTTTGGTCGGATCTGCAGGTAACTGTCTGTAGTGTTCCTCGTTGTTGAGTTGTCGGTACACTTCTTTGCAGTAATCCGTTCTGTTCAGTATGACGATGGCCCCTCCTTTGTCTGCTGGTTTGATGACAATGTTGCGGTTGGTCTTGAGAGCGTGGATGGCGTTACGTTGTGCTTGGGTGATGTTCGGGGCTGTCTTGTGAGTGCGGCTGATGAATTTGGTGTTGACGCACCTCCTGACGGCTTGGGCATACATGTCAAGTCGAGGGCAGCGGCCTTCCGGAGGAGTCCAATTCGACTCTTTCCTCTTCGGATGCACTGCGGATCTCTCTGTCGGCTGTTCCGGTTCATTGGCTGTCTCATTGTGTTCGTTGTTGGCCTCTTGGGGTTTGTGGAAGAACTCCCTCAGCCTCATTCGCCTGATGAATTCCTCTGTGTCTGCTGCGAGACTGATGGGGTCTATTTTGGTGGTGGGGCAAAAATTAAGCCCTCGGCTGAGAACTTCGATTTCATCTGGTTGAAGTGTGCAGTCGGACAAGTTGACAATGGACTTCCCTGCAGTGGTACTGTTTTCTACTGTGGTACCGGGGGAGGCTTGGTTGCTGCTGGTGGTGATGCCGAGTTTCTCAAGTTTCCTGTTCTTGGTGTGCATGTGGATGGTGTAGTTCCTTTGTCTCGTCTGCTTGGCAGAGTTTCGCAGCTGGTCTGCGTCCTGAACGCAAGTTGAGAATATGGATTCGATCTTGGTTTCCAGGCTGCGGCGTTTGCTGTAGAGTTGGTGTATGAGGTGGTTGAGGAGGGTGAGAGAGGTGCGACGGCAAAGTCTCTCAGCGTAGTCTGTGTTATAGGTTGACCTGAGTGGGTTCGTGATCTGTAGTCCTTTCGGTATCTTGTCTGCTTTCTTGCATCTTTGTAGAAACTTGATGTCTGTGTCGATATGCGCGATCTTCTTGGCGATCCTCTCCACTGGGAGCCGGCAGTTTGCGGTGTCGATGGTAGTCATGATGTGGAGATGCCGGCGTTGGACTGGGGTAAACACAGTAAGAAGTTTAACAACACCAGGTTAAAGTCCAACAGGTACGGCATCTCCTCCGGAGCCTTCAACATGTCATTGATGAAGACGAACATCTCGCCAAGGCCATCCCCACACCCCCACTTCTTGCCTTCAAACAACCGCACAACCTCAAACAGACCATTGTCCGCAGCAAACTACCCAGCCTTCAGGAGAACAGTGACCAAGACACCACACAACCCTGCCACAGCAACCTCTGCAAGACGTGCCGGATCATCGACACAGATGGCATCATCTCACGTGAGAACACCATCCACCAGGTACACGGTACATACTCTTGCAACTCGGCCAACGTTGTCTACCTGATACGCTGCAAGAAAGGATGTCCCGAGGCATGGTACATTGGGGAAACTATGCAGACGCTGCGACAACGGATGAATGAACACCGCTCGACAATCACCAGGCAAGACTGTTCTCTTCCTGTTGGGGAGCACTTCAGCGGTCACGGGCATTCGGCCTCTGATATTCGGGTAAGCGTTCTCCAAGGCGGCCTTCGCGACACACGACAGCGCAGAGTCGCTGAGCAGAAACTGATAGCCAAGTTCCGCACACACAAGGACGGCCTCAACCGGGATATTGGGTTTATGTCACACTATTTGTAACTCCCACAGTTGCGTGGACCTGCAGAGTTTCACTGGCTGTCTTGTCTGGAGACAATACACATCTTTTTAGCCTGTCTTGATGCTCTCTCCACTCTCATTGTTTTGTTTCTTAAAGACTGGATTAGTTGTAAGTATTCGCATTCCAACCATTATTCATGTAAATTGAGTCTGTGTCTTTATAAGTTCTGTTTGTGAACAGAATTCCCACTCACCTGAAGAAGGGGCTCAGAGCCTCGAAAGCTTGTGTGGCTTTTGCTACCAAATAAACCTGTTGGACTTTAACCTGGTGTTGTTAAACTTCTTACTGTGTTTACCCCAGTCCAACGCCGGCATCTCCACATCATTTCTGACAGAAGCCAGGAGGTGGTTGTAGAGAATTGTTTTTCAAACTGGAGGCCTGTGACCAGCAGTGTGCCTAAGGGATCAGTGTTGGGTCCACTGTTATTTGTCATTTATATTAATGATTTGGATGAGAATATAGGAGGCATGGTTAGTAAGTTTGCAGATGACACCAAGATTGGTGGCATTGTGGACAGTGAAGAAAGTTATCTCCAAATGCAACGGGATCTTGATCAATTGGGCCAGTGGGCTGAAGAATGGCAGATAGAGTTCAATTTAGACAAATGCGAGGTGATGCATTTTGGTAGATTGAACCAGGGCAGGACTTACTCAGTTAATGGTAGGGCGTTGGGGAGAATTACAGAACAAAGAGATCTAGGGGTACATATTCATAGCTCCTTGAAAGTGGAGTCACAGGTGGACAGAGTGGTGAAGAAGGCATTTGGCATGCTTGGTTTCATCGGTCAGAACATTGAATATAGGAGTTGGAATGTCTTGTTGAAGTTGTACAAGACATTGGTAAGGCCACACTTGGAATGTTGTGTGCAATTCTGGTCACCCTATTATAACAAGGATATTATTAAACTAGAAAGGGTGCAGAAAAGATTTACTAGGGTGCTCATAGAAATCATAGAAACCCTACAGTACAGAAAGAGGCCATTCGGCCCATCGAGTCTGCACCGACCACAATCCCACCCAGGCCCTACCCCCATATCCCTACATATTTTACCCACTAACCCCTCTAACCTACACATCTCAGGACACTAAGGGGCAATTTAAGCATGGCCAATCAACCTAACCCACACATCTTTGGAATGTGGGAAGAAACCGGAGCACCCGGAGGAAACCCACGCGGACACGAGGAGAATGTGCAAACTCCACACAGACAGTGACCTAAGCCGGGAATCAAATCCAGGTCCCTGGAGCTGTGAAGCAGCAGTGATAACCACTGTGCTACCGTACCGCCCACCGGATGCTACCGGAACTTGATGGATTGAGTTATAAGGAGGGGCTGGATATACGAGGACTTTTTTCTCGTAGGAGGCTGAGGGGTGATCTTATAGAGGTCTATAAAGTAATGAGGGGCACAGATCAGCTAGATAGTCAACATCTTTTCCCAAAGGTAGGGGAGTCTAAAACTAGAGGGCATAGGTTTAAGGTGAGAGGGGAGAGATACAAAAGTGTCCAGAGGGGCAATTTTTTCAGACAGAGGGTGGTGAGTGTCTGGAACAAGCTGCCGGAGGTAGTAGTTGAGGCGGGTACAATTTTGTCTTTTAAAAAGCATTTAGATAGTTACATGGGTACAATGGGTATAGAGGGATATGGGCCAAATGTGGGCAATTGGGATTAGCATAAGGGTTTTTTTTTAAAAAAGGGCGGCATGTACAAGTTGGGCCGAAGGGCCTGTTTCCATGCTGTAAACCTCTATGACTATAAAAACAGCATATCGCCCACCTCCGCCATCAGGAACCCTCCACGGGTTTTGCTTCATCGTACACGCCACCATTGATATCTTATACATCAGCCTGTGGATGGGAGATTTCACCCACGATCAGTCCAAGAGAGGTCTATGAAGACTCAGCCACAGATAAGGAGACGGAGGCAGTGGAATCACAGTCAGAGATTGCCACCGAGCATGGGCCCCCTGCAGTGGCTCTTCGGCGATCCACAAGAAAGAGCCATTTCCCCACTCGGTATCCACCCCCAACCAGACTGGGCAAGTGACAGAAATGAAGCCACAGGCCAAATGACAAAGATGGCCCCATTGCCACAGGAGCATGGAAAACCTTCAAACTTGGAAGGGGAAGGGTGTGACAACCCCCAGGACTTCCATGGGGAATCTCTAATTATTCTCCATCTGGGATTCATTGACTATGAGTTCACTTGTTAACCGGCAATTGCCTGCCCTGCAAGAGCTCATCACCTTAGCCCTTTATACGGGAGACACGGGGAAGGACCTGAAGAACTGTGTCTCAGCTGGGACTTAGGTATGTACGCCACGGAGCAGTGGCTTAATTTTGTGTTTAACAATAAATATCATTCCAGTCGGGCTTCCTCAGTTATTATATTTTGGCCTTAACTCCCAAGCAGTCAGAGCAAAATGGCCCTCCGTGGAGCCCCGGATTAGAATCATAGAAACCCTACAGGGCAGAAAGAGGCCATTTGGCCCATCGAGTCTGCACCGACCACAATCCCACCCAGGCACTACCCCCATGTCCCGACATATTTACCCGCTAATCCCTCTAACCTACTCATCTCAGGACACTAAGGGGCAATTTTAGCATGGCCAATGCACCTGACCCGCACATCTTTAGATTCTCCTAATCTATGAACCTATGACCCCTCATGAACGTCACCACCAACCTGGGGAAAAGCTTCCACCGTTCACCCTATCTATGCCTTTCATAATTTTATACACCTCTATTAAGTCTCCCCTCATCCTCCGTCTTTCCAGGGAGAACAACCCCAGTTTACCCAATCGCTCCTCATAACTAAGCCCCTCCATACCAGGCAACATCCTGGTAAACCTCCTCTGTACTCTCTCCAAAGCCTCCACGTCCTTCTGGTAGTGTGGCGACCAGAACTGGACGCAGTATTCCAAATGCGGCCGAACCAACGTTCTATACAACATCAGACCCCAACTTTTATACTCTATGCCCGGTCCTTTAAAGGCAAGCATGCCATATGCCTTCTTCACTACCTTCGCCACCTGTGACGTCACCTTCAAGGATATATTATCCTTCAAGGAGTTATTATACTTTGGCCTTAACTCCCAAGCACTCAGAGCAAACTGGCCCTCCACGGAGCCCTGGATTCTCCCAATTCCAAGTTAAAAGCGAACAGCAGGAAACAGATCTAGTCAAACAACTGACGAGGAAATTATCACTTATTTACATTCAGCTGAAAATATGCAAGTTAAAAATAATTCTTCTTTAAAGTCTGCCAAGTCTTTAGTTTGTTTTAGACTGCACTCCCTTTTCAGTTATTTAAAAAATCTTTTCTTACAGTTTTGTTTATACTTCAGTCTCACGCTCCTGATCTCCGGGCACCTGGTGTGGAGGCGAAGGGGGTGGGGAAGGAGGACCTCCTCGTCTACCTGCTCCTGGGCCTGGCCAAACTCGCCATCAACAGGTCCAGGCAGCGGGTGACCGAGGAGGTCGTCTGACCCAATTGTCTGCTCCTCCACTGCAGCTACATTCCTGGCCGGGTGTCCCTAGGGAGGGAGAACGTGAAGTCCATGGGCACCATTGAGACTTTTCCTGTCTGGTGGGCACTGCGGGACTGGGGTGCCTTATCGACACATTTAATCATGTTTTAGTTTAATGTTCTAAGTTTCATGGTTGATTGTGATTGACCTTTTAGTTCAGGCAGTGTCCCTTTGAGGAGCTGCCCCTTTAATTTGACTCTCAATTTGTTTGATTCATTTTAATTGGTTATTTGACAGAAAAATAGGGTGATCCAGAAACCTAGGGCAATGCTCTGGGGTTCCAGGTTCAAATCCGACCATGGGATGGTCAAATTTGAATTTGAATTCTGAAATAAACATCATGTGGCAGACAAGGATGAGCTCATTGTTGTCATGTCTCCATCTTAAACTAAACAGGATCAGATAACGTCCCTGCCAACAGCCCACCCCCCCCCCCCCCCCCCCCCCCCCACAAAATTGTGGCTCCTTCAAGCCTCGTATTGTGGAGACCCGGACACCCAGCCCAGCTGCCCAGGCTGCCCGGCCCAATACCAGGGCCCTTTGGGATGGCAAAATCCTTCAGCCGTGGACTCCAGCCTCAGGGTGGGTGGATTTGTTAGTGGCTTCATTGTCCGCTCATTGAGATTGTCCTTCACACCCGCCCCCCCCCCTCCTCCCACCCATTATGGGGCCAAATCATGGCCCCCCCTCTCAGAGCTCAGAGTCCCCCCAATGGCACTCCCAAAACTGGAATTTACAATGAGGGGGGAGTTACAGTGGGATTGCCCGTTAATGATATTGTCGTGCATTCAAATGAGGTTCTCGACTTTCCTGGGCATGAATGTCGTTATGTCACTGGCAGGGAATGAGGGCAATAGCATTCTCAGTTCTGGCCACTCGCGAGGTTTTGCGCCCACATCACTGTTTGCACTCATGGTGAATGTGGGAACAAATTTGCAGCCATTGGGTAGAATTTAAAGAATGGCAAGCGATCGGCACTCGCCATCCAGAGAATTGGGATACAGCGCTGATTCTCAGAAGCCCAGTGCCATTTAATGCTGACTTGAGCGTTGGTTGCCAGTGGGCAGGACGTTTCCACCTTTGGAAGGACGTCCCACCCATGAGAGCCGGAAGTCAGAATCCTGACATGTTTGACAACACTCACTTTAAACAGAAGTATTGAGGGGAAAGAAATTGATAATTAGCAGAACAAAACAAGAGAAGGCTGAAAGAGTGCTTGTTATAACGGCCACGAAGGACATGGGGGAGCGTCGATAGATCTCCCTGTGGGCCACGTGGAGAATGAACTCCCTTATTGAGCGAGCAGAGGATCATTCAATAGGAAGTGAGCAGCAGGAGCTTCAAAACCTGTTGCTTTAAGCGGGACCGTTGTTGTAGGTCCCGGAGAACAGACTTGCTCGTTGGAAGCCATTGGGTGCGGTTTGTCCTTGTGGTTTCCAATAAAGAGTTTGTGGTGATGGAAACTGGCTTTGTCTGAATTCCCAAGTGGGTCCCAGGGATCATTCTGGAGAAAACGGGGCCAGTACATTATAAAGTTAAAGTCCGGACTAAAATCTTAAAGAATCACCTGGACCATGTCAAGGGCAGGGAGTCCGTGCCTGAGCAGTTTTCACCACTGGCCATGGAGACGGCCACTTCCAGTGTTAGCCCTCAGCCCTCAGCTCGAAGCTGACTCCACGTTCGCCCCTCTGGATAGTGAAGATACGGACTCAGAGATGGAAGCTATAGAAGTGGGCATTTAGGCTGAAACAGAACCCGAGTAAGAACTTGCAATTGTGACCCTATGAGGCTCCCTCTGGAACCAAAGATCCCCATTTGGTTTACCCAGCCCCACCTACAACAGGCCTCAGACCAACTGCTAAGTGACGGAAAGGACCTTCTCATGGTGGAGGTACTGGGGGTGAAACGGATCTAAGGGGGGACAGATGTGATGATGACCAAGAAGGACACGGGAGTGTCGCTAGATCTCTCCGTGGGCCACCTGGAGAAGGAACTCCCTTATTGAGTGAGTAGAGGATCACCCGATGGGAAGGGAGCAGCAGGAGCTTAGAGTCGTAGAGTCAAAGAGGTTGACAGCATGGAAACAGGCTCTTTGGCCCAACATGTCCATGCCGCCCTTTTGTTTTTACCACGAAGCTTATCCCAATTGCCTGCCTTTGGCCCATATCCCTCTATACTCATCTTACCCATGTAAATGTCTAAACAATTTTTCAAAGACAAAACTGTACCCAGCTCTACCACTACCTTTCTCACCACCCTTTAGTGTGAAAAAATTACCCCTCTGGACCCTTTTGTATCTCTCCCCTCTCACCTTAAACCTATGCCCTCTAGTTTTAGACTCCCCTACATTGGGAAAAGGTGTCGACTATCCAGCTGATCTATCCATAGAATTCATAGAAACCCTACAGTGCAGAAGGAGGCCATTCGGCCCATCGAGTCTGCACCGACCACAATCCCACCCAGGCCCTACCCCCACATATTTACCCGCTAATCCCTCTCACCTACGCGTCCTAGGACTCTAAGGGGCAATTTTTTTTTTTAACCTGGCCAATCAACCTAACCCACACATCTTTGGACTGTGGGAGGAAACCGGAGCACCCGGAGAAAACCCACGCAGACACGAGGAGAATGTGCAAACTCCACACAGACAGTGACCCGAGCCGGGAATCGAACCCGGGACCCTGGAGCTGTGAAGCAGCAGTGCTAACCACTGTGCCACCGTGCCGCCACTTAAACCTATGCCCCTCATTATTTTATAGACCTCTATAAGATCACCCCTAAGCCTCCTTCGCTCCAGGGGAAAAAGGTCCCAGTGTATCCAACCTCTCCTCAAATCTCAAACCATCAAGTCCCCGTAACATCCTAGTAAATCTTTTCTGCACTCTTTCTAGTTTAATAATATCCTTTCTATAATAGGGCGATCAGAATTGTACACAGTATTCCAAGTGTGGCCTTACCAATGTCCAGTACAGCTTCAATTAGACGTCCCAACTCCTATATTCAATGTCCTGACCAATGAAACCAAGCATGCCGAATGCCTTCTTCACCACCCTGAACTCCTGTGACTCCATTTTCGAGGAGCTATGAACCTGTACCCCTAGATCTCTTTGTTCTGTAACTCTCCCCAATGTCCTACCATTAACTGAGTAAGTCCTGTCCTGGTTCAATCTACCAAAATGCATCACCTCGCATTTATCTAAATTAAACTCCACCTGCCATTCATCAGCCCACTGGCCAGTTGATCAAGCTTGTGTTGCAATCCTAGATAATCTTCTTCACTGACCACTATGCCACCAATCTTGGTGTCATCTGCAAACTTACTAACCATGCCTCCTAAATTCTCATCCAAGTCTTTAATATAAATGACAAGTCACAGTGGATGCAGCAACGATCCCTGAGGCACACCGCTGGTCACAGGCCTCCAGTTTGAAAAACAACCCTCTACAATCACCCTCTTCTGTCATCAAGCCAATTTTGTATTCAATTGCCTAGCTCACCCTGGATCCCATGAGATTTAACCTTATGCAAGAACCTGCCATGCGATACCTTGTCAAAGGCCTTGCTGACAACACCAACTGCACTGGCCTGATCTACCTTCTTTTTTACCCCTTCGAAAAACTCAATCAAATTTGTGAGACATGATTTTCCACTCACAAAGCCACTCTGTCCCAAATCAGCCCTTGCCTCTCTAAATGCCTGCAGGTCCTGTCTCTCAGAATACCTTCGAACAACTTACTCACGACAGATGATAGGCTCACCAGCTTTTCTCTGCAGCCCTTCTTAAACAAAGGCACAACATTTGCCATCCTCCAATCTTCAGGCACCTCATCTGTGGCTGTTGATGATTGAAGTTTCTCTGCTAGGGGACCTGCAATTTCCTGCCTCGCCTCCCCCAACGTCCTGGGGTACACTTCATCAGGTCCTGTGGATTTATCTATCTTGATGCGCTTTAAGACTTCCAGCACCTCCCTCGCTGTAATATGTACACTCCTCAAGACGTCACTATTTATTTCCCTAAGTTCCCTAACATCCATGGCTTTAGTAAAAATGAAAATACTGATGAGAAATATTCATTTAGGATCTCACCCATCTCCTGTGGATCCTCACATAGATGACCTTGTTGACCCTTAAGAGGCCCGACTCTCTCCCTAGTTATCCTTTTGCCCTTTATGTATTTGTAGAAGCTCTTTGGATTCTCCTTTGCTTCATCTGCCAAAACAATCTCGTGTCTCTTTTGGGCCCT
Source organism: Mustelus asterias (assembly GCF_964213995.1). NCBI lineage: Eukaryota > Metazoa > Chordata > Chondrichthyes > Carcharhiniformes > Triakidae > Mustelus > Mustelus asterias. The sequence goes on from NC_135819.1 coordinate 61,953,596, forward strand.
CCTGATTTCTCTCTTTACTCTACTCCGACACCCTCTACTCTCTTCAACGAATCCACTTGATCCCAGCTGCCAATGCATGTCATATGTCTCCTTCTTCTTCTTCTTCACCTTAGTATCATAGAACCCTACAGTGCAGAAAGAAGCCTTTTGGCCCATCGAGTCTGCACCGACCACAATCCCACTCAGGCCCCATCCCCACAACCCCATGTATTTACCATCGCTAGTCCCCCTGTGAAGTGGGGAAAAATATACAGATGAGTACACTTTAAAAAATGACTGCCTGGCACATAAATAGTCACCTGGGAAAGAGACATTAAACAGGCACTGACGTTTAGTACAGACAGCCACCTGAGATTAAAACATAAAGGACAGACAGCTATTTAAAGTTAAACATGCAGGAATCAGATCCTGCAGGAAGCCAGCCAGGGCTTGAGGCACTCTTTAGGATAAGGACAATATGGTTGGGTAAAGAGATTAGCTACAGGTGGGATCGGGAATACATAACTGCAGGAAAACCAATTACTGTAAATTACTGTATGAATAGACTGAAACTTAAACCATTGATGGTCACTGACGTAGGAAATGTATCCATTCATAGAACAATGCGATGTTAACATCTTTATGTCTGTGTCTGTATTTGTCTATAACGATGTGTTAACGATCGATCACCTACTTGATTACAACGATGTGATAATGGCTAGATGTCCGGTCCACCTATTGTGTAAAGGGTATAAAGATGGACCGCTCCTATTGTCTCATTGAGAGAAGGTTTGCTGCTTGTTAGTGCCTTGTCTCCACGAAGCTTCGTTAAAATAAAACTGTATTCTTGAAACCTTCAAGCCTGACTCAGTGGTACATTTCCCACAGCACCCTGACAATCAGGGGCAATTTAGCATGACAAACCCACCTACCCGCACATCTTTTGCACTGTGGAAGGAAACCAGAGCACCTGGAGGAAACCCACGCAGACACGGCGAGAATGTGCAAACTCCACACAGACAGTGACCCAAGCCGGGAATCGAACCCAGATCCCTGGCACTATGAGGCAGCAGTGCTAACCACTGTGCCACTCCTTACACTACCACTTCATTGCTGTGGTAATGTAAGCCTATTTGTGACACCAATAAATAAACTCAAAAGTACTTCTTTGGGTGTAAATAGCTCAGAGATATTCTGAGTTCATCAAAGGTACTATATAAATGAAGGCTCTTTCTTTTCAGTATTGCACCTGGGCCAAAAAACAGAAAATCTTGTGTCATGTTAGCTACAAATAAAGGGGAAACCATGTTTTGGTGACAAGATAACTTTAGTGAATATCTTGAACACTGAAAGACAACATGGCCTCAATATCCCGAGTCATCCTGGGTTCCCTACTTTTATCAGCCTTGCCCTTCACTCTAAAAGGAAAATGCTTGCCCTGAATCCTGGTTGACACACATTTGAAAGTCCCCCAGTTATAAGCCATCATTTTGCCTGTCAACAGACTCCCCCAATCAACTTTTGAAAGTTCCTGACTAATACCATCAAAATTGGCCTTGCCCCAGTTTAGAATTTTAACTTTTGGGCCTAACCGATCATTCTCCATAGCTATCCTAAAACTAATGGAATTATGGTCACTGGTCCCAAAGTGATCCCTCACTAACACTTCTGTCACCTGCCCTTCTTTATTTCCCAAGAGGAGGTCAAGTTTTGCCCCCTCTCTAGTCAGGCCATCCACATACTGAATGAGAAATTCCTCCTGAATACACTCAACAAATCTTTCTGCAACCAAGCCCTTAATACAATGGCTGTCACAGACAATGTTAAAAACCTGTTCCTTTAACCGGGGCCGTGGTTCTAGGTCCCGGAGTACAGACTTGCTTGTTGTGAGCCATGGGTGCAGCTCTTCCTTGTGGTTTCCAATAAAGGGTTTCTGGTGATGGGAAACTGGCTTTTGCTGAATTACTACATTGTCATTAATTTTTAAAAGTGGCTGCAGATGTGAGATTTCTTCCTGATAAATTCATCTTTGCCAAGTGTTCAGAATTTTCATTTTGGAAATGGAGTATGGGAGATTTTCTGATATTAAATGAAAAGAAACATGATATTTACTGATTCCAAATGAAAATATTTGATAATATTATCATGTATCTTTCGTGCTTGTGTTCTCTGATCTATCTAAAGCAGGAAAACTTAAACAACATCACAGATCGAGAAGGTACTGTTACTACATGATCACATCACCTCATAAAGGAGTTAGTGAGAATGCAAATGGAATCCCACAAAACCAAATATTAACACACAAGAAAATCTTAAGTTAATCCCTCAGAACAGTTACTTTGACCCCCACCTACCTGACTTGGTTGAATATCCATTACTATTCATGCCTAACAAAAATCTATCAAAATCTTTACTTTGTAATGTTCCAGTCACCACCAACCTCAACAGTAGAGGCCTGATTGGAACGTCTAGAGGAACTTGGCAATATTTGCCCAGTACAAATTGCAGAATAGGCCGTGCCATTAGTCCGAGTTTTAAACCTGACAGGACTTTCAAACCAGGAGATACCGTCCATGGATGGAACTTCGGAGACGACTCCCCATGGATCCCAGGAGTTGTCCTCTCAAAAGTGGGACCAGTGTCATACACTGTAAAGATTGGACAGATAACTATAAAAACAACATGTCGCTCACCTCCGCCATCAAGATCACTCCACGGGAGTGACTGCTTCATCATACACGCCACCATTGACATCTTATACATCAGCCTGTGGATGGGAGATTTCACCCACGATCAGTCCAAGAGAGGTCTGTGAAGACTCAGCCACAGATATGGAGACGGAGGCAGTGGAATCACAGTCAGAGATCGTCACCGAGCACGGGCCCCCTGCAGCGGCTCTTCGGCGATCCACAAGAAAGAGCCATTTGCTCATCAGTATCTGCCCCCGACCAGACTGTGCAAGTGACAGAAATGAAGCCACGGGCCGAACGACAAAGATGGCCCCATCGCCACAGGAGGGGACTCCTTGAACTCAGAAGGAGAAGGGGTGACAACTCCCATGATTTCCATGGGGAATCTCTAATTATTCTCCCTGTGAGGTTCATTGACTATGAGTTCACTTGTTAACCGGCAATTGCCTGCCCTGAAAGAGCTCATCACCTTAGCCCTTTATACGGGAGACACGGGGAAGGATGTGAAGAACTGTGTCTCGGCTGGGACTTAGGTATGTACGCCACGGAGCGTGGCTTAATTTTGTGTTTAACAATAAATATCATTCCAGTCTGGCTTCCTGAATTATTATACTTTGGCCTTAACTCCCAAGCAGTCAGAGCAAAATGGCCCTCCGTGGAGCCCTGGATTCTCCCAATTCCAAGTTAAAAGCGAACAGCAGGAAACAGATCCAGTCAAACAACTGACGAGGAAGTTATCACTTATTTACATTCAGCTGAAAATATACAAGTTAAAAATAATTCTTCTTTAAAGTCTGCCAAGTCTGTAGTTTGTTTTAGACTGCACTCCCTTTTCAGTTATTTAAAAAATCTTTTGTTACAGTTTGGTTTGTACTTCTGTCTTGTACTGTCTCACGCTCCTGATCTACGGGCACCCTGTGTGGAGGTGAGAGGGGCAGGGAAGGAGGAGGACCTCCTCATCAACCTGCTCCTGGGCCCAGCCAAACTTGGTATCAACATGTCTGCGGGGATTCCTCCAGATGCTACAATTTCCTCTCAGTCTGAAAGATGTGCTGGTTAGGTGCATTGGCTATGCAAAATTTTCTCGCAGTGTACCTGAACAGGCGCCAGGGTGTGGTGACTAGGAGATTCTAACAGTAACTTCATTCTAGTGTTACTGTAAGCCTACTTATGACACTAATAAACTTTAAACCCTGTTCTTTGTCCAATCACATTGTCTCACTGGGGCAGTTGTCCAGTGTGACGAACAATTGTAACGCAGCAATTGGGTCATCCATGAGGTGGCAGTTTCTGGGTATCCAATTGGATGTGCGGGGAGATCTGGCAGAGATCGCTGAGGGTTTATGTGCCCTAGTCTCTGTCAGAGCTCTGACGAAGGGTCATCTAGACCTGCAATATTGGCTCTATTCTCTCCCTACAGATGCTGCCAGACTGCTGAGATTTTCCAGCATTTTCAGTACTGGGAAGTTGCTAGAGTCCATTATCAAGGATTTCATAACTCAGCATTTGGAAAGCGTTGGTACAATCAGACAAAGTCAGCATGGATTTACAAAGCGCAAATCATGCTTGACGAATCTATTGGAATTCTTTGAGGATATAACTAGTAGAGTTGACTGAGGAGAACCAATGGATGTGGTTTATTTAGACTTTCAGAAGTCTTTCGACAAGGTCTGACATAACAGACTACTGTGCAAAGTTAAAGCACTTGGAATTGCAGGTAATGTCTTGAGATAGATAGAAAGCTGCTTAGCAGATAGGAGGCAAAGATTTGGCATTTTTCTGATTGGCAGGCAGTGACTAGCAGGGATCTGAATATTGAATTTGATGATCAGCCATGGTCATAATGAATGGCGGAGCAGGCTCGAAGGGCCGAATGGCCAACTCATGTTTTCTATGTCTTTTACAGCATGCGGGACACCATTTTCAGCTTGATAAGAAGTCTGACCTATCTGCCCCTGATTCAAAGGCCGGGATTCTCCCAAAACAAAAATAAGTGCCCAAAACTGGAGTATTTCCTGCCCGTTTTTTGGGCGTACTTACCAGAATGAATTTCTGTCACTCTGAGCAATACAGAGTGCCATAGCGTGATTCACTATGAAAAGTGGTGAGTGGGGCCTATTCTCGCCCGAGAGGTTGGCAGCATAGTGCTGAGTGGACCACTGCACTTGTGCCGATCTGTCAATGCAGAGATTGGTGCATGCGCACTGGCACCCGCATCGCAGGCCTCCCAATCGCTGGCCTCCGATCGCTGGCCTTCCCAACCCCCCTGATTGCTGCCCCCCCCGACATCTCCCCATCACTGGCCTTCCCAACACCGCCCACTCCCGATCGCTGGCACCCTGGGGCCAGCCCCGATCTCCACCCCCTCCAGGTCAACCCCGATCCCTCCCCACCCCCCAGCGATGGCCAGTCCTGATCGTCCTCCTCCCTCACTCCCCCACTCATCACACTTGCAGAGGGACCCCCCCCCGCCACCGAGCGCACCCCCCCCAGAATGTCGCTCCCCCCTGGCCCTGCCCACTTGGCACTGCCCTGTGCCCAATCAGCAGTGTTAAAGTGTCCATGGGTAGTTCCAGGGTGCCAGCTTGGCACTGCCACTTCCCAAGGGGCAGCCCCCCTTGCCATGACTTCCTGGGGGGCCTCAATGGCCTCTGTCCCCGTCAGCAGTTGAGGACGCCTGTTTCCCATTAGTGGGGAGCAGTTGTAAACCTCGTTGGTGGAAGCATGCCCGGCAGGGGGTGGGGGGGGGGAGGAGATGCTCGCGGGCCGGGAGAATACCATCCGGGCCCGCTAATCACATTGAAAGTCAAAGTCAATGACATTTCCATATGATCATCAGTTCTGTACTGATTTCCTGCACGGAGCTAACAAAAAAGCTTGGGAAACTCGCAAGAATGCCAGCCAAAATCTGTTAATGAGCTAGTCGACCACGTGAAAAACCTCAATGACCCGAAGTCCCCTGTAATTCTCCAGAGATACTGCTTCAACATGGCTGGGAGAACTCCTGGGGAACCTGTCACTGAGTTCTTGGCTAGGTTATGAAAATTAGCTGAGTATTGTGAATTTAGACTGGCTCTTAATGAAATGTTGCGAGACAAATCATTATGTGGCATAAATGACCTAACCACACAAAAGAAGCTGTTGGCAGAACCCTTTAAAAGAGGCATTGAAATAGCCTTGTTACTTGAGAACACAGAAAAAGGGACTTAGGATTACAAGGGCATCTGGTAGCAAAGTCCGCCAATTAAGGGGAGTGACCTCAGATAATCAGTCCTCAATTGGAGTGTGCTTGTGTAAATCAGGTGTTAAAGGATCCTTTCAATATAGGAACCCTAATGTCACCACCAGACAGTCAAGGAAAGGCAGTGATGACCCCAAATATATTAGAGAACATGCAGAACTTCCACAAAGATGCAAATGCCAGATGGTGGATTATTGCAAACACTGTCAAAGGACACAGCCACAGCAAAGTTTCAGGAACAGGCAAAACATGTGCTATCTAGGAAGAAAGCCAAGGCCAGTACCTGAGCGTACCATGCAGGCATCCGGTCTTCCAAAGACAGGGACACTACAACTGAATCGTATTATTACAGCAAAAGTTGCCCCGATAGTGGTAGAATTACCAGTGAATGACCATCCCTTGAAGATGGAGGTGGACACGGGAGCTGCAGTCTCTGCTATCAGAGAACAGACCCATAAGTACCTCTAATTGGACTTCCAACTCCTGAGGTTCAAAGATGCGAAGACCAAATTAGCCACCTACATGGGGGAACCTTTACAAATGAAAGGCACCACAATGGCCCCAGTAACCAATAGGCAGCAATCAACTTGTCTCCCATTTATTGTTATACGGGGCATGGACCAAGCTTTATGGGCAGAGATTGGCTCCAGCAGGTCGGGCTGATCTGTTTGGAGAGTTTCAGGCTAGGCATGGAGGGACTGTACAAAGTTATTAGTAGATACTTTGGAGTTTTTCAAGAGGAACTCGGAAAAATAAAAGGAGCCAAGGCCAAGATCTATGTTGACCCCGATGCTACGTCCAGGTATTTCAAAGCCAGAGCAGTCCCTTACTCCATGCTGGAGAAGGTGGAAACTGATTGAGATCACCTTGGAAGGTTGGGTATAAGGTCCGTGCAGTTTTCAGAACTGGCCGTGCCCATAGTCCCTGTTCTTAAGCCCGACAAATCGGTTTGTCTTTGTGAGGACCTAAACTAACAGTCAATCGGGTCTCCAAACTCGGGAGGTAACCAATGTCCAATTTGAAGATTTGTACGCTAAGTTAACAGGCAGCAAGTTGGGCATGAAACAAGCCTATCTTCAGCTTGAATTGAACAAGTCCTCCTGGAAATATGTGACAATCAACACATATAATGAAATGTTGCGAGACAAATCATTATGTGGCATAAATGACCTAACCACACAAAAGAAGCTGTTGGCAGAACCCTTTAAAAGAGGCATTGAAATAGCCTTGTTACTTGAGAACACAGAAAAAGGGGCTTAGGAATTACAAGGGCATCTGGCAGCAAAGTCCGCCAATTAGGGGGAGTGACCTCAGGTAATCAGTCCTCAATTGGAGTGTGCTTGTGTAAATCAGGTGTTAAAGGATCCTTTCAATATAGGAACCCTAATGTCACCACCAGACAGTCAAGGAAAGGCAGTGATGACCCCAAATATATTAGAGAACATGCAGAACTTCCACAAAGATGCAAATGCCAGATGGTGGATTATTGCAAACACTGTCAAAGGACACAGCCACAGCAAAGTTTCAGGAACAGGCAAAACATGTGCTATCTAGGAAGAATGGCTCTGAGTATAGCCATTTGCCCTTTGGGGTCTCGTCAGCATGTGCCATCTTCCGAAGAGTTATGGAGAGCATCCTTCAAGGCCTACCCAAGTTTTGGGTATATTTAGATGACGTCTTGGCCATGGGGGCTTCAGAACAGTAGCACCTGGCCAACCTAGAAGAAATCTTGCAGAGATTTTCCAGATTGTGAGTTCACTTAAAGAGGGAGGAATACATTTCCCAAGTTGCCAAAGTAACCTATTTAAACTACCGAGTAGACAGCAAGGGTTTACATCCAGTAGCGAGGCAGGGAGGGTGGAGTTCCCACAACCTGTCAACTCGAGTTTTCTGGAAACGTGTGGCTTTAATTCAGGCTGTGTTCCCACTGTCCTCCCTTTTAACACCATTTCCAGTACCTTCCCCCATAGGATCATTTCTGGTCTGTCTTTGGACTTGAGCTGCAGTCTCTGGGATGTGTTCAATCTTTGAAAAATATAAGATATTGGAAACACTACCAGGGAATTCTTGACCAGTAGTCAATGACAATCGTGGCAATGCATCAGCATGGGCATGGTTCTTAGACTGACGGGACTTTATCTGGTAGGAATCTGCAGATAATATTAAAAACCGTCATTGAAGTTCATGCGGCAAGAGATGCAATATCGTTATGCAGTCCAAAAATTCATGGTAAGAGATGGTGGTCCGTCAGCAAGTGAAGTGACAACCGGAGAGGTATTGGTGAAATTTCCACACTCCAAAGATGATGCTCAGTGTCTTTTTCTCCAATTGAGCATAATTCAATTCAGCACTCATCAAGGCGTGTGATGTGATAGCTATTGCTCTTTCTTCCCCTGATGGTAGTTTGTGTGATATCACCGCTCCCGCTCCATACGGTGAGGCATCACAGGTGAGCTATAATGGTAACTTCAGGTTGAAAGGTACCAAAACTTCTGACTTCTTCAGGGCATCTTTAACTGACTCGCACTGTAGTGTCTCCTGCCATGCTTGTTTTGTGCAAACCAAATTATGCAATAGCTTAAGCAGGGTTGCTAGATTTGAAAAAAATTTGCTGTATTAATTAATTAATCCTTGGAATGATCTTAACTGTGTTATATTCGTTGGTCGTGGAGCCTCCATAATAGCCTCCATCTTCTTAGGTACCTTGTGTAAGCCCTTGCTGTTGATCACATGGCCTAAATATTGTATTGACATTTGGAAAAACTCACATTCACCTTTCCTGATATAAAGGCCATGCATCTGAAGTCATTTCAATGAGGCTTCTAGGTACCAATAATCAATATGTCGTCAAACTAATTTTGTACGCCCCGTAGACTGCTTAAGGTCTGGTCCATGGACCTTTGGAATAAAGCGAGTGCTCTATCAGGAATCCTCACCGCTCGCTTTGCCCTTCAGCGCATGATTCTGGAGAATCATGGAGTCAGCTGAGTTGGCTATTCTACTCATAGCAATTGACCAGCAGCAGCAACATCGACATGCTGCTGTATGCGGCCAGGACCAGCATCCTGCTGAGATGGGGGAGACTGGGCCTGTAGCTGTTCCAGTAGCAGCACTGCAGATGGACACTATTACTATGAGATGGTCTATAAACAACACCAACCAATGCCCGCTGCCCTTCGCTGTTTACCGCACATTGTTCTTCTGATCTGAGATCCACTCTGACTGCTGCACTGATCCCATCCCTTATCACCAGCGCAATTCCACCTGATTAACTAAATAATTAATTAATTCCACCTAATTAACCCTCTCTGACCTTCCCAAATGTCCAATATCCTCAGATATTCAGTTACCAGTCGTGGTCACTGCGCAGCCATGTTTCCATGATGGCAATTATGACATTCCTATTTCCCCCTATTTCTGATTTTAGATCATCTACCTTGTTACGGGTGCTGTGCACATTCAGGTAGAGGGCCCTTAACTTTGTCTTTGTGCCACCATTCTGCATTCAATGCATACTCAATGCTTTGCTTTATTTCATCTTCCATCTAGGGCCTGGGTGGGATTGTGGTCGGTGCAGACTCGATGGGCCGAATGGCCTCCTTCTGCACTGTAGGGTTTCTATGATTTCTGATTTCTAATCCCAATGCTACTTTCTGTTACCAACATGACTTCCTTCCAGTTTGGGCCACCCTTCAGGCCCCCATCTCCCTGACAGTCAATTTAAACCCATTCCAACGGACTATTAAATACCCCTGCGAGTATATGAATGCCAGTCCTGTTAAGATGTAACCCGTCCATCCCACCTACCTCAGACTGTCACTGGATGCAGTTATTAATGAGATCTAGGAATTCAAATAGCCACAGGGGCTTCAGGTCAGCATCACCATGCGATCTCCTGCTTGTCCTCACCCTCCCCACACTCGCAACACCCCCCCCCCCCCACAACCCCTGCAGACCTCAAACCCAAAACCCAACCACCTCCTCCTCCAAACCCTGATGCACAATCCCCTCCCCAAGTCAACCCCGTGAGTGAGGCAGGCTGGCAGTAAGTGCAATGTTTCACCAAACTCAACCCAACCATCTCTTCTAAATCATCCTCAATCTTTGCCAGGATATTCCTCACCTAAAGGAGGGCTCATTTCAGTGAGTTGGGAAGAACCCTGACCCAATGAAACAGAAAATAAGTAGTGGGAAGCCTCCAAACTGGAAATAGTTTGTCTTCAGATTAGACACCGAGTTCCAAGGGGGAAAGGAGGGGCATCCAATGCTGCAGCTCCCTGCATAATTAAAGATATAGCAACAAGATAGAAAATAATAGAAAAGCAATAATTTCACAAATTTACTAAATATGCAATTCTGCTGGTGAAGATGCTGTAGTTCCAGTAGAGACCGCATGGTGACATTGCTGAGACCATGTGTTGCTATAGCTCAACATCACCATCTACAGGCCTATTTCAGTACTGCAAGTGAACTGAATGAGAATCATTGACATTTACAGCAGTGTAGGCCATTTGGCCCATTCTGAGTCTGACAGCTCTCAGAGAGACATTGAAACTGGGCAGAACTTTTCTGTTCTCATGGAGAACCGAATCTTCTAATTAATGGTGAGCCTGCAAACTTGCCCATTGTGTGTGGCAGGTGTTATATAAGAAGAGAAACATAGAAAATAGAAGCAGGAGTAGGTCCATCCGCAAGCAGGACCCAGACCTCATATCATAGAAATCATAGAAACCCTACAGTGCAGAAGGAGGCCATTCGGCCCATCGTGTCTGCACCGACCACAATCCCACCCAGGCCCTACCCCCACATATTTACCCGCTAATCCATCTAACCTACGCATCTCAGGACTCTAAGGGGCAATTTTTAACCTGGCCAATCAACCTAACTCGCACATCTTTGGACTGTGGGAGGAATCCGGAGCACCCGGAGGAAACCCACGCAGACACGAGGAGAATGTGCAAACTCCACACAGACAGTGACCCAAGCCGGGAATCGAACCCAGGTCCCTGGAGCTGTGAAGCAGCTCCCTGTTGTTTGCCACTTCAACACACCATCCTGCTCTCCTGTCCACATGTCCGTCCTTGGCCTTTTGCAATGTTCCAGTGAAGCCCCAATGCAAACTGGAGTATCAGCACCTCATCTTCTGATCGGGCACTTTACAGCCTTCCGGACTGAACATTGAGTTCAACAACTTCACAGCATGAACTCCCCCCTCCACCTTTGTCCCTTTTCCATCTATTTTATTTCATTCTGTTTCTTCTTTTCATTTCATTCATCCATTTTATCACCGTTTTTTCTCACTTCCATTTTTTGACTTCTCCATTCCCCGCCCCCCCCAACCCCCCCCTCCCCCCGAACCTTTTTCAGGGCAACTGCCTTAACCATCTGTACCTGTGTTTGTCACACATTCTGATCACTTAATGGGCACTGTCAGCACCTCTCTCTGCCTTCTTCATCCTCATTCCCTTGTCCTATTACAGCACTGCTTCCCTCCCCGCCCCCACCAACCTCATAGTATAAATCTTTTTTGATTTCCTTTGACCTTAGCTCTGACGAAGGGTCATCTAGACTCGAAACGTTGGCTCCATTCTCTCTCCACAGATGCTGTCAAACCTGCTGAGATTTTCCAGCATTTTTCTGTTTTTGATTCAGATTCCAGCATCTGCAGTATTTTGCTTTTAGTCCGAAAGACGTGCTAGTTAGGTGCATTGGCCATACTAAATTCTCCCTCAGTGTACCCGAACAAGTGCTGGAGTGTGGTGACTAGGGGATTTACACAGTAACGTCATTGCAGTGTTAATGTAAGCCTACTTGTGACACTCATAAATAAACTTTAAAACTAAAATTCCAGGAAAGGACCACAGGTTGAGCATCATCGTGGAGAGGATCTCAGGAGTTCGCGCATATCAAGTGCTACCAAATAAACCTGTTGGACTTTAACCTGGTGTTGTGAGACTTCTTACTGTGTTCACGCCAGTCCAACGCCAGTATCTCCACATCATCGTGGGAGCAGACTGGGAATTTTTCAGAACAATAATGCTCGACTTCAGGCGCTAGGAAAGTTTTTATTTTGTAGAAGGTGATATATAAATGCAAGTGGTTGTTGTGTTGTGAGGTCACTCACTAATAACAATAATAATGCAACTGTTTCACGTATTTACTCATTATCCAAAGCTGCAAGTGAATGTGCTGCAGTTCCAGCAACGACCTTCTGGTGGCACTGCTGGGACCAAGTGTTCCTGTCGCTCAGCACCATCAGCTGCAGGCTTCTGGTGGTACTGCAAGTGCACTGATTTCAAATCATTGACATTTACAGCAGCAAAGCAGACCATTCGGCCCATTTTGAGTTTGGCAGCTCTCAGAAAGGAACATTGAAATGGGGTTGATTTTTTCTGGCCTTGTGGAGACGCATTTGGAGAGGAGAGTTGGGGACAAACAAAGTTTGGGGCGACAAGCTGGTACAGTCGTTAGCACCGGTGCCTCACAGTGCCAGGGACCTGGGTTCAATTCCAGCATTGGGTGTCTGTGTGAGTTTCCTCTGGGTGCTCCGGTTTCCTCCCATAGTCCAAAGATGTGTAGGTTAGGGAGATTAACGGGGTACATAACGTTTGGTTACAGGGACAAGTACTGGGTAAAATGCACTGTCAGAGTCGGTGCAGACTCAATGGGCCGAATGGCCACTTTCTGCACTCTTAAGGATTCTTTGATTTTTATAAACATAGGGGTGAAGCCATGTTTGGACTTCCCAACCTAATTCCACCTCCAGGGGAATTTCCCAGGGCCAGGTTTGGAATTAGTTTAACTTAAATATGGAATAAATAGCGACTGGATCCGGAAGGTGATGACAGTTTCCCACAGTCAAAGTGTTTCCTTGCCAAATGGGAGCCCGCCAGCTCCTGGAGGTTGTCACTTTTCGGGAGGTTAATGGGCTATCACAGGGATGAGGGTCACAGCCTAGGAGACCAGGAACAGCCACAGCTATTCTTCCAGAGAGTTATCCCTCTAGCCTGAGGCCTCTCACACTAACTGTGCCTCAACTGCAGAAGATGGTCTCTGAGTGTGCCTCCATTTTGAGGTACAATCTAGCTCTCCCTCACCTCTCTGGTTGGGACTGGTGGCTGGACATCACTCAGGTTCTGTGTATTGGGCTTCCCTCTTCCCTCATGTACCCCCATCATTAAATGGATATGATCGCAAAGACCCTCATTTTGACACTTCCACTTCAGGGTTCTGACACAGAATTGAGGCCAGTGTCAGGATCATGACTCCTGCACCCAATAAAATCCAGCCCGGGGTCTCACTGCCCCGTCCTTTTCCCCCTTCAGCCCATCCAACCTGTACTGGCTCCAATCAGGAGCTGTTAACTTGGTTGAGTGATAACTTCGAGTTGAAGGCGTTCAACTTCAGTGAGAACAGAGAACTTGATAATGAAACAAATCTCCATTGACTGCAGCGGGACTGGAGATTCCCAGCTGCGGGTGAGACCGGAGAATTCCGGCCTTAGTATCACCTCAAAAGATGCCTGCATTTTAATGAGGCGCTTACAACTCTAAAACAAGCACAGAGTATAATAAAAACTGGCTGTTGCCTAGCAAACAGGGGCCTAAAGAAACAGTAAATGCAGTTTGAGTTCAGTTCAAACAATATAACCTAGAAGTAAGGAGCTTTTCACAGAATCTATGGAAAAATGCATGCATGAAGGATGTCTGCAGTGAGCAAGCGGAACTAAAGAACAGGAGGCTGTCCCCGGCACACAGGGTTTACACAGCAGGGAACTGCCCTTCTGCTCAATGCTGCAGACTGCAAGTCTTACAGAGCTTTTTATTCAATTGACAGTAGGAGTTTTAAGAGGCCCATTCCAGCATTAAGCACAGTCAGGCAAGGAGCCGGATTGTTCTGGTCACCAGAGAATCCCTACAGTGCAGAATGAGACCATTCAGCCCATCGATTGTTCAAATATTGTTGAGCAGAGTATTGACAGCTTTGTCTGAGCCAATGAGATGGAGGGAGGAGTGGGATTTACAGCTGGATTCACAGAAAACAGTCTATTTAAGAACATAAGAAATAGGAGCAGGAGTAGGCCATCTAGCCCCTCAAGCCTGCTCCACCATTCAATAAGCTCATGGCTGATCTGATAGTAGGTTCAGTCCCACTTACCCGCCCGCTCCCCATAACCCTTAATTCCCTTAATGGTTAAAAATCTATCTATCTGTGACTTAAACACATTTAACGAGGTCGCCTCTACTGCTTCATTGGGCAGAGAATTCCAAAGATTCACTACCCTCTGGGAGAAGAAGTTCCTCCTCAACTCTGTTCTAAATTGACTCCCCCGTATTTTGAGGCTATGCCCCCTAGTTCTTGTTTCCATTGTGAGTGGAAATAACCTCGCTGCTTCTACCCTGTCTAGGGTATTTCATAACATTCCTCTACAAACATACTCTATTTAAACAGCACATTCTAGAGAACAGTCTACAGAATCTACTTGATAATCTTGATAATCTACAGCAATGCCACCCAGTAAAGGCTGGTTTAAACTCCCCCAAAATGCAGTGAGTGGAGGTTATAGTTATGAATGAATAATGTGCATGAAATCAATCCCACCTCATACAGAGCCTGTAGGTGTGATTGACATGGGAATTATCTAATCATTTCCATTCCGTCAATAGTGGAGTCACTGGGTGCAGATATTAATGATGTGGAGATGCTGGTGTAGGACTGGGGTGGACACAGTAAGATTTCTCACAACACTAGGTTAAAGTCCAACACGTTCATTTGGAATCACGAGCTTTTGCAGCACTGCTCCTTCCTCAGGTGAGTGGATGAAGTCAGCAATGAAATAAGGACTCCACTCACCTGTGGAAGGAGCAGCGCCAGAAAGCTCGTGATTCCAAATAAACTCGATGGACTTTAACCTGGTGTTGAGACTTTTTACAGATATTAATAAGGCCTGGGAATTCAAATTGCCACAGGGGCTTCAGGTCAGCATCACCATGAGGTCGCCTGCTTGTCCTCACCCTCCCCACATCCGCAACACTCCCCAACCCCCACAGACCCCAACCACCCCCTCACCCAAACCCCGGGTGCAATCCCCTCCCCAAGTCAACCCTGAGAATGAGGCAAGCTGGCAGTGAGTGCAATATTTCACCAAACTCAACCCAATCATCTCTTCTAATCGTCCTCAATCTTTGCCAGAAATCAGGAGGCTTGGAATGTTTTATTAGCAGAAGTTGATATATAAATGCAGATGGTTGTTGTGTTATGAGGTCACTCACTGATAGCGGTAATAGTGCAATAATTTCACAAATTTACTCATTATCCAAAGCTGCAAGTGAATGTGCTGCAGTTCCAGTACAGACCTCCTGGTGGCACTGCTGAGGTCAAGTATTCCTGTAGCTCAACACCATCATCTGCAGGCTTCTGGTGGTACTGCAAGTGCACTGATTTCAATTCTTACCATGTGGAGATGCCGGCATTGGACTGGGGTAAGCACAGTAAGAAGTCTCACAACACCAGGTTAAAGGCCAACAGGTTAATTTGGTAGCTTTCGGAGTGTTCCTCCTTCTTAAGGTGAGTGAAGAGTTGTGTTCACAAACAGGGCACACATAGACACAGACTCAATTTACAAGATAATGGTTGGAATGCGAGTCTTTACAGGTAATCAAGTCTTAAAGGTACAGACAATGTGAGTGGAGAGAGGGTTAAGCACAGGTTAAAGATGTGTGAATGGTCTCCAGCCAGGACAGTTAGTGAGATTTTGCAAGCCTAGGTAAGTCGTGGGGGTTACATACAGATAGAGTGACATGAACCCAAGATCCCGGTTGAGGCCATCCTCAACCGGGATCTTGGACTCATGTCACACTATTTGTAACCCCCAAGATGTCTCTTTTCGGGAGGTCAATGGGCTATCACAGGGATGAAGGTCACAGCCTAGGAGATCAGGAACAGACACAGGTATTCTTCCAGAGGGTTATCCCTCTCGCCTGAGGCCTCTCACACTAACTGTGTCTCAGCTGAAGAAGATGGTCTCTGAGTGTGCCTCCATTTTGAGGTATAATCTAGCTCTCCCTCACCTCTCTGGGTGGGACTGGTGGCTGAACATCACTCGGGTTCTGTGGCTTCCCTCTTCCCTCATGTACCCCCATCATTAAATGGATATGATCGCAAAGACCTTCATTTTGACACTTCCACTTCAGGGTTCTGACACAGAATTGAGGCCAATGTCAGGATCAAGACTCCTGCATCCAATAAAATCCAGCCCGGGGTCTCACTGCCCTGTCCTTTTCCCCCTTCAGCCCATCCAACCTGCACTACCTCCAATCTGAAGTTGTTAACTTGGTTGAGTGGTAAATTGGAGTTGAAGGCATCCTTGGAGTTTTGATTGTGTGCCCTTCATACCACAAAGCATCTAACCATGTGCCAAATAATCAGCTGCGGGATCTAGGAATCCCAAAAAGTGTATGCATATGGCTGCTTCCCAGGAACTAAACGCACACCCAAAAGATTCATCTGTGAAAGCTGCAGAGCAGTTGGATATTGATGAAATGGAAGTCCCTCCTGTTGAAGAAGAAAACAGGTTGGTCTGTGGTAGCCAAATTGGCCACGTGTGTGCAGTTGATCACCGCCTGCGCCTGGGACAATGCAGCACAGCCCCCCACGCCCAGGTCTCTCCAGATTGTGGAGACGTCCCAGCCCAGGAAATTATTGACAAATTAGACCTACATCTATCACTGGGAAAATGTTGAAATCCATTGTTAAATATTACATAGAAACATGGAAAATAGGAGCAGGATAAGGCCACTCGGTCCCTTGAGCTTGCTCCGTCACTCATTATGAAAATGGCTGACCCTCCAACTCAGTAACCTGTTCCTGCTTTCCCACCATACCCTTTGATCCCTTTAGCCCCAAGAGCTATGTCTAACTCCTTCTTGAAAACATATAATGCTTTGGCTTCAACTGCTTTCTATGATGGAGAATTCCACTGGCTCACCCCTTAAGAAAGTTGTGAAAAGAACACAAAGGGTCTGCCAGGGATATAGATAGGTTAAGAAACAAATTGGTTTCAAGTTACAGATACTTTGCTCATCTCATTCATCAGATTAAAAACCCTGCAAAGAAAATACAGGTGTCATTAATGAAGAGTGCACAAGGCTAGTAAATGATTTGATTTATTATTGTCACATGTATTAGTATACAGTGAAAAGTATTGTTTCTTGCATGCTATACAAAGCATACCATTCAGAGAAGGAAAGGAGAGAGTGCAGAATGTCGTGTTACAGTCATAGCTAGGGTATAGAGAAAGATCAACTTAGTGCGAGGTAGATCCACTCAAAAGTGCAGTGATAGTGGAGTCAGACACTTTAGGAACATTTAAGGGGTTATTGGATAGGCACATGGAGCACACCAGGATGATAGGGAGTGGGATTGCTTGATCTTGGTTTCAGATAAAGCTCGGCACAACATCGTGGGCCGAAGGGCCTGTTCTGTGCTGTACTGTTCTATGTTCTAAAAGTCTGATGGCAGCAGGGAAGAAGCTGCTCTTGAGTCGGATAGCATGAGAAGTGTTAACTCTGTAAAGGACGTGGAGCAAGTCTTTGGGGCCAAATATCCTACTGCTATTTCTTATGTTCTTATATAAATACATCAATCTACATCAACTACTCCTTGTAGTAACAAGCTCCACATTCTAACCACTGGGAATGGGATCTCTTCTACACTGTGTTTATTAGGCACTATCTACATTTAGGATGCTCGTTCTGGTCTCCTCCACAGGTGAAAACAGCTTATCTACGTCTATCTTATTATAATGTTAATAACCTCCAGCAGATCACCCCTCGGTCTTCTATTTTCTAGAGAAAATAGCCCACGTTAATCTTTGATGGTTAGTATCTGGTACCATCCTTGTAATGATTTTTTGCCCCTTTGCATGTTTCTATATCCTTTTACTATAAACCAAACAGTCCACAGGGGACAGCACTGTAATCTAACCAAGGTTCAAAATGAGTTTCTCTGCTTTTCAATTCAACCCTTCCAGAAATGGACCCCAATTCTTTGTTTGCATTTTCTTGGCCTTGTTAACTTGTGGCATATCTTTTTATAGTAAGTGTATCCACATCCTTGGCTCTCTTTGTTTAAAATCATAGAATCCCAATCGTGTGGAAGGAGGGTATTTGGCCCATCGAGTCTGCACTGACTCTCCACCACAGCATCTTAACCTGGCTCTATTCCTCATAATGTGGAGATGCCGGCGTTGGACTGGGGTAAGCACAGTAAGAAGTCTCACAACACCAGGTTAAAGTCCAACAGGTTTATTTGGTAGCAAATACCGTAAGCTTTCGGAGCAATGCTCCTTCGTCAGATGGAGTGGGTTAATTTAACCCTGTTTGAGAACAGAGACCACTCCATCTGACGAAGGAGCATTGCTCCGAAAGCTTATGGTATTTGCTACCAAATAAACCTGTTGGACTTTAACCTGGTGTTGTGAGACTTCTTACTGTGTCTATTCCTCATAACCCCACGTATTTACCCAAATAGTTTCCCTAACCGATATATCTTGGGATACTGAGGGACAATTTAGCATGGCCAATCCACCTAACCTGCACATCTTTGGACTGTGGGAGGAAACTGGAGCACCCAGAGGAAACACATTGACACAAAAAAAATGTGCAAACTCCACAGTCATCCAAGGCTGTAAGTGAACCCGGGACCCTGGCGCTGTGAGGCAGCAGTATCAAACACTGTGCTGCCCCTTTTGTTAAAAAAAAGCATCTTAGCCAGGCCCACTCCCCAACCCTATCCCTGAGCACTTACCATGGCTAATCCACTAACCTACACAACTGTAGACACTAAAGGAGTAATTCAGCATGACCAATCCACCTAATCTGCACATTTTTGGACTGTGGGAGGAAACCAGAGCACCTGGAGGAAACCCACACTGACATGGGGAGAACGTTCAAACTCCAGTTACCCAAGGCCAGAATTGAAACTGGGTCCCTGACGCTGCGACGCAGCAGCAATAAGCACTATGCCCCCATTTAGTCTTTTACTTTCCAATAACTTTGGTGCCACCATTTTCTTCCTACCAAAATGGACCACCTGACATTTGCCAACACTGAAATTCATTTACTAATTGCATTGGCGGCACAGTGGTTAGCACTGCTGCCTCACAGCTCCAGGGACCTGGGTTCAATTCCCGGCTTGGGTAACTGCCTGTGTGGAGTTTGCACATTCTCCCCGTGTTTGCGTGGGTTTTCTCCAGGTGCTCCGGTTTCCTCCCATAGTCCAAAGATGTGCAGATTAGGTTGATTGGACATGCTAAATTAACCCTTAGTGTCCTGTGATAGGTTAGAGGGATTAGCAGAGTAACTAAGCGGGGATGGGGCCTAGGTAGGATTGTTTTCGGTGCAGACTCAATGGGCCAAATGGCCTCCTTCTGCACTGTAGGTTTTCTATGAAATTTGTCATTCTGCAAGTTTCACATGTTTTTTCAAATTGCTGCAATCCTTCTCAGTAATAATAATACCCCCAATTTGGTGTCCTCATTTTGAAATTTTACTTCTGACTTCAAGCCAATTTATTGATGTAAATAGTAAACAGCTATGGTTCTGGCCCTGGTCCATTTGGAACAGCACTTCCCACCTTTTGCCCATCTGTTTCGTAGCCAACTTAATATCCATTACACTTAATTCCAAATCTTAATCAAGAGTCTACCATGTGCCGCACCTTACTGAATGGTATTTAAAATCTAAACAGATCACATCAATATTACCCTAGTTTACTGTTACTTCAAATAACTTCATTGAGTTTGTTCAAGCATGACTCTCCCTATTGATATCAATACTGCTGACTCTATTTGGGGTTTCTAGAAATGTTTCTATTATATTTTTCAGTTTGGACACACATATGTAACAGTGTCTTTGCTATTTCTAACCTAGCTTCCATAAAATGCATGAATGCAAATTATCTGGATCAGCAATTTATTCCCAAGTTTTATTATTTTATCAGTTATTTCCCACACCCATCCCCATTATACCCGGATTTATTCTTCCACTGTCATATTGGACCCATTATTCTCACTGCTAAAATATCAGTAAAAGTAACTTATCAATATTCTGCCATTTCCCAGTCACTGACCAGAATTTCACCACCTCACCTGCCACGAGAGGCGGACAATGGAAAGGTCCGTTGACCTCGGGCAGGATTTTACGGTTTCGGGATGAGCGAGACCGTAAAACCCCACCCAGTATCTGTGAATTTATCTCGTGTATTTCTTTGCAAGCATATTCCTATCCTAAAATTTATTTTGTCTGCAGAAAACCTTTTCTATTCGTCGTTCATTTAATTACACAGTTCCTTTTTGCTTTCCTAACTTCCAATATTTTTCTTACTATCTCTGCATTCTGCTTTGTTGTCTCCTGTGTTGCCCAAGAACTTAGAGAAGGTCGGTTTCAATTTTATCCTATCCCCTCTACTCATCCAGTGTTTCATTATTAGCTAGTGTCTGCTCTACTTTTCGTAGAACATATGTTTAAGTATTGTCCTGGTGTTGTCCTCCCCCTTTGCCACCCCACCTACCTGACCAGTTTCAAGTCCTATCTACAGCACTACTTATTCCTTCCATTAGTATTTCGGTCCCATTCCTGCACAGCCCCTTGCTATTGCTGTACATGGCTATTATACCATTGAATGTACAAGTAATTCAGTATTTTAACAGAAATAAAGGTTGATTAATACCTTTAGGAATGGAGTTACATGTGGATTGATGGCCCTTTATCATCTTTAAGAATCTGGGGCAGTGATGATCAACCCAACAATAAACAAGACAATGAGGACTCTGCACATGAATTGTCAAGTGTAAAATTCTTCACTATCAAATTCATTTCTGATGGAGTAATGAATCTTCATTAAAATTTGAACTGGAGGTTCTCTCAATAACTTTGATGATACACGGAGGGAATGAACCAACTCAGCTGATGCCCATGCAGTGTAGGACTGGACAGATTGGCTGTAACAATATAGATAGAGAAATGCCTGGTGGCACAGCTCTGCAAACAGAGGAATGTACACTGGATGGGAAACTGGAATATAATTCCTACATGAACTGATCCAGACTAAACATTCTACCTCCTGAATCATAGAATCCCTACAGTGCAGAAGGAGCCCATTTGGCCCAATCTAGTCTGCACTGACAACAATCCCACCCATTCTCTTAACCCCACATATTTACCCTGTTAATCTCTCTGATTTTAAGGGGCAATTTAGCATGGCCAATACACCTAACCCGCACATCTTTGGACTGTGAGGGGAAACTGGAGCACACGGAGGAAACCGCTGCAGACACGGGGAGAACGTGCAGACTCCACAGTCACCCGAGGCTGGAATTGAACCTGGGTCCCTGGCACTGTGAGGCAGCAGTGCTAACCACTGCGAGGCAGCAGTGCTAACCACTGCGCCACTGATGTAGGGGGGCAAATTAGGCTAATAAACACATAACGATAGATTTAGAAACGCTAATACGACACTAACTTAAGAATGAATGATCTTGGATTATGGAAACGTAAACCAGCCAGGGCTGTTGCCATAGAAGACAGCTCTGCATATGAACAAATATTTCTCATTTAAAACATGTATTTTGTATTTACAAGATGGATGTGTTATGCTTTTGGTTACATTTTGTGAAACTTCAGTCAGTGACAAAATAGAGAGAGAGAGAGAGAAGGAACAATAGTTTCACTAAAAGCAGTAATGCTATCAGCGGTGGTCGGGAACAAGATGGCTACCAACGCTTGCCCTATGAGTAAGGTCATACAACTCCGAGAGGATAACGCAGGTGGTGAGCAGACATGAAGAATTCCTCAGGGTTGGACGAGAGTCACATGGGTTCAATTCGGTGGGAATCATTTCACTGTTCAGCATCTCATATCGCTGGGCAACAGAAGGGAAGTAACGTCCGTAATTTAACAACAAATGAAATCCCATTAGGTCATGATGTGTTTTGTTACTGGTTGAAGTTAATGACAGTATGATTATTGACCAATTTGTATTAATATTTACTGGGTAATGCCCACTGGGAAGGTGGGCAATGATTTTGGGAATCTATAATTGCCTTCACAGGGGCATTGTTCTTCAGACTGATATCCGGCTGCCCGCATTCTATACCCTGAGTGTAGGGCTTCCTCATATCATTCTCACATTCGATCGTTTGGTTAAATAAAGTCACGTCTTCAACATCAGTACACTATATTTTGAGTCTTTGTATTAGCTTTAGTAGCTATACATAGCCTCAAGAGGAAGCCCCCATCTACAGCCACCATGCCGCCCCACGACAATCAGTCTCAACAACAGTGGGTGCAATGGTGGGCAGAGGGGTTGGGGGTAAGGACAATGTGGTGAGAGCTGAATAATTAGTTGGTGGGAACTTGTGTTCCTGCCCTTGATGGCATGTTGCCACCCCACCTGAGGTCACGTGAAGCCATTTTGTACCCCATTAATATCGCTGCATCTCCAGCATTTCAGGCAGGGCCAATCCCACAAACTCATCAGCAGACTTGGATATCACAGAAGACTCTTCCATCAGCAGTCCTCATGGTGCTGGGGAGCCAAGTTGACCATGCCCTCTCCTGCTACAGGCACATGTCTGTACGAGAACGTGAGACTCTTGTCAGAACTGGATCAAGTACCCACTGAGGTTTGTCTCTCTGTGTTTGTGGAGGGTGCAGGTGACTGCTGTGATTACTCTACTGCTGTATTTCCTTCCTGAGTCCACTGGAGACTGGAGGTACTGCTGGACACAGCTTCTTCAGGCCTTCCCCTCTTCCTGCTGGGACCAGTAGGTGAGCGAGGAGACCAAGTCACTTCATGAGCTGTCTTGAACATGGAGATAGGTTTTCATGTGTCTACATTATGCATGGAGCCTTAACCAATGGACATTACCTGCCAACCTCTCCATCTGCACAGACTGTCTGGATTCTCCCCTCCCAGCTTGGCTGCTCACTCCTCAAACTCTAATAGTCTCTCAGTTCAGGCAAATCCGCTCCCTTTTCTATCACTCCTTTGTGCACAAAGAGAGGTTGACAGAAATTGGGTTTCAGGTATCTTTCTCATGTTTCCACTCCAACAGATAACCCGCTGGATTGTGTGCCTTATGGTTGAAGCACTACAGGTTGTCCATAAAGGTTTTTGGGCAACACTCTCCAGAACAGTTAGCCTACGGAGATGGAAGGAGAAGGTTCACAGAGGCATGTCATTAGCAGTGCTTGTTGGTGTCCTCAAAGCCTTTTAACTACCCACACCCAACAGCATCATAGCCTTCTATGTGGGTCAAGGACCTGCAGTGCCATCTCCAGTCTCCACCTCGAGACTAGATGGATTGAACTGGGGCTATGAGGTATTGCCTCATCACGTTGTGTAGCTCTTATGGATGGGCTGCACAGGTGGTGTCCTTGCCACTAAGGCCCAAGTCTCTCTAATATTCAGTGAGGCGAGAGTTCACTTACCAAGGTGGTATGGATGAAGTCATTTATCTACTGGCATTGCAGAGCAGTCCTCTAGTGGGAGCTCTGGGTGCTGACCACCTGGTGACTTCTTCCTATGCTGGACTGGGCTCACCCTTGCATCCTCTGGGTACAGGAGGATCTTCCTGGCCTGCATTGCATTCAGCAGCACATCAAGGAAAGCGTAGATGAATCTGGGGGTCAAAATTCCTTGGGATCATGAGCCCATCTCCTCCTTCCACAGTGGGTTTGTGACAAAGAAGTTGATGTCGACGCGCCATTTAAAACAGAGCCCAGATATGAGGGCACATCACCCAGTCCACCCTCAACATGGCAGTAAACACCCAACTGCATAATTACTGAACCCAGTATTGCGTAGTTCGGTGAGAAGTCCCACCAGGCTCCGTGCCAGGAAACACTCTTGATTCCGGCACCTACTGCGGAACGACTTAGGCCTCAAACAGAAAATGTCAGCTACAGACTTTACTTCAATTGTCCCTACAAAGGGGAAGGAGACAGTTTAACCCTGGTGGTGAGCCCGAGCTGTTGACCCAACATAGGAAAAACCAGCCCAGGGTAAACTCAGCATCTTCACATGCGAATTGTCCAAACCATTTTCAGTGACACGCACATTGATCACACACAGGATCACAACAGGATGTTCCTCATTTTATTTACGTGATGAAATCATAGATCAAGTCGCAGATAAAATTAATTAATCACAGACACAGACTCAAACAGATTGATCTTTTGCAAATATTTCACAAGTAGCAGTCTGATTCAGAGTGGTAAATGTTTGATTCAATTTTTCTCTTCCAGTGATCATTGGTGGATGGAATGGTCTGCCCTGTGCTCAGCTCTTGCCTTTCGATTGCTCTCCAAACATCTCTGATGTT
Source organism: Mustelus asterias (assembly GCF_964213995.1). Taxonomy (NCBI): domain Eukaryota; kingdom Metazoa; phylum Chordata; class Chondrichthyes; order Carcharhiniformes; family Triakidae; genus Mustelus; species Mustelus asterias. Next base: position 61,977,891 of record NC_135819.1, read on the forward strand.
GAAAGAATCTGGCGATGTGCCATGGATCCTGTTCAGGAGTGCATTCAGTTACTTAGTCTCTTGGCCAGTAAAAATGTAATTACATCATGATCTACTCGATTTAGTATATAGCAGCCTTCATGTCCCACTGTAGCTTCCAATCCACCTTTACACTCAATACTACATTGGGAAGATGGTGAGACAGATATTACAAAATTGACTTTCAATGAGTACCAGACTTGGCTTTGGGGGAAGGATATAATTTTATTAGAATGTAATCCCTCATCCTTGAGCCAGTCAGACTGGGGAAGCCAAGGTTGTTCTCCTTCGAGAAGCTGTTAGCAGGAGATTAGGTGGAGATTTTTTAAAATCACGGAGTCCACAAAGAATAAGTAAAGAGAAACCTTTTCCAATGGCTGAAAGGTCAACAACCAGAGAACACAGATTTAAGGTGATTGGCAAAGGAACCAGGAGGGGACATAAGGAAAACCTTTTCACACAACGAATGGTTCGGATTTGGAATGCATTGCACATTGGGAACAGATTCAAGAGAGCTTTCCAAAGAGAACTGGAAAAGAAAATGACAAAAAGATGGGGAAGAGCAGAGGAACAGAATTAACTTGATATCTCTTTGAAGGGGCCAGAACAGACTCAATGAGCTGAATGGCCTCTGTGATATACTAGGCTAGGATTCTAGGGATTGTAGAAGATAAATGTGCACTCCCAAAATAAACTAAACAAAGACCCAGTTAGTCAACAGAACAATTAAAATGGGAAGAACGAACAAACTGGATAGAACTGCATGGAAAAGGTAACCCGGGAGTAGAGGAGTTTAACGAAGATACTGTAGAGATAAAATGAGACGGGGAATAAGTTCTAACCTCGTCAGTTATATTCTTTTCCTGTGAATAAATTAAAGAAAAGGTTAAGAATAACAACATTGCTCCAGTGTCAACCACTGGAAATATCCACTAGTCAAACTTGCTTCCTATTGATTCAGAGTTGAGAGTCAATCTCCAAATGCACTGACCAAACAACAAATGCACACCAACGCACCCAGTCCTGCCAGGGGAGTGTAGCACACCCATAATCTGGCCATGGATGTAGCTTTCTGCACTGGATCACTTAATCTGAGAAAGGTGCAAGTGAGATTACTCATGCCCAGACCTCAGGGACTGCCCAACATAAACCACATCGGTCATGCATTGCCATTAATATTTCCCCAGTAAAGTATTAATCTGTACAACAGACTTCATCTTTTAAGAAAACCTGCTAAACTGTACTCTGCAAGTTAGGAGATCGATGGGTGTAGGAAGGACTGAGGTAAGCACTACAAGAACAAACTACACAAGCATAACAACTTCACTTAAGTTCCTTGAAGAGCAACCGTGGCCTAGAGTTCCACACAGCACAATTGTAGAAAGAATATTTTCCCCATCTAGCTTGAAGTATACATTAATCTTGACATCTGATTGGACTTTGAATTGTATACGAATGTGGCTGAGACACGCATATAGACAACACTGATTGATTGTGTGTGAAATGGTTGCTGACCAATCCCATAAGAATGCAAAGATACGCTATTTTAAAAAAAGCAAAGAAAGAATAATGGAAACATTTTAAATTCAAGTACGAGGGTTGTGAGTGATCTCCATCTGCAGCGAGTTAAGCGAATATTCTCTTCTGTTCAAAGTAGGCTTCCAGTCTGTACAGGGCGTAATCCTGAAACACACACAGATTTCACTTCAACACCTCTCTTTACAGAGCGTACAAGCTCAGAGTGACAGAAAGTAAACATTTCTGGTGAACTGTGTTTACAGTTTGTCCACTATAAAACATTACTTTGTGTTACTGGGTCCATGGTTGTGTACAACCATGTAGAATGGGAATAACTGGCTCTAATGGAAGTGTGGAAAAGAGAATTCTCTCCATTACATCGCTGGAGGGTTATGGCTTTCAACCCCAGCCTCGTCAGTTAATGTACCTCAGCTGGATTAGTTCAAGGAGGTTCACCACCACCTTGTCAAGAGCTCTGGGGTAGGAAATAAATTCTGGTCTTGACTGCAAAGCTCCGATCCAGGAACAATTTTTTAAAAACACATGCACAGGCAGTGGCAGAAAAAAAGTTGGGGCAAGCTAGAAAGCTTTAGATTGGCTAAGAGGGAGTTGAAGAGCGAGCTTAGAAGGGCTAAAAGGGGACATGAGAAGACTTTGGCGGATAGGGTTAAAGAGAATCCTAAGGCGTTCTATAGGTATGTCAAGAACAGAAGGTTGGTTAGGGCAAGTTTAGGGCCAGTTATAGATGGCAGAGGGAAGTTATGTGTGGAACCGGAGGAGATTGGTGAAGCATTGAACCAATATTTCTCTTCGGTGTTCACGCAAGGGGACATGAATATAGCTGAGGAGGACACTGGGTTGCAGGGGAGTAGAATAGACAGTATTACAGTTGATAAGGAGGATGTGCAGGATATTCTGGAGGGTCTGAAAATAGATAAATCCCCTGGTCCGGATGGGATTTATCCAAGGATTCTCTGGGAGGCAAGAGAAGTGATTGCAGAGCCTCTGGCTCTGATCTTCAGGTCGTCGTTGGCCTCTGGTATAGTACCAGAAGATTGGAGGTTAGCGAATGTTGTCCCATTGTTTAAGAAGGGGAACAGAGACTTCCCCGGGAATTATAGACCGGTGAGTCTCACTTCTGTTGTCGGCAAGATGTTGGAAAAAATTATAAGGGATAGGATTTATAGTTATTTGGAGAGTAATGAATTGATAGGTGATAGTCAGCATGGTTTTGTGGCAGGTAGGTCGTGCCTTACTAACCTTATTGAGTTTTTTGAGAAAGTGACCAAGGAGGTGGATGGGGGCAAGGCAGTGGACGTGGTATATATGGATTTTAGTAAGGCGTTTGATAAGGTTCACCATGGTAGGCTTCTGCAGAAAATGCAGATGTATGGGATTGGGGGTGATCTAGGAAATTGGATCAGGAATTGGCTAGCGGATAGGAAACAGAGGGTGGTGGTTGATAGTAAATATTCATCATGGAGTGCGGTTACAAGTGGTGTACCTCAGGGATCTGTTTTGGGGCCACTGCTGTTTGTAATATTTATTAATGATCTGGATGAGGGTATAGTTGGGTGGATTAGCAAATTTGCTGATGACACCAAAGTCGGTGGTGTGGTAGACAGTGAGGAAGGGTGTCGTAGTTTGCAGGAAGACTTAGACAGGTTGCAAAGTTGGGCCGAGAGGTGGCGGATGGAGTTTAATGCGGAGAAGTGTGAGGTAATTCACTTTGGTAGGAATAACAGATGTGTTGAGTATAGGGCTAACGGGAGGACTTTGAATAGTGTGGAGGAGCAGAGGGATCTAGGTGTATGTGTGCATAGATCCCTGAAAGTTGGGAATCAAGTAGATAAGGTTGTTAAGAAGGCATATGGTGTCTTGGCGTTTATTGGTAGGGGGATTGAATTTAGGAGTCGTAGCGTTATGTTGCAACTGTACACAACTCTGGTGCGGCCGCACTTGGAGTACTGTGTGCAGTTCTGGTCCCCACATTACAGGAAGGATGTGGAGGCTTTGGAGAGGGTGCAGAGGAGGTTTACCAGGATGTTGCCTGGTATGGAGGGGAGATCCTATGAGGAGAGGCTGAGGGATTTGGGATTGTTTTCGCTGGAAAGGCGGCGGCTAAGAGGGGATCTTATTGAAACATATAAGATGATTAGAGGTTTAGATAGGGTGGATAGTGATAGCCTTTTTCCTCTGATGGAGAAATCCAGCACGAGGGGGCATGGCTTTAAATTGAGGGGGGGTAGTTATAGAACCGATGTCAGGGGTAGGTTCTTTACCCAGAGGGTGGTGAGGGATTGGAATGCCCTGCCAGCATCAGTTGTAAATGCGCCTAGTTTGGGGGCGTTTAAGAGATCCGTAGATAGGTTCATGGACGAAAAGAAATTGGTTTAGGTTGGAGGGTCACAGTTTTTTTTTTTAACTGGTCGGTGCAACATCGTGGGCCGAAGGGCCTGTTCTGCGCTGTAATGTTCTATGTTCTATGTTTTAACTCACCAGGTAACCAAACTCGATGGTTGAAATCTTCGCCTGCAAAATGGCCCAAAGAGCCCACAAGTAGTGAGAGGCCAGAGCATATCTTAAAAAAAAAACCAAAAAGCTAAATCAGTACCACAACCAAATAAAACATCTGCAGCTGGTCAGACCCAGCTTTATCCAAACAATTCCACATTTTAAAAAAAATTGACCGTTCATCTTTTGCAGCATCAGCCACCTATCTACATATGCAAAAGCCCTGGATCCACAGGATTGGAGGGACTCAGGCAACAAGCAAGTAGACCCAAACAATCTGTCAATCTGCTTAAATACTGTTTGAGGAGATGGGAGAAAAGAGAAGAGACCAAGAGAGTGGAGGGTGGTGCCAGAAACCAAAGGGGGAGTGAGAAATCTGCAATTTTAGGAACTCCTGATTTAGGGATCACCAAAGGAGGCAAGATATTTATTCCAGCGAAAGAACAGTGTGACAAGGATATGAAGAAAAAAGAGATGGATAATGCAACCGGAACATAGGTGGGAGTGAAGAGGGAAAGCTCAAACACTGAAACAAGTCGTAACATCAATGTGGAAAGAGACAGGAGTAAAAGTCAAGAAGCAAGAAGCGAACAATTACCCTAGAACAAATTGTTCCTTGTTTCATGTTCAGGAAGTCTAACGTCTCCATCTCCTGCAGGCATTATCTGGCCCCCTGGATATCTCTAGTTCTTGTCTGTACATCTCTCCACCTCTCTACTTCAGTTTCATCCTTTAAAAGGCTCCTTAAAAACTTCTGTTTGAGCAAGCTTTTGGTCACCCAATGAGTGGATTTTTCTGGTTGCGTTCGCCCCAAAACTGGAAAATCCTACCCGAGGTCAACAATCTTTGCGTGGTCCAGCCCCCACCTGCTAAGATTCCCGTGGCGGGCAGGATGGGAAAACTCCCCCCAATATCTCCTATATTTTGTTTTATAATGCTCCTGTGAAGCATCCAACTTATTACATTAACAAAAATAAATTGGTGCTGATGTGATTCATAATCTCATCAGGATGCTGATGCCTGGAGATGGAATGTTTCACTGCAGGCACCATTGCAATGAAAGCACATGACAAGAGATGAATTTTGGATTGTTCTGGTAAATTGCTGGCGTAGGCATCATGGGCTCACTGGCCTCCTTCTGCATTGCATGCTTTTATGGTTCAAACAGCACATCAAAGGAGAGCACAGCAAGAGCAAGATACAGTAAACTCACTGCTTTACACTCGATGTGCCTCAGTGCAAATGCACATCACAGACCCAGTGTGCGAACTTTCTTCCAACCCACACCTGCCATTCTGCAGATCACAAATATCATTTTTGAGCCAGTTGGTGGGTAATTTTGTGCCATGGATCAATGCCTACCAGGGCTTTGATATTTGCCCAGGCTCAGAAAGAACCTGTACAGACAGCAGATAGGAGGCATCTTTAACCCTTTAGTCTGGGTTATATTTGTACCTACGTCCCATTGGTAAATGACCAGTATCCAACCTACAGAGTGCTCAATCTTCAGGTTTCTAGCAGTTAAGCTTTGCTTATTCTGCATTTATACTCTATCTGTCCCCAACTCCTCTCATTATCAAAACCCTCAAGATAATCCACACAGTCAGCACCCACCTGTTAATCTCAATGATCATCTCTTCTTCAATCTTTGTTTGGTCCTCATGCATAGAGTCGCCCTTGTTGCCAGAGTATTCGGAAAGGTAGTGTCGGATAAAGTGAAGCTGTGGAGAAATAGGATAGTGTGAATCTTGTTTATGAAGCAAAAAGCTTTCAAACTACATCTGTAGGTCATCGTTAAAGAGGAACAGTGCACTACAAGTGGTTCTCCCAGGGTCATAGCCAATACTGATCCCTCTAAAAATTCAAAAAACAACAATCTGGTTGTTACCAGTTTGACATGTTTTGGAATGTTAATGTTGGCTTTAAAGTGCTTTCAGGTGTCCTGAAGGTACAAAAGCTATACGTGACATTTTTCATTAGTCTCTGGCAGGTTAAAGATTGGATTTGATTTATATTGTCACATGTATTGGTATACAGTGAAAAGTATCATTTCTCGTGCGCTGTACAGAGAAAGCATACTGTTCATAGAGGAGAGGGTGTAGCCTGAACAGTAATAATGTGGGATCGTGATGGTTCGCACTTCATTACTGTATTTACCCAGAAAGACAAGGAGGACCAGTCATTAGAACAGGAGGCCCCTTAGTAAATCTTGCTCTCTAACTGGTATACAGTCAGGTGAGGGAAATGGGTCCTCTGAGGGGTACGTACAGACCCAAGTCACCAGCAGCTCAGCTGTAAAGGGGGCAAGAAAAGAGGATAATCAGAAACAGTGATAGCAGATCCACTAGTTCAGGGAACAGACAGGTGTTTCTGCAACCACAGGGGCGATTCAAAAATGGTACATTGCTTGCCTATTGCCAGCTGCTGAACATTCTGAGGGCAGGTATAAACAGTCAGAGTTTGTGGTCCATATTGGCACCAATGACAGAGGTAGAAAGAGCAAAGAAGTCCCGCAGATTTTAGGAGAGATAGGAAAGAAATGAGATTGCCCCAGATTACTCCCAGTGGTATTTGCTAGTGAACAGAGAAATAAGAAGATGGTGCAAAAAAATGCATGGCTGATAAGGCCAGGCAGGATGGAAAACTTGAAATTCCTGGGACACTGGTATGTGTTCTCACAGAGGTGGGATCCATACAAGCTGATCAGGTTACATCTCAACAGTAACAGGACTAATATCATCACAGGGAGGTTTGCTAATGTTGCTGATGTGATGATACTATGCCTTTAAGAAATGTATTTTTATCATGTTTCGTATAAGCGGAATGTTTAAAATTCAGCTGTTTTACATGGTGCCAACTTGTTGGCTCTAGGCAGCTCACATGGTGAGAATGCAGGCTAATGATTGATTTTAGCTACAGATACCTTCATTTTAAACTGAGTTAATGCATTTTTTTTCCCCTGGGGCTTCAGAGTAGGGTTTTGAATAGGTTGATTGACAGAGTCATGTGTTAATGGGCAGAACTATGTTTACAGGGAAAAAAGGCAGGCGGTTTCTGCCTAGTTCTGAAAAAAAGCAAGAGAGGTGACTCCGCTGACTGACGTTTGCTGAATTGGCAGCACGAGCGGGTATACCAAGAGGAGTCAATATTCTTCCTGGATCAGGTGAACTGAAGACAATAAATGGTTGAAAATATTTTGGAGGTGGAGAGTTTTGGGAATGACTAAATAGCTGCGTATTTCCATTCAGTGCACGCAGTGAGAGGCTACTTGATTCTTTTCATGCCCCACCTCTTCCCCTAGACCCCACAATGCTGGGGTCTGAAGGAGGAGTGATTTTGTGGAATTAAGACCTTTGCCCAGAGAAGGAAAATCTGTTGAAACTTAAGGTCACCAGATGCTGTTTAGAGTGAAGAAGGAGCAGGAATATGTTAAACAGAAAATAAAGTTAGAATGAAGCTTGATGTAGTGGAAGGGTTTTCTCCCTACTCTGTGAGGGAAGCTGTTTATGAATTTCAGAGCTGTTAGTTGCTAACCCCTGTGGTACTGAGATAATGGGTGGAATTCCCCTGTTTTCTTTGTTGAAGGATGATGGCAGGCAATTCTATCGACACCCTTCCTTCTGCTCAGAATGGCGGAAACTGGCACTCGATTCTGCGCTGGAAAGCTCAGTAACTATATACGAGCGAGTATCTATTGTGTTGGGGGGCTGATCTATCCCTTAAACATATTTGCCAGTTCACTCTAGCTAGCTCTGCTTTCATGTCCCCCTAATTGCCCTTATATAAGTTTAAAATACTTGGATGTCTTGGATGCACTCTTTTCTCCCTCAGATGAAAGTTAAATTACAATTGCTGCTATCTCAGTGTGCCTTCATTATGAGATCATCAATTAATCCTATCTCAGTGCACAATATCAGGTCTACCATAGCCTGCCCTCTGGTTGGCTCCAGAGCCTGCTGTTCTAACCCGAGCTCCTCATCTATGCTACCTTTGCCCATCTGATTTTTCCAATCTATCTAGATTAAAATGCCCATGATTATCACTGGACCTTTCTGACAAGCTCCCATTATCTCTTCATTTATAGTCTGTCCTACCATATGGTTACAATTAGAGGAGCTGTACATCACTCCTTGCCTTCATCATTTCTCATCTTCACCCAAACTGTTTCCACATCCTGGTTTCCTGAACTTAGGTCATCCCTCTCTAATGTACTTATACCATCATTAATTACAGAGCCACCCCTCCACCATTTCCTCACTTCCTGTCCTTCCTAACTGCCATATACCCTTCAATATTCAGGTCCCAATCTATATCATCCTGTAGCCATGTCTCTGTAATAGCTATCCACCCCATCTGGACTGTGCACAGCTATTTAGAGGTGAGCCCCCTCCTCAAATAATAGCTTCACATACTGACTTCTCCCTCCCATACCTCGTCTTTCCTATCCCCAGGCAGCAAATACCCCCAGTATTCTGCAGCCCAGTACAGAGCCCACCCAGCCCAGGGGCATCGCTGTACAACAGCCCTGCGCACCAAGCTGTGCTTTTCCCTGTAGAGCAAACAACCCTTGCCCCTCCCTGCAGCTGGGGTACACCATGTGGGTACAGCGTGTGGAGTTTGCACATTCTCCTAGTGTCTGCATGGGTTTCCTCCGGGTGCTCCGGTTTCCTCCCACAGTCCAAAGATGTGCGGGTTAGGTTGATTGGCCATGCTAAAATTAGTGTCCTGAGATGCGTAGGTTAGAGGGATTAGCGGGTAAATATGTAGGGATAAGGGGGTAGGGCCTGGGTGGGATTGTGGTCGGTGCAGACTCGATGGGCCAAATGGCCTCTTTCTGCACTGTAGGGTTTCTATGATTCTATACCATGCTTCCAATAATTGCACCAGTTGCATGTCTGCTGCTCTTCTGCATTGTCTTCTTTCTCTGACTTCAGACTGTGAGCTCCATATAGCCCCTGGACTACCTGTTAAAGAACAAAGAAAATTACAGCACAGGAACAGGCCCTTCGGCCCTCCAGGCCTGCACTGACCATGCTGCCCAACTGAACTAAAACCCCCTACCCTTCCAGGGACCATATCCCTCCATTCCCATCCTACTCATGTATTTGTCTAGACGCCCCTTTAAAGTCACTATCGTATCCGCTTCCACTACCTCCCTTGGCAGCGAGTTCCAGGCACCCACCACCCTCTGTGTAAAACATTTGCCTCATACATCTCCTTTAAATCTTGCCCCTCGCACCTTAAATTTATGCTCCCTCGTAATTGACTCTTCCACCCTGGGAAAAAGCTTCTGACTATCCACTCAGTCCATGCCCCTCAATCTTGTAGACTACTACTAGGTCGCCCATCAACCTCCGTTGTTCTAGTGAGAACAAAGCAAATTTCTCCAACCTCTCCTCATAGCTAAAGCCCTCCATACCAGGCAACATCCTGGTAAATATTTTCTGTACCCTCTCCAAAGCCTCCGCATCCTTCTGGTAGTGTAGCGACCAGAATTGAACACTATATTCCAAGTGCGGCCTAACTAAGGTTCTATAAAGCTGCAACATGACTTGCCAATTTTTAAACTCAATGCCCCGGCCAATGAAGGCAAGCATGCCATATGCCTTCTTAACTACCTTCTCCACCTGCATTGCCACTTTCAGTGACCAGTGATAGAGAATCTTGTGAACTGTGGCAACAATAATCTCTCCCTCAATGTCAACAAAACGAAGGAGATTGTCATCAACTTCAGGAAGCGTAAAGGAGAACATGCCCCTGTCTACATCAACAGGGATGAAGTAGAAAGGGTCGAGAGCTTCAAGTTTTTAGGTGTCCAGATCACTAACAACCTGTCCTGGTCCCCCCATGCCGACACTATAGTTAAGAAAGCCCACCAATGCCTCTACTGTCTCAGAAGACAAAGGAAATTTGGCATGTCAGCTACAACTCATCAACTTTTACAGATGCACCATAGAAAGCATTCTTTCTGGTTGTATCACAGCTTGGGTATGGCTCCTGCTCTGCCCAAGATTGCAAGAAACTACAAAAGGTCGTGAATGTAGCCCAATCCATCACGCAAACCAGCCTCCCATCCATTGACTCTGTCTACACTTCCCGCTGGCTCGGCAAAGCAGCCAGCATAATTAAGGACCCCACGCACCCCGGACATTCTTTCTTCCACCTTCTTCTGGGCCAGATGGGTTATATCCTAGGATTCTTTGGGAGGCAAAGGATGAGATTGCAGAGCCTTTGGCTTTGATCTTTGGGTCCTCACTGTCCACGGGGATAGTGCCAGAGGACTGGAGAATGGCGAATGTTGTTCTTCTGTTCAAGAAAGGAAATAGGAATGACCCTGGTAATTATAGGCCGGTTAGTCTTACTTCGGTGGTCGGTAAGTCAATGGAAAAGGTCCTGAGAGATAGGATTTGTGACCATTTGGAAAGATGCAGCTTAATCCGTGATAGTCAGCACGGATTCGTGAAGGCTAAGTCTTGCCTCACAAATTTGATTGAATTCTTTGAGGAGGTAACTAAGTGTGCAGATGAAGGTAGAGCAGTTGATGTCGCATACACGGATTTTAGTAAGGCGTTTGATAAGGTTCCCCATGGTAGGCTCATGAAGAAAGTAAGGAGGTGTGGGATAGAGGGAAATTTGGCCGATTGGATAAATAACTGGCTATCTCGTAGAAGACAGAGGGTGGTGGTGGATGGAAAATTTTCAGACTGGAGACCAGTTACCAGCGGTGTACCGCAGGGATCAGTGCTGGGTCCTCCGCTATTTGTGATTTTTATCAATGACTTGGAGCAGGGGGCTGAAAGGTGGGTCAGTAAATTTGCTAATGACGCCAAGATTGGTGGAGTAGTGAATGAGGTGGAGGGCTGTTGAAGGCTGCAAAGAGACATTGATAGGATGCAGAGCTGGGCCGAAAAATGGCAGATGGAGTTTAACACTGTTAAGTGCGAGGTGATTCATTTTGGTAGGACAAATTTGAATGCGGATTACAGGGTCAACGGCAGGGCTCTGAGGAATGTGGAGGAGCAGAGAGATCTTGGGGTTCATATCCACAGATCTCTGAAGGTTGCCACTCAAGTGGATAGAGCCGTGAAGAAGGCCTATAGTATGTTAGTGTTTATTAACAGGGGGTTTGAGTTTAAGAGCCGTAGGGTTATGCTACAACTGTACAGGACCTTGGTGAGACCACATTTGAAATATTGTATGCAGTTCTGGCCACCTCACTGAAAGAAGGATCTGGAAGCATTGGAGAGAGTGCAGAGGAGATTTACCAGGATGCTGCCTGGTTTGGAGGGTAGGTCTTATGAGGAAAGGTTGAGGGAGCTTGGGCTTTTCTCTTCAGAGCGGAGGAGGATGAGAGGCGACTTAATCGAGGTATATAAGATGATAAGGGAGATAGAGTGGACGTTCAGAGACTATTTCCTTGGGTGAATGTAGCTGTTACTAGGGGGCATAACTATATGGTTCATAGTGGGAGATAGAGGAGGGATGTCCGAGGTAGGTTCTTTACTCAGAGTGGTTGGGGTGTGGAATGGACTGCCTGCTGTGATAGTGGAGTCAGACACTTTAGGAACTTTCAAGCGATTATTGGATAGGCACATGGAGCACACCAGAATGATAGGGAGTGGGATAGCTTGATCTTGGTTTCGGACAAAGCTCGGCACAACATCGAGGGCCGAAGGGCCTGTACTGTGCTGTACTGTTCTATGTCTTTCTGTCCCTGGATGCTGCTGCTTGGGGTTGTCAAGTGTCTCTCTCCAGGGGTATTCAAAGACTCTAGGACTGTTAACAAGTAGTAGCAGATAAGCTTGGGGCTTGCTAACTAATGTTGAAGAGGGGTTTCAAGTCTATAAGAAGAATATTGCTTGAATTTGAACGAATATAGATAGATTAGCAATTAAGAAGAGTATCTTGTCACATTTAAGTATTTCAATTGGTAAAAGACAAGCTAATTTATTTATCATAGTTAAAAAAAGATTGTTTTGATAAAAGATTCCTAGTGTGTCAATAGAATCACAACTGGAGTGAAATATCTTATCCTCACTCTAATGCCAAAATAATAAAACTGTTGAAGTCTAGTCAGGCTTCATAACATACTTTGGGGTTTCTGCCCTGGTACCTAATACTGGAGAAAGTTTAAAGTAGTTTGGTGGCAGGGAATGGGAATCAGAGCAGAGATTCAGAAGAAACAGAAAAAAGGCTGAAAATAGAAGTTGGCAATTAGTAGCATACATCAAAACAAATGGTTATAAAGCAGACAAAGGAATTTGGCCGTGCTTTAAGGTATATATTCCAATGCAAGGCATTTAGTGAACAATGCAGATGAAAGGAGAGCATTGATAGATAGACAACTGGAAATATGATATTGGTGCTCATGAAATATGGTTTAAAGAAGGGCAACAAGACCTGGACAACATTCAGACTTGGGCTCTTAAGTGGTAATAACATGTGTGCCACACAAAGGCCAGGCAGTGATCATCTCCAACAGGAGAGAATCCAACCATCTGCCCTTAATATAGCATCACCCTCACTGAATTCCCTACTATCAACATCCTGGAGTTACCTCTGACCAGAAACTGAACTGGACCAGCCATATAAATACTGTAGCCGGAAGAGCAGATCAAGGCTAGGAAATTCCTTGGCAAGTAACTTAACTCTTGACTCCCCAAGGCACAAGTTAGGAATACTCTCCACTTGCCTGGATAAGTGCAGCACCAACACCACTCAACAGGCTCGACACCAGTCAGGACAAAGCAGCCCACTTGATTGGCATCCCAACCACCACCTTAAGCATTCACTCCTCCCTAGCACCAACACACAAGTAGCAACAGTGTACACCATCTACAGGATGCACTGCAGCAACTCACCAATGATCTTTCAACAGCTCCTTCCAAACCTGCAATCTCTACCACCTAGAAGGATCACAAGGCCAGCAGATACATAGGAATGCTAAAACCTGCAGGTTCCCTCCCAAGCCACATACATTCCTGACTTAGAATTATATCACCATTCTATCACAGTCACAGGCTGAAGATCCTGGAATTTCCTTCCAAACAGCACTGGATGTACCTACATTACAGACTCCAGCAGTTAAAGAAGGCAGCTCATTGCCTTCTTCTCGAGGGCAATTAAGAGGTAACAAATTCTGGCACCCACATCCCACAAAAAAAATTTAAAAAAGGAATGGGAGCTCAACATTCCCGGTTACCAGGGTTCACAGGCAGGATTGTTGATGGGGTTGTAATATTGATAAAGAACCAATCACAGTTGTGAGGGGGATCAAATGAGACCATATGGGTTGAATTGAAAAGGGGCAATCACACTACTGGGTGTGTACTGCAACCCTCCAGACAGTCAGGTAGAAGAACAAATACATAAAAACATAAGACAGTATTTCATCTACCCTGATATTAACAGAAATGGCATCAGTTTAAGAGGTATAGAAGACACAAAATTCTTAAAATCCATTCATAGAATCCAGGACATTTTTTTTCAATACACAGCAAGCCCAATAGGATTTATCAGCGACTAGAAATAAGAACTTTGTCATCCATCTCCAGGTACATCAGCACGTTTCTTAATCAATACTTCACATTGGTCTTCACAAGAGAGGAGGCAATGCAGTTAAAGAGAAGTAGGAAATATCTGGCAGCAGCGAGAAGGAAAATAGTAAAGGGGTTTAGCTTCTTTGAAAGTAGACAATTCACCAGACTCGGATGAAATATATCCCAGGCTGTTTAGGAAATAAAAGCTCTGACCATTATTTTCCAATGTTCTCTAGTTAAAGATTGCATACCTTGTCATGGTAGGTCAGTCAGCCTAACCTCAATAAATGGGGAACTTTTAGTAAATTGTCATTTAGAAAGGCACAGATTGTCAGCATGGCTTTATGGAGGCAAGGTCATTCCTAATTAATATTCTGTTAATGTAATTAGGAGGATAGGTGAGGGCAACTTATTTAATGTAATCTACATGGACTTTAACAAAGGTTTTGACAAGATATGACATGGCAGATTTGTCGGAAATGTAAAACGAGATCAATGGGAAAGTGGTAATTAGATTGACTGACAGGAAACAAGTGGAATGGTCAATGGGTGTTTGTGTAATGAGTTCTACAACTCCCTTGCTTTTCGTGAAAATCATTAATGTAGACTTAAGTGTAGGGGACATTATTGAGTCCACAGGTGATAAAAATTGACAGCCTTCTTAATAACAAGAAAAAAAGCTTCTGAGTACTGGAAGAGATCAATGAACTGGTAAGGTGGGCAGACAAACATAATTGCATTTCAAATAAAATAATGCAGTCCACAGAAGTGTGTACAGTATACAGTAAATGTAACTGTGTTGAAACACCTCAAGAGTGCAAATTGACGGATATATATAATCTGTTTACCATTTATATAGATGATCTGGAGGAGGGGACGGAGTGTAGGGTAACGAAGTTTGCAGACGACACAAAGATAAGTGGAAAAGTGAATCGTGTGGAGGACGGAGAAGATCTGCAGAGAGATTTGGACAGGCCGAGTGAGTGGGCGAGGATATGGCAAATGGAGTATAACGTTGAGAAATGCGAGGTTATACACTTTGGAGGAAATAATAACAAATGGGATTACTATCTCAATGGAAACAAATTAAAACATGCTACCGTGCAAAGGGACCTGGGGGTCCTTGTGCATGAGACGCAAAAGCCCAGTCTGCAGGTACAACAGGTGATCAAGAAGGCAAATGGGATGTTGGCCTATATTGCGAGGGGGATAGAATATAAAAGCAGGGATGTCTTGATGCACCTGTACAGGGCATTGGTGAGGCCGCAGCTGGAATACTGTGTGCAGTATTGGTCCCCTTATATGAGGAAGGATATATTGGCATTGGAGGGAGTGCAGAGAAGGTTCACCAGGTTGATACATAGAACATAGAACAGTACAGCACAGAACAGGCCCTTCGGCCCACGATGTTGTGCCGAGCTTTATCTGAAACCAAGATCAAGCTATCCCACTCCCTATCATCCTGGTGTGCTCCATGTGCCTATCCAATAACCGCTTAAATGTTTCTAAAGTGTCTGACTCCACTATCACTGCAGGCAGTCCATTCCACACCCCAACCACTCTCTGCGTAAAGAACCTACCTCTGATATCCGTCCTGTATCTCCCACCACGAACCCTATAGTTATGCCCCCTTGTAATAGCTCCATCCACCCGAGGAAATAGTCTTTGAACGTTCACTCTATCTATCCCCTTCATCATTTTATACACCTCTATTAAGTCTCCCCTCAGCCTCCTCCGCTCCAGAGAGAACAGCCCTAGCTCCCTCAACCTTTCCTCATATGACCTACCCTCCAAACCAGGCAGCATCCTGGTAAATCTCCTCTGCACTCTTTCCAGCGCTTCCACATCCTTCTTATAGTGAGGTGACCAGAACTGCACACAATATTCCAAATGTGGTCTCACCAAGGTCCTGATACCGGAGATGAGGGGTTTGGATTATGAGGAGAGGCTGAGGAGATTGGGTTTGTACTCGTTGGAGTTTAGAAGGATGAGGGGGGATCTTATGGAGACTTATAAGATAATGCGGGGGCTGGATAGGGTGGAGGCGGAGAGATTCTTTCCACTTAGTAAGGAAGTTAAAACTAGAGGACACAGCCTCAAAATAAAGGGGGGTCGGTTTAAGACAGAGTTGAGGAGGAACTTCTTCTCCCAGAGGGTGGTGAATCTCTGGAATTCTCTGCCCACTGAGGTGGTGGAGGCTACCTCGCTGAATATGTTTAAAGCGCGGATGGATGGATTCCTGATCGGTAAGGGAATTAAGGGTTATGGGGATCAGGCGGGTAAGTTGTACTGATCCACGTCAGATCAGCCATGATCTTATTGAATGGCGGGGCAGGCTCGAGGGGCTAGATGGCCTACTCCTGCTCCTATTTCTTATGTTCTTATGTTCTTATGAACAGCATTGTACTCTCTGTAATGAAAATAGCATATTTGTAATATTCTCATTACTGTATTCAAGCACCTCAGAGTGCATCTTGATCTCTGAAGAGAATGTGAATATCATTGTATTTTCCTGTTATGACAATTTGAAATATTGTGTACTGTTTTTCAATTATTTTACAAATAAACTATATTTTTGCAAAATAAAAATTAGAGTAAGAGTAGGCAAGATGATGTCAGAACTGTATAAAACAATTGATTGGCCACACCTATTGTACTGTCTCAACTTGTGGTCACATTACAGGAAAAAATGTGATTGCACTGAACTGAAAAGTTTTAGCTACAAGATTATATTGGGTGGGGTTGTTTACTTTGGAACAGAGATGGTTGTAATGGTGCATGCAGGGTGTGGGAACAAATAACATAGAGATGCCACACGAGAGTTGGACAAGAGACAGCAAACTGGTTTGTTGCAGAGATGTTCACTGTACAGGGTTAAGATCTGGACTGCCTGCAAGCCCCGATGATGTCGGGGCCATGCCACAATACTAATTATCTCAAATACATAACATTCCTCCCCTTTACTTCCAGGCCACAATGACAAATTACTAAGGTGTCTCTAAATGGCATCAACAATGCTCTATACACGTTAGGCTATGCAACATGACTATATACAACACAATCAATAGGAAAAGTGATCTGGAGGACGCCGATTCCTCGCTGGTTGTATATGTCATTCAGAAATTTGGCTGTGTCTGACCCTAGACCACATTCTCAGGAACTTCTGTAGATATTCCTTTCCTTGAAAGGGTCTCAGTATCGGCCAAGATGGGAAAGTTAGCAATAAAGTCATCTGTTGTTTCGGACTCAACTGATTCATCTGTTGTAACAGGTCCAACACCTCGGCCTTTTGGCTAAGATCAAGTGTAGTATCGACATGCTGTACTTGGTTGAAGTCATTAGGTTACATTTTAGTTTCATTTTTAAAAGCGGCATCTCGGTTTTTGGCTAAGATGCAAATGAGATCAAGCCTTGTAGGAGGAGCTATGCCTACTCCAACCAGTTTGGATCATGTAGATCAAGCCCAAGACAGGAGGTGAGAGCCCTGTCTTGTCAGCTTGGATCGGGAATGTCTCAACTTGTTGAGACTCTGAATTGGACTTGATTTGATTGAATTGGAATAAAAAATTTTTAAAAAACAGGTCCAACATCAGGAGCTAGAGATTGAGATTCATTGCAAGGTGATTCTGACAAAACGCTGTACGAAGCTAGCAACTGATCAGCATGGCATCTCCAAATCAGTTCATCCTTGGTTTGAAAGTGTAAAAGATGGGACTAATTAGAGCCAAGGTAATTGTAGGTACCCACTTTTCATTTGCAGTATAGCTACACGCCAACGCTCATTCTCCTTGGTGAGACAAGCATTGTTTAGCACTCACTTGTCACCTGGCAAATTGGAATTGTTGGTTTCGCTCTACTATCGCTAATGTTTCTTGGGATATTGAAAGATCAAAGGTCGTTCTCAGCTTCCTCTTCATGAGTAGGGCAGCACGGTGGCACAGTGGTTAGCACTGTTGCCTCACAGCTCAGGGACCTGGCTTCAATTCAGGCTGTGGGTGATGTCTGTGTGGAGCTTGCACATTCTCCCAGTGTCTTCGAGGGTTTCCTACGGGTGCTCCGGTTTCCTCCCACAGTCCAAAGATGTGCAAGTTAGGTGGATTGGCCATGCTAAATTCCCCCTTAGTGCCCCAAAGTGTGTAGGTTAGATGGATTAGACAAGGGAAACGTGTGGGGTTACAGTGATAGGGCAGGGGAGAGGGCCTGTGAAAGATGCTCTGTCAGAGAGTCAGTGCAGACAGGATTAACTGAATGGCCACTTCTGCACTGTATTCTATGATTCTATGAGTAACAATATGAGTGAACTCTTGTGGTCGCATGTGTAGTAGTTCTGTAGGATGCCAAAAAATTATTAAGATGTTGGGTTAGCGATCCTTGGTCTCAAAATGCTCTTGTTTAGTGGAGCAGAAACAGCAAACAGGTTTATTGCTGAGATGTTCACTGTACAGGGTTAATATCTGGACTGCTCACAAGCCGCCAGAAGGCCCGATGATGTCTCTTGTGATTGTTCTCTTAAAGGGACTGTACCACAACACTGAGAGGAGAGTGTAATAAGAGGGCACCAGGGCAGAGTCAGCAGCACTTTGAGGGGAGTGCGAGAGGCGGACTTCAAGGATTTAGGCTAGTGGTAGAGTAGTGCAATACTGCATATAGAGTGGTACCTGGACTGTTGTTTCAGAATAGTTTTTAGTGAGAATCTAATACTTGGGACCATCTAGTTAGCTGTAAATTAATTTAATAGAAATTTATTTTTAATTAAATAGATGTTAGAGGGTAAAAATGGCAGTCAGTGGGGTAGTATGCTTCACTTGCGGAATGTGGGAAATCAGAGGCAGTTCGAACATCCCTTATGACTACATCTGCAGGAAGTGTGTCCAATTGCAGCAGTAGTAATAGGGGACTCTATAGTCAGGGGCAGAGTTAGGTGTTTCTGTGGCCACAAAGGAGTGTTGCCTCCCTAGTACCAGGGTCAAGGATATCTCTGAGCAGGTGCAGGACATTCTCAAAAGAGAGGGCGAGCAGCCAGAGGTCGTGGTACACATTGGTACTAACGACATAGTAAGAAGTCTCACAACACCAGGTTAAAGTCCAACAGGTTTATTTGGTAGCAAATACCATAAGCTTTCGGAGCACAGCTCCTTCGTCAGATGGGGTGGATATCTGTTCTCCAACAGTGCACAGAGACACAGAAATCAAGTTACAGAATACTAATTAGAATGCAAATCTCTACAGCCAGCCAGGTCTTAAAGGTACAGATAATGTGGGTGAAGGGAGCATTCAACACAGGTTAAAGAGATGTGTATTGTCTCCAGACAGAACAGCTAGTGAGATTCTACAAGCCCAGGAGGCAAGCTGTGGGGGTTACTGATAATGTGACATAAATCCAACATCCCGGTTTAGGCCGTCCTCATGTGTGCGGAACTTGGCTATCAGAAACTGATCTTTGTTCTGTAACTCTCCCCAACACCCTACCATTAACTGAGTAAGTCCTGCCATGGTTCAATCTACCAAAATGCATCACCTCGCATTTGTCCAAATTAAACTCCATCTGCCATTCGTCAGCCACTGGCCCAATTGATCAAGATCTCGTTGCAATCGAAGATAACTTTCTTCACTGTCCACTATGCCAGCAATCCTGGTGTCATCTGCAAACTCATTAACCATGCTTCCTATATTCTCATCCAAATCATTAATATAAATGACAAATAACAGTGGACCCAGCACTGTTCCCTGAGGCACACCGCTGGTCACAGGCCTCCAGTTTGAAAAACAACCCTCTGCAATCACCCTCTGGCTTCTGTCAAGAAGCCAATTTTGAATCATAGAAATCATAGAATCATAGAAACCCTACAGTGCAGAAGGAGGCCATTCGGCCCATCGAGTCTGCACCGACCACAATCCCACCCAGGCCCTACCCCCACATATTTTACCCACTAATCCCTCTAACCTACGCATCCCAGGACTCTAAGGGGCAATTTTTTTTTTTAACCTGGCTAATCAACCTAACCCGCACATCTTTGGATCATTGGGCTACCTCACTCTGGATCCTGAGAGATTTAACCTTATGCAACAACCTACCATGCGGTACCTTGTGGACATGTGGATCATTGGGATGTCTTCTAGGGCAGATGGGACCTGTACAAGGATGGGTTGCACCTAACTGGAGGGGCACCAATATACTGGCAGGGAAGTTTGCCAGCGTCAGTTGGGATGGTTTAAACTCATGTGGTGGGGGGGGGGGGAGAGAGAGAGAGAGAATCAGAGCAGTAGGTCAACAAATGAAATGACCGAGGAGGAGTTAGAGACTAAGGCCAGTAAGGCTAAGAGGAAGAACAGAAAAGGAGGTTAATGAACTTGGCGGGACTGGTGATCTGAAATGTATTTGTTTTAACGTGAAGAGTATGACAGGCAAGGCAGATGAATTTAGAGCCTGGATTAGAACATATAACTATGATGTTGTAGCTATCACAGAGACTTGGTTGAGAGAGGGACAAGGCTGGGAGCTTAATGTTCCAGGATTTAGATGTTTCAGACATGTTAGCTGTTCTCCATGACAGCAGAGGTGGGGGGAATTGTGTTACTGATTAGGGAGAAAATCACAGCTGTACTGAGGGAGGACACCTTGGAGGGCTCATCTAGCAAGGCCGTATGGGTAGAGCTCAGGAATAGGAAGAGTGCAATCACTTTGATGGGGTTGTACCACAGGCCTCCCAACAGCCAGCAGGAGATAGAGAAACAGATGTGTGGACGATTATGGAAAAATGTAAACATAACAGGGTTGTTGTGGATTTTAACTTCCCCCTATATTGACTGGGACTCCCTTAGTGCTAGGGGCTTGGATGGGGAGGAATTTGTTAGGTACGTTCAGAAGGATTTCTTGAAGCAACATGTAAATAGTCCAACTAGGGAGGGGCCATACTAGACCTGGTATTGAGAAATGAGCCCGGTCAGGTGATCGAAGTTTCAGTGGGGGGCATTTCAGGAACAGTGATCATAATTCTGTAAGCTTTAAGTTATTTGTGGATAAGAATAAGAGTAGTCCTCCGGTGAAAGTACTATATTGGAGAAGACTCACTATGACAATATTAGGCAAGAACTGGAGAATGTAGATTGGAGGCAGCTGTTTGAGGACAAATCCACATCCGTCAAGTGAGAATCTTTCAAAGGCCAGTTGATTAGAGCTCAGGACCAGCATATTACGGTGAAAATAAAGGATAAGGATGGCAAGATTCGGGGACCTTGGATGACAAGAGAAATTGTGAGCTTAATCAAAAAGGAAAAGGAGGCATACATAAGGTTTAAGAAACTGAAGACAGACAGTGCCCTTGAAGAATATAAAGAAAGCAGGAAAGAACTTAAACAAGGAGTTAGGAGGGCTAAAAGGGGCCATGAAATGTCCTTGGTAAACAGAATGAAGGAAAATCCCAAGGCATTTTATACGTATATAAGGAGCAAGAGGGCAGCTAGAGAAAAGATAGGTCCACTCAAAGACAAAAGGGGTAAGTTTATGCGTGGAGCCGGAGAACGTTGGTGAGGTCCTTAACAAATACTTTGCATTGGTATTCACAAAGGAGAAGGACATGGTGGATGGCGAGTCTAGAGAGGGGTACGTTGATGTAAAAATGGTGGTGTTGGGTGAAAAGTATTAAGGTAGACAAGTCCCTGGGACGTGATGGGATTTATCCCAGAATACTGAGGGAGGAAATTGCTGGGGCCTTGTACAAAATTTTTGTATCCTCTTTAGTCACAAGAGAGGTCCCAGAGGACTGGAGAATAGCCAATATTGCTTCTTTGTTCAAGAAGAGCCACAGGGATAAACTGGGAAATTGAAGGCCAGTGAGCCTTACGTCAGTGGAAGGGAAATTATTGAAGAGAATTCTTCGGACAGGAGCTACGCATATTTGGAAAAATATGGACTTATTAGCGATAGGCATCATGACTTTGTGCAGGGGAGGTTGTGTTTCACAAACTTGATTGAGTTTCTTGAGGAAGTGACAAAAATGATTAAATGATTGATGAGGACAGGGCAATAGATGTTGTCCACATGATCTTTAGCAAGGCCTTTGACAAGGTCCCTCATGGCAGGCTGACACAGAAGGTGAAGTCACATGGGATCCACGATGAACTGATGAGATGGGTACAGCACTGACTTGGTCATAGAAGACAGAGAATAGTGGTGGAAAGGTGTTTTTCTGACTGGAGATCTGTGATCAGTGGTGTTCCACACTTTGATGACGACACGAAGATACAGGGTGGAGGACTGCTAGAGGATACAGCAGGATATAGATAGACTGAAAACTTGGATGGAGAAATGGCAGATAGAAATTAATCTGGAAAAATGTGAGGTGATGCATTTTGGAAGGTCTAATGCAGAAGGGAAGTATACAGTAAATGGCAGAACCCTTAGAAGCATTAACATGCAGAGGGATCTAGGCATATAGATCCACAGTTCCCTGAAAGTGAATAAGGTGGTCAAGAAGGTATATGGCATGCTTGTCTTCATCAGCAGGGGCACAGAGTATACAAATTGGCAAGTCATGTTGCAGCTGTACAATTTTGGTTAAGCCACATTTGGAATGTTGCGTACAGTTCTGATCGCTACATTACCAGAAGAATGTGGAGACTTTGGAGAGGATACAGACAAGGTTTACCAGGACGTTGCCTGATCTGGAGGCTATTAGCTATGAAGAGAGACTGGACAAACTTGGTTTGTTTTCACTTGAACGTTGGCGGCTGAAGGGCGATCTGATAAAAGTTTATAAAATTATGAGAGGCATGGATAGAATCTTTTTCCCGGGACAGAAATGTCAATTACTAGGGGACAATGTTCAAGGTACAAGGTGATGTGAGAGGCAGTTTTTCTTTTCACACAGAGGGTGATAAGCATCTGGAATGTGCTTCCAGAGGAGGTGGTAGAAGCAGATACAATAGCTTAATGTTTAAGAGGCATCTTGACAGATATATGAATAGGCAGGGTATAAGAACATAAGAAATAGGAGCAGGAGTAGGCCATCTGGTCCTTCGAGCCTGCCCCGCCATTCAACAAGATCATGGCTGATCTGAAGCGAATCAGTTCCACTTACCCGCGTGCTCCCCATAACCCCTAATTCCCTTATCGATCAGAAAACTATCTACCCGTGATTTAAACATATTCAACGAGGAAGCCTCCACCACTTCAAATGGGCAGAGAATTCCAGAGATTCACTACCCTCTGAGAGATAGAGGGAAAATGTCTTTAGTTTAGAAAGGCGACATGTGTTGACACAGGCTTGGTGGCCAAAGAGCCTGTTCCTGTGCTGTACTGTTCTTTGTTATCTTTATTAACACTATAATGACCTCAAATATATAACAGTGGCGGAGGAGAGATTTAACAGCTTTATAAAATTCTGAGGGGGTGAAATAAAAAGGACCAATTCCCCTCATCAGGGAGGCCAATAAGCAGGGGCATAAATTTAAAGTAATTGGTAGAATGATTTAAGGGAAAATCAACAGAAATTTTTCCACCCAGAGAGTGGTGAGGGTCTGGAACTCCTACCTGGAAAAGTGTGGTAGAAGCAGAAACACTTATCGCATTTTAAAAATACTTGGATATGTACTCAAAGTGCCGTAAACTACATGGCCATGGACTGAGGGCTGGAAAGTAGGACTAGGCTGTGTTTGTTCAGTAGGAACTCTTCAAAATGGAGCGAATGAAACAACAACAAAACTTACTCCAACTTATCAAATAAAGAGTTTAATAAAGAAACATTACTCCAAACTTGGGGCCTCGCCCTGGGCCACTCCAAGCTCCCCAAAATTCTACATAGTTCCTTATTTATAGTGAATCAGTTGGTCAGCTGACTATTCCATCACTCTGTGATTAGTTCCATGTTTTACTGGGTCAGCTGACCCTTACATCTTGTTCCCATTGGTCACATTACATCCAATACAAATTTGTCACTGGTTACATTCTAACAGGCTGGATGGCTCTTTTTATGTGCCTGACACAGGCGCAATGGGCTAATTGGCCTTATTCTGTGTTATAAATTTCTACATTTCTTAATCCAAAGTTGGCGGATTGTTTTCTGATAAATTGCCCAAGACAGAATCCCCTAATCTCAATATTCTTTTACACACCAGAGGACAGTTCACTATTCAAATCCTGCTTACAAAATAGATTTGTTAACATTCAGGAGAGGAAAAAAGTGCTTCCATGCATTCCTGGCAAACCAGTGGGTACTGAAGACTCTTGTGTCAAAGAAACAGTCCAAATTTTCTGGGCTTCCCTACCTGCTGCTGCCGGTTGGGGTATTTCTCCATGCTGGCTTTGAAGAATGGCCACTGATCATAAGTGTAGTCATACATCCACTCACAGAAATGGTTCCCAATATCAAAACCCCTGCAAAAACACAAAGTAGTATCAGTATCTGGTTGAACCAGATACCCATCCCACCCTCAAATGCCAATTAGGTACCAATCATGTCCCCAACCAGTCCCTCTCTCAGCTCATCCCTCACTCCTCCCCTTGCCCCATTCTTCCAACCCCAAACGATAAACTCCCAGAAATGGCCATTACCTGTAGTTATAACTGCTGTACTCAAAATCAATCAGCATCAGTTTCTCTGTGGATGAGGGGTCTTGGCCAGCCAAATAGAGAATGTTACCTGGAAAAGAAACTATTGCTCATCAACAACAGTGGAAAGAAAGATTCAGACAAAGACAGACAGGAGGGAGGGGGTAGCATTCCATGAGAGGATGTGTGAGAGCATCGCAGCAAATAAGTAAGGTTGAAGGGTTGGGAGAATTTGGGGTGCAGTATCAGCAAGGGAGTGGGCCAAAGTGCAGGAGTGTGAACAAAAGCAAGCTCAAGCCCAGGGAGACAGGCAGACAGAAAAAGCAACGTCAGCAAGATACATAGGCAGCACAACAGTCAGCTGTGCAGGTGAGCCATTTTATCCCATATCTCAGTTAATTTCATTTATCATCACAGGCAAAACAAGTAAATCCTCAAATCTAAAAGAGAATGCTTTGAGATGAGTAATTTCAGAAAATGCAAGAGACTATTGTGGATATTAGGTTTTTATTATCAATTGATAGTGCATTTGAAGGGGAAAGATGCAATTGTGCTCGTTTGGTCTACACTATCAGGGAGGACCATCTATGCACTCAGCTCATTCTTCCAGACACAGCCAGAGTTACCATCACTGCAATTTCCAACAGATGACTCATGGAGTTATATTGGGAGGTGTGGAGCCAAAAGGGTCAGTAGTTTTCTGACCAAGTGCAATCTTTCGGGGACAGCAAATTAAGAGGTCACCTCAGATTTTATAGGGTGTTGTGCCCCAGTCCAATGGAGATCAGTATCCGCCTGGAGAAACCTGTAAGTAAACTGCTGAGGGCCAGACTAATGGATCAGCAGTGAGGCACTGCAGCTGTCATTAGCACCCATCAGTTATTGTAATATTCTATGCAGATGGCCATCACGGTTATCCATCTCTACTCATCGGCCAACACAGCTTTACTGTTTGCTGCCCATGAGCTCATCAACAGCCTGAAAGTATTGAGGCTCTGACTCCCAATGTGAGCTGCCTCCTTCATACACAGCCCTGTTCTATTGACCTCTGCTGGACAGGCCAACAAAGCAGGGTCTCATGGCACGCAGTTCAACCTTTCTAACTGACATTTAAATTACCTCAATTGTTGTTAGAGAAGTTTCAAATAATCAGGGATTTAAGACACTGATAAAACTACTAGCACCAAGTGAAATGACTCCAGATCAGACTTGCAGCCTAACAGAGGTACTGTCTGCATAAAGACACATATAATCACAGTAAGAAGTTTGAATAAGTATTTTTGATTTAAACATGTATTTTGAAATGTATTTCAGGTGTGTTTTTAAAATGATCTGTGCACTTTAACCAAAAGCAGGCTGCCCAACAGCATGATGGCAAGACATTAGTGAGACAAACCACATTCTTTGGAACAACGAAACCACAGAATGTGTATATTCTTATCAGCATAAGTTACAGACAGTATGGCTTCCCAAAGCCATAGTATGAATAGAGCTGTTCAGTTTGTGCTGATAAGACAGTGCTTCTCAGACACGAGAATATCAACTGTCTGACTTGACCAATTAACATAATTGAGAGTTGATGAGAACAGAACCTTTGAACCCTGTAGTTAGACGCAGGGTTTGCGAGGCAACAGGGAGAAAAAGCATCCGAATTCTATGGATCACTGAAATACCATGATGTCAGAGGGTAGAATGTAATTGGTCATGGTATATGACAACTGTCAACAATGATTGATTTGTACTAATGATGACTGGATAATTAATGGGAAGGTGGGAAAAGCGAACTTGAAAATGGATAATTGTCTTGTCTGATGTATTGCAACTTCAGAGTGGTATTGGAATGCTCAGGGCCAAAAGAACCCCCAACAATTGTCTACCCAGTGATGCTGGGCAGGTAGCAACTATACCAAAACTATGCTCGCTGAATGTTTCCAGTAGCACAGCATTAAATACTGTTTAATGGTCTGCACAATAACTGCAGGAATATGGACAAGGGGCAGGAGTAGAGTGATTCATGCACCTCTGTTGCAGTGTCAACTTATTGCACAGCTCAAGTTCAAATGCAACAGCTCCCAACTTCTTATTCCCTGACGCTTGCATCTGAATCCTTCATAAGTAGTTTCCAAAACTAAATCAACTACAGCATTAAAAATGTGCACTGCGGAATCAAGGATGGGGCTGGTGCAAGAGGAAGCATGATTCACAGGTGGCAAGATCCTTCTTGAAATCCGGCTGTTTGTTGAGGTCTGGAGAGAGGTTAATGTACATCAAGCAAGCTTTAAACATACCTGGAGTGCAGTTGCAAAGAGAGAACTTCGAAAGTCTAGCTGGAAAGGGTTATATTTAGATTCCTTCCTGCCGGTTGGAATTTACTGTGTGTGCTCAGCGGGGGAGGGGCCGTGGATCTTAGCTCTGTCTGCAAACTCTGTTCTTTTTTCACCCAAGAAAGAGTGAATTAAAGTGGGAAGCAGGAGCCACTGATGTCCTGCTGCAAATTGCAAGCTGCTATTTCTACTTTTGGATTGCTTTTTTTGCAGCTAGAGCTCAATGAAAGGCATGTTGGGACTTACAGTTCAGCCGGGAACCATCCTGTAGTTTTTTCACTCAGTCAAGTGTGAATTGGTTTAGGGTGGGGAGGCAGCCCAGGGAAGAACTCCTGTGTCATAAAAACTGTAACAGTCAGAAATCAACCTGGTTATACTGTGCTGTTTCTTTTTTCACCCAACCAAGGGTGAATTAAAATGAGGGAGAAGGGTTGCAACTTGCAGCTCAAATGGGAACCCTTTGCTGCTTCTGTTCACCCAGTTAAGGTGAAGTAAGATGAAAAGCAATCCATGTAAGAACTCTGGTAGATCGAACAGTGAGACAGCTTGATACGTGGACCAAGAAACAGCGCTCCATTCTGGAGGAAATGGGTAAGCCCACAGGCGCTGTGACTGACAAAATGACAGGAGGCAAACTAAAATCGAAGAGTGGCACGCTCCCCTGGAGGGATCCTTGAACAGAGCATACTGAGTGAAAAGACAGGGGGGGCCATGCAAAGATTGGACAGTAAGTTGGTCCAGTGGGCCACTGAGTTGCAGGCCAAGATAGACAAGCTGAGAGGGGAATTTGGATCATCTGTTAAATCTCTCCAAGGTGTCACCGTCGCCCATGAGAACCGCTTGAAGGAGCTTGAGGACTCGGAGGCATTTAGTGGAAACACTATCTCTGAGCTGAAGAGCCAAGTTATTCATTTGATATCGGAGGCTAAGTCCCTAAGGGAGAACAGTGATGAGATGGAAGACAAAGCTAAAGACGAAATAACATCCGTCTGGTAGACTTCCAGAGAGAATCGAGAGCCCAAATATCACAGATTTTGTCGCCCGGCTATTGAAGAATGTGCTGGAACTTGAGGATGAGCCGCTTCTGGATCACGCAGAGTGTGTTACGGGCAAAGTCCAGACCGGGAGAAGCTCTTCGGCCCATTGTTGCACGAATACATTACACCTCAGCACGAGACAGAATCCTGCAGCAAGCAGCACAGGCTCCCACTCGGAGGTACCTGGAAAATAAGCTGTTGATATTTCCAGATTTTACCCTGGTGGTGGCAAGGAGAAGGGTGGCCTTCGGTGATGTCAAACGACTTCTGCATGACTGTCCTGGGGTCAGGTTTGGGCTGCGCTTTCCAGCTTGCTTGAGGATTACTCTCAACAAGTTCATGGATCGGGCGGCGCCGACAAAATTTATGGAGCAGACATTTGAATCGGGTGACCGCACGGCGGATGTAAACTGATATTTGTTTTTTATGAACCTGCATGCTATACCCGGATTGAAATATGTCGGCCAGGAAACGGTAATGGGTTTTGCGACTGTTAGGTTAAGTGTTTGATATTTCTACAGACCTTTTTAGATTATAGCACCTGTGACCGCGATGGGAATGGAGGTGGAGATCGTGCCCCATGTGGAGTGCTGTGAAGGCGCCGCGATAACGAGGTGTTGGAGGCACAGGTGCCCTGTTTGGGAGGGCGCGTGCGGGGGTGGGAGAGGGGATGCTGTGTTTGCGGGTTTGGTCTATGTGGGTGTTTTTGTGTCTTTGCTTTATCTTTTTGTCGCTGTGGGTGTGGCTTGGCCTCTTTCAAGCCCACCCTCTCTTTCTCGTGGTTGGTTCCCTGCGGCCGGTGGGGAGAGTGGGAAGTGAGACCCTAGGGTGTGGCATCTGCCGTTGTCAGCAGTTGGGGGGGGAGACTCTCCAGTGAGGACGGATACCAGGCTACTGTTAGGAATGTGGGATGCTGGTTAGGAGGTCCTTACGCTCCGACCTTGGAGCGATCAAGTTCACTAGCTGGAATGTCAGGGGATTAAATCATCCGGTTAAGCACAGCAAGATAATTCAACATCTTCGACAACTGGGTACCCAAACTGCATTCCTCCAAGAGGAATGCCACTGGCACTCAGGCCAGTGGACTATTTTAGGCTCCGTAGAGGACGAGGGTGGGGGGGTCAATGCTTTCACTCAACTTTTCACACCAAGGTGCAGGGGGCGGCAATCCTCATCCACAAATCCTTACCCTTGGTAGTAGCCAATGTCATTTCTGACTCAAATGGCGGATATGTCATTGTCACGGGTAAATTATATGAGATGCCCCTGGTGTTAGTCAATGTGTATGCTCCAAACTGGTACTGTGAAAACTTTTACCGGTCATTTCTCACGATACTTCCAGATTTGAATTCACATCGGTTGATACTGGGCGGAGATTTCAACTGTTGGTTGAATCCTACCCTGGACCGTTCCTCCCCCAGGACTGCTGTGTCTTCCAAGTCGGCAGAAATTATTAAATCATTTCTCACAGAATATGCGGTGTCGGACCCATGCAGGTTTCTTAACCCCACTAGTAGGGAATATTCTTTTTTTTCTACCTGTCCACCCAACGTATTCACGTATAGATTAATTTTTCGTCGATAATAAGTTGCTCCCAGCTGTGTGCTCATGCTTCTACAAAACCATTGTAATCTCGGACCATGTTCCCTTGACAATGGACTTGGTAGTGGGGTGGAGCGTGGGTCCCCGTATGCCTTGGCGATTTAATACTTGTCTGCTCTCTGATGATGAATTTGTTAGATTTCTGTTAACCCAGATCGATGATTTCTTAGAGTTTAATGGTGCTCCAGGAGTCTCGGCAGCTACCTTATGGGAGACATTGAAGGCTTATTTAAGGGGCCAGATCAGATCTTATTCAGCACATGAGGCGAAGCAGAGAGGTAGGAGGTTATCGGAATTGCTGGGGCATATCGCCCAAGTTGATGCTGCGTACGCTGTGGGGCCGTCCCCAGAGGTGTATAAAGAACGTTTACTACTATAGGCGGAGTTTGAGACTTTGTCCTCACGTTAAGCAGAAGAGATGCTGTTCTAATTATACACACTATGAGCATGGGGACAAGGCAAGCAAGCTACCAGCTCATCAGCTGCACCAATTCTCCACCAAAATTCTAATACCACAAATGCAAACTCTGAATGGGGTCTCTACTGATCCACAGCAAATAAATAAACTGTTTAGAGACTTTTACTCAACCCTCTATAGCTCGGAGACTACCGCCAATGAGGCGGATTTTCAGGAGTTCTTTGGGGCACTGAATCTCCCCGTGGTGGACAGGGGAGAGGCCGCAGCACTGGAGAAACCAATCGACGTTGAAGAAATTGTTAGGGCGGCCAGAACTATGCAGAGTGGGAAATGTTCAGGACCAGATGGGTACCACATCGAATTCTACAAAAACATTTATGGATAGGTTGGCTTCTTTGCTACTGCGCATGATCAATGAATCATATGAGAACCACGCTTTCCCACAGACTTTGAGACAAGCGACAATTTCGCTTATCCTTAAAAAGAATAAGGACCTGCAAATCTGCAGCTCGTATAGACTGATCTCATTGCTGAAAGTGGATCTCAAACTGATCTCTAAGATTCTGGCCATTCGCTTGGAGGACATTCTGCCCTCTGTCATCTCGCCTGACCAGACTGTGTTCATTAAAAATAGACATATGTATTCAAATATTCGGCAGCTGTTTAACACCTCCAAGCTACCAGAGATGTTAATCTTGTTGGACACTGAAAATGCACTGGATCGTGTGGAATGGGATTGTTTATTTTACGCTCTCGGGAGGTTTAGGTTTAGCCCAAAACTCATCTCCTGGATCAAAATACTGTACTCCGCCCCTCTAGCCTCGGTCCGGACGAACGATGTGCATTCAGCTTTTTTCCCTTTGTCCGGGGCACTAGGCAAAGATGCCCCCTCTCCCCCATTATTTGCCATTGCTACTGAACCTCTTGCTGCGGCTTTTCGCAACAGCAAACGAGTGGTGGGGATTGGTTGGGTGGGAATCGAGTAGAGAGTATCACTGTATGCAGACGATCTACTATTGTATGTTGGCGACCCGTCCAACTCAATTCCCAAAGTCTTATCAATCCTGGATAGGTTTGGTCGCATTTCGGGGTACAAGCTTAACTTGAATAAAAGTGAGCTCCTTCCTTTGAATGCAGCGGCTCGTAGTCTCCCGCTCCACACCCTGCCTTTCAAGATTGTCACTAGACAGTTTACTTACTTGGGAGTGCAAGTGACTAGCAAATTTAGTGGGCTCTTTGGAGCTAACTTTGCTCCACTCATGGGGCGGATGGAACAGGACCTCAAACGTTGGTCCATCCTCCCGTTATCGTTAGCGGACCGCATCAATGCAGTGAAGATGAACATACTACCTAAGTTTTTATATCTTTTTCAGTGCATCCCGGTGTTCATCCCCAAATCCTTTTTTCACAGATTTGATTGGCTCACTTCAAGCTTTGTCTGGAATAGGAAAAACCCAAGAATGCAGAGGACAGTCTTGCAAAGCCCTAAACGGGAGGGGGATATGGGGTTGCCCAATTTTCTATTTTATTATTGGGCAGCCAATATGAGAGTGGTAGTGTGTTGGGTGCAGAGAGAGAGGCAACGGGAGGTTCCTTGTTGGCTGCAGTTAGAATCCTCCTCCTGTGCTCCATCTTCCCTGGCTGCCTTGATATGTTCCCCAGTAAATGGTTCCTCCTCTCAGTATACTAGGAGTGCACTTGTCAAGTCAACTCTTAGAATTTGGACGCAATTTAGACGCCACTTTGGGTTTCAGGCCTGGTCGCTGGCCTCCCCAGTATCAGCTAACCACTTTTTTCCTCCTGGGCGGCACGGTAGCACAGTGGTTAGCACTGCTGCTTCACAGCTCCAGGGTCCCGGGTTCGATTCCCGGCTCGGGTCACTGTCTGTGTGGAGTTTGCACATTCTCCTCGTGTCTGCGTGGGTTTCCTCCGGGCGCTCCGGTTTCCTCCCACAGTCCAAAGATGTGCGGGTTAGGTTGATTGGCCAGGTTAAAAATTGTCCCTTAGAGTCCTGGGATGCGTAGGTTAGAGGGATTAGCGGGTAAAATATGTGGGGGTAGGGCCTGGGTGGGATTGTGGTCGGTGCAGACTCGATGGGCCGAATGGCCTCCTTCTGCACTGTAGGGTTTCTATGTTTCTATGTCTGTTTTGGGTGGTGTCTTCAATATATGGGTCAAGCACGGGATCAGAACATTCTGGGACTTGTACGTGGATGGCGTGTTTGCATCATTCTAGCAGGTGGTGGATAAGTTTCTTTACCTGCAACACACTTTTTCAGCTATTTGCAAATTCGAGACTTTGCGCAGAGGGCTGACCCCAATTTCCGAAGCTCCCACCTCGTGCCTCCATTGACATCTTCTTAGTGCCTTCTATCACTATGCGTGGTATCATTTCTGTTCTTTATTCTCAAATTCTGTCCCAACAAAACTCTCTATCAGGGGTTAAATCTTTATGGGAACAAGATCTGGGGGAGGAGTTCTTGGAGGAGGATTGGGACATGGTGCTGCATCGAGTACACTCCTCCTCAGTATGCGCCAAGCTGGGTGTGATACAATGTAAACTCCTGCACAGAGCATATCTAACTAGAGTTAGACGCTCTAGAATGTATCCAGGCACAAACCCCATTTGTGAACAGTGCTGGCAAGTTCCCACCACCCTCTTACATATGCTCTGGGCTTGCCCATCACTGTATAACTACTGGACATCGATATTTGAGACAATTGCGGCAACACAAGATCAAGACACAAGTGCATCCCCCTAGGCTGCCCTGTTTGGGGTCGTGCCTTTAAATCCGCCGTTGGCGAAATTCCAAGCGGATTTTCTAGCTTTCACTACACTCCTGGCAAGGCAATTAATCCTGTTTAGGTGGAAATCAGGTGCACCCCCGGCCGCACTCAAAGTGGGTGAAGGAGGTGGTAGATACCATTAAGCTGGAGGAGATGAGGTGCATGCTACATGGGTCCACTGCTGGGATCTGTAAGACCTGGTAACCATTTATAGCACATGTTGGGACACTGCAGTTGGAGCCGGGTGAGTAGATACCCGATAACCCCCGGACCCCGAGTGCTCCCAACAGAACCTCCCCTCCCCCGATTGGTGGACACACCCTGGCCCTTTACCCGAGTACATCCGCCCACCCTGCCGAGGTGTGAGGACCAACACGAGAACTTTTCTCTTTTCCCACTCACTCTCTTTCTTCTCTCTCCCTCGCTGTCTTTCTTTTCTCAGTTCACTAGTTTATAGCCTGGGCCTCATGGGCGCTCAGTTGGTTCTCCAGCGGCATTCCTCTGCCTTTTTATTTTTGTATTATCACCGTCATTACCGGTGCAATTAGACGGGACTTGGGCGGGGAGGATGCGGGGGTACCAGGGGCTCATCCCCCGGCCATGGGGAGCCCTGTGCCCAGTCGTGCTGGAGTGTACACGCGAGCACGGCGTGGATCTGTACCTGTGTTTGCTTGCTATGTAAAATATAAGAAAATTTTCAATAAACATAAATAAAGGTGCAATGCAATTCACTAAATTAATATAAAGAGATGGGGAAAAACCAGGAAAATGAAAGTGTGCCAGGGCTTGAGATTTAACCTTGCAGACTTCAGGAGGTCAGAAGCTCACACTCATTTTGCTGTGTTCAGGGAGGTTGTACCACAGGCTGTCGACAAGCCTTCTGCCACCTTAAACACTATAAGCATTGCATGCAACATGAAGGTGATCGGATTCATGGTCGCAGCTTGTTATCCTGGTACAACATCACAGCTAGTGAATTAATTTTGAAGTTTCATCACCTCTAAATCTCATGAGAGACTGAACCTATGTCCCTCATCTTCATTGGTAGTCTGAACATCAAACAACGGCGCAATCCCTTTAAAAGCATCAAGTTCATTTTGATTGTACAAGCATCCACACCACCCGATCCACCACAGCTCTGGTCTGGTGTGAATCTCTCTCCTTCCAGGAGAATGTTGTTACATTTAAGTCTGAATTGCCCTGTACAAACCGGCAGAGAATTGAAGCTCCTTGGCTAAAGTTAGAAGAGGCATCCTGTGTGGATACTTCCATAATCCACAGGACAGTGGCCACAGAAATCTGCTCCCACCTCTGCCATTTAAAGCAAAGACCATGAGTGTATTTATTCCAGTTTCTCCTTACCTTCCTGAACATCATTGTGGCAAAAAACTACAGGTGACCAAGTGGCTTCTAGCAGTGACCTGCAAGGAATACAAATCCTAAAAGTTAGAAACAAGGTACAGTAACAGAGAGAAAAAGTATTTCAGAACCAGTATAAATGTATCTCCTTCCCAACACAAAAACCAAAGTTCCCATCAATTAACAGGGCAGTTTCAAGCTGCACATTATCCGATCTAATGGTCCAACACAAAGGGGAGATACAATAACTATTTAATTCTTACCTTAAATTTGCTAACTCTGCTGGCAGGTTGAAACTCTTCAGCTTGTTGAACTTTTTCACATGGGTCTCTCTGGTGAATGTCAGCCCCATTATCTGCTTGAGATACCTTCATTACAAAGGAAGAAGAATGATTATTTTCAGGAAAATAGTAAATCTGGCTAGATTTATAAAATTAAAGCATTTTTTCAAATATGAAGGAAGTGAACATTTAGTTGACACAATGTTAGAAGACAGAGGCGAAAGCTGCCCATGTGTCTGCTTTTTGGAGAAAGGAAAGGCTGAGATACAGATAGAGGAATTAATGACAAGTTACGTCTTTAGTGACAACAGTTAGATTGCAGGTTGGGGGGTTAAGAGTTATACTGTACTATGGGCAGTCTCTCGTTTATTTAACAGTTTCATGGTGGTTGGAGGAGCATCAGTCAAATGCAAATAGTAGGGAGAAACTCCTATCAAAACCCTCCCACCCCCAAGATGAAAGTCTGTCTTAGTGCATCACTAGGTGCAGGAAGAGAATTGGAATTGGACAGGCAGGGCTGAGGACACTTCAACCAAGATCTCTGATGTCCATTGCCTTCTAGTAAACAGCATCGCCTAGTGGTGAGCTTTAAGAATGCAGCAGACGTTCAAATAAGCACATTTAGAGCAGCTAATAAGTCACTGAGGGTGCATTCTTTGGGTGGGTGGGTTGAGGTGGGGGGGGGGGGGGGGGGGGGGCGCTGTGGTAGCACTTCAGTTAACCAGACACAGAATAGGTGCAAGCTGCTCTGGCATTGTTATATTCACAGAGTGTTGTGATCATACATTTTTAAAAATTCAGTTGGTCTCTCATTACATTACACACAGGGAGTCAAGATCAAAGTTAATTTCTCAATTACAGCAGGGTTAAAAAGCAGGGAGATGATGAGGTGTGGGATTACAAAGAAAAGGATAATTTCATACAAGGAATAGTTTAGGTGGGAGGAGGGGAATGATCCCTGACTAGTAGAAATGAATTATTAACAAGTAGAAGTTCAGGGTTAGTACTGCAAGCACAGGACTGTTTCACATTAACTGTTATTAGAATATGGGATCATTTCCGTAAGTAGCTGCTGGAACTGTGTTTCTTGCAGTAACTGAAAGGAAGTAGAAACACACACTATGGGAAATTTATGAAAGGTTTTAGGGTAAAAATTGGAAAATGGACACATGGTGCAGGTTAGGAAGGATAGACTTCATAGGGATACCTATAGCTACAAGAGTAGGATGACAGGAGATTGGGATTGAGACCTGTACCTCATAGCAGTAGAGAGGAAATAGGTCTGAGTGAGGACAACAGCTCATGTGAGCGCATTTTGTAACAATATCCTGGATTAACAGGATAGCAAAGTGAGTGTCAAGGTGCACTGAGAGACAGACAGCAAATTGGCCATTTTTAAACGCTCTGGATAATTCAACAGCCTATCCTCGATCTCCATTCCATCCCACCCCACAGAATCTCATCATTGTACCTGTCTATAGTCTCAAACAGCCACTTTGGTTCTTTGTTGAAGGGCATGACCATTCCATGGAATCGAGACATCTTCACAGCAATCTCTGCAGAAAAATCCGGAAACGCCAACTCTTCAGTCAGCAGCCGACGGCTCTGGTCACAGACATATGCTAGTTAAACATTTGTAGTCTTTTAGCCTGTCCTTAACAAAGGAGCTTTTCTCCAAAACCCAACATCTGACATTCCTCTGGGATGTTTGAGTATAAACTGGGCTGGCAGTGATGGTGGTGACAAAGCAAATTTGCACTTTACCTTCTGCCAGACCACCATTAGCAGAGCCAGTACCACCAGACCCAGTGCACAGTAGGTTACTGCTGCTCCAAGATGCACAGGTCTAGTTGATGATGGCAAGCAGCTCGATTCAGCATAGAGAAAACCAACCTCTTGCATTTGTGCCAATTAAATGGATAATTTAATTTCACTTTCATTATCCTAAGCTCAACACTTCCACCAGAATAGGCTGCCTTTCAATAAACGAAGAACGCCTTTCCACCATTCCAAGTGTAATCAGCAGTCAACTAGGTAAATTCATCAAATAATAGATCATTAGACTGGCTGCATGAGGACATCTCAATCAGAAAAGCACTACAGATACTCTAGCTAGTACCTACGTCACTGGGCTGCAGGGGGATCTGGGAGGAGGGAAAAACCTGCCAGGCTCTCACTCCAAACCACTGTCCAATAACAGAATAGTGTGGACACCAACTGAGATGGGGTTGATTTCCTCAGGATACCAGAAGATGGCCTGGCCCATGTGTCTGTAGCCCAGTAATAGTTTTGTCTCTTCAGGATGAGAGGAAATATCAGGATTGGTGGGGGGAGGGTTAAGGGTGGAGGAGTAAAAGGATAAACGAGTTCTGCAAAGTAACTATGTAGTCGTATTATAAAGCATGGGACAAACCTCTCAGATCTGCAGCAAAAGGATTATTGTCTCTAATAGCACTCCAGTGCCAATGATTTACATCATGGGGAGGGTTGAGGAACAGAGGGACCTAGGAGTACAAGTACATAGTTCGTTGAAAGCGGGGTCACACGTAGACAGAGTGGTGAAGGCGGCATTTAGCATACTGGCCTTCATCAGTCAGGGCACGGAGTATAGGAGGTGGGACATTATGTTACAGTTGTACAAGTCGTTTGTGAGGCTGCACTTGGAGTATTATGTACATTTTGGTCACCCAGTTATAGGAAAGACATTGATAAACTGGAAAGGTGCAAAGAAGATTTACAAGGATGTAGCCAGGACTAGTAGACCCGAGTTATAGGGAGCAGTTAGCCAGACTAGGGCTCTATTCCTTGGAACATAGGAGAATGAGGAGTGACCTTATTGAGGTGTATAAAATCATGAGGGCAATGGATAGGATGAACACACAGACTTTTCCCCAGGGTTGGGGGAACTGAAAACTGGAAGGCATAGGTTTAAGGTGAGAGGGGAAAGATTTAAAAGGAAACTGAGGGGCAACTTCTTCACGCAGAGGGTGGTGCGTATATGGAATGAGCTGCCAAAGATAAAGTGGTTGAGGCAGGTTCAATGGCAATATTTAAAAAGCATTTGGATAAGTACATGGATGGGAATGGATTAGAAGGATATGGGACAAACGTAGGCAATTGGGACTAGCTGGGACAGCACCATGTCGGCGTGGGCTGGTTGGGCCGAAGGGCCTGTTTCTGTGTTGTATTGCTCTATGACTCTATGTGCAGATTAGGTGGATTGGCCATGCTAAATTGTCCCTTAAGTGTTCAAAGATGTGCAGGGGTGGATTGGCAATGATCAATGTGTCGGATTACAGGGATAGGACGGGGGGAGTTGGCCTGAGTAGAGTGATCTTTTGGAGAATCAGTGCAGATGGGCTGAATGGCCTCCTTTTGTCCTGTAGGGATTCTATGGAAATTGTGCACAAATTAATCTGGACATACAAGGTAGCCCTCAAGAATTGGTTAGTAATCCATAGCAAGTACCTGACACTCATATTGCCAATGCCTTCAACCAGAAATATTTCATGAGACAGTATAGCAAACAGGGCAACAGATGGCTTTGATCCACTATCCTGCAGAGCTCTGAAACCCAGCTGTGCTGCAAGATGTCAAATGAGCACACTGCAAGATGGACACAGCCCACTAGGCACTGATCACCATCATCAAGAGCGATAAGGAAGCAGACCAGTTCCATTCACAATGGAGCATGGCCAGGTATACCAACATCAATGCAGTCACCAATCTCAATGACATCCGTGTTTAGCAAGCCCAATGGCATGTTTGTTTACCAAAGCCTCTGATATACAAGGACATTCCCAAAGGACAATTAATGAAGTGTGCATAATCCACGCACATCATTGAAACAAAAAGCAGAAAATGCTGAAAAATCTCAGCAGGTCTGGCAGCATCTGTGGAGAGAGAAACAGAGTTAATGTTTCATGTCCATACGGCTCTTCTTCACGGACTCTTTCTCTCTCCACAGATGCTGCCAGACCCACTGAGTTTTGCAGCAATTTCTGTTTTTATTACAGATTTTGCCTGTGTTGTACATTGTTGAGAAACAGTTTCAGAGCAATGAGAAATTCAGCCCACAATGTGACATTGAAGAGAAGTAAAGTTCATACTGGAATGTACTGCTCCAGGCGCCCCTGTGGAAACACTCCA
Organism: Mustelus asterias; assembly: GCF_964213995.1. Taxonomy (NCBI): domain Eukaryota; kingdom Metazoa; phylum Chordata; class Chondrichthyes; order Carcharhiniformes; family Triakidae; genus Mustelus; species Mustelus asterias. The sequence continues at coordinate 62,015,985 of NC_135819.1, forward strand.
TATAGTCTTGGTCCCAAGGCACGTTCTGCCAAAACAGCAAACATCACGCTCTCTAATATTAGAGAATCCACACCCTGCACAAGGACAAAAATAAGTCAGATTTACGGTCACACCAATAGCAAAAAAAGCAGCAAAAATGTTAGCAGTATCAACTTTTGTTTAATAAAAACAAAAAAAATGCAGGAAATACTCTCCTCAGATGCTGCCTGACCTGCTGAACATTTCCAGCAGTGTGTTCTTTATTTCATATTTCCAGCATCTGCTGCACTATGTTTTTTTTGGTTATTGCAAATGCTTTCCAGTTGTTATTTTTAGCCACATCACATCTCTGGATATAGTCAGGCCCAGCAACTTGTTGTTGCAACTATACAGGGCCTTGGTGAGGCCACACCGAGAGTAGTGTGTGCAGTTTTGGCCTCCTTTTCTGAAGAAGGATGTTCTTGCTCTCGAGGGAGTGCAGCGAAGGTTTACCAGGCTGATTCCAGGGATGGCGGGACTGATGTGAGGAGAGATTGACCAGGTTAGGATTGTTTTCGCTGGAGTTCAGACGAATGAGGGGGGATCTCATAGAGACTTATAAAATTCTAACAGGACCAGACGGGTAGATGCAGGGAGGATATTCCCGATGGTGAGGTAGTCCAGAACCAGGGGTCACAGTCTGAGGATTTAGGGTAGACCATTTAGGACGGAGGTGAGGAGACGTTTCTTCACCCAAAGAGTGGTGAGCCTGTGGAATTCATTACCACAGGAAGTAGTTGATGCCAAAATATTGAATGTCTTCAAGAGGCAGCTAGATATAGCACTTGGGGCTAAGGGGATCAAAGGTTATGGGGAAAAAATAGGATTAGGCTATTGAGTTGGATGATCAGCCATGATCGTAATGAATGGCGGAGTAGGCTCAAAGGACCAAATGGCCTTCTCCTGCTCCTATGTTTCTATTACATTCAGTTTCAGCAGTCCTAGGCTCTGGAAAGAAAAACAAAAAATAATTCCTATTCACAGACTACCGAGGACTACACATGGATAGACATTATGTGAAGAAGGGGGAGGACAGAGGGGGGTCCACCATGAGTGAGATCTTGATTTGCATAGTCCTTTAATATGAAGATTGGCCACTTAAGCAAGCTACATGAAAATATGGTGACCACAGAACCTGCATGTTAGAGGTCCATAGCTTTAGGAGGCTCATATGCTCAAAGAAAGGAACTTCAGAATTGCACAATTTACATAAATGTTCCTATACACAAGACAAGTACTCCCAGGGCAGGTATACCACAGTCCAGATACAGAGTAAAGCTCTTTCTAAACCGCTCCATCAAACACTCCCAGGGCAGGTACAGCACAGGCTAGAAGGAATAAAGCTCCCAGAAGATCACCTTCAATGCTCATGGTCAGTTATTCTGGCTGAATTAAACAACTAGAGGGCTAAAATTGGAAATCATATTGGATTGAGAGTTCAGCAGATCAAACCCTAACCCAAGTCTTTAAAAAATGAGATAAATGTAATATGCTTGCAAAGGAGAAACAGGTCCAGCTAGTTGTGAAGTGAAAGTATGTTTACACATATGGCACCATCTAGGTGTGTTTATTAATTTTAAAGGAGGGCAGCTGGTTTACACTTTGTGGCAAAGCTGTGCACAGTCTGTTTTAGTGACAAAAACAGACTTTCTGGTGTTGAGGGTTAGAGGTGATAAAAAGTAACTGGTGGGCTGTAGAAAGCTGATCTCACTCTAAATCCATCTCATTTATTCATGCATTTAATGTGCAAAAAGCCAGTGTTTTGGTTGGCAGTAATCTCAAGAGTATGTGACACTGTAGTCACCATTGTACCTAGTTCTGTTACAATCCTCAGATGGTGCTATTGTTAAATGAGAAACAGTAACAAGAGGACCCTGGATATTAGAGGACATTACGTCTGTTCACAGGAATGACAGATGAGACAAAAGCAGAAAGAATATCTACATTAAAGCTGAACAGCAAGATGTCCCAACTTCAAATAAGCACCCTGTTCTCTATGTAACATTTAGGCACATCCTGTTTACAGTGGGGGAGTAGGACTCATTGTATAGCTCAATGTGCTGGATGCTTTTTCAGTGCTATACAATTCTACAAGCCACAAAAGTGTGGAGTTTTGAGCTGCAGTTTAATGCTTATTCAATTCAATCTCAGCCATTCCTGTTTGCAAACTGGAGATTTCCACTGCAGCCGGGTGCTGCAGGCGTTTTCCAAACCAAAGACCAGAAATAATCCCGAACTGCCAAAAAACACTGAAAACTAAAGCCATTCAATCCAGCAGTGTTAATAGGGTCACACTCCTTCCAAGAATATGAAGTTCAGCTGAGATTGAATTTACAACAAAATGCAAATATTACGAATCTGAAAAATTAGGATCTAAAAAAACAAGAAAGAAAATAATTTGCTTCTGCCCTCAGGGAGAGTGAAGGTACATCCAAGATATCCATATATATCCATAAGTACCAGAGCCAAACAATTTGCAGACCATCATAATTTGAGGTTGCAAAGATGGATTAGCCCCTATGGAACATAGTCCAGCAAGAGGCAGCAGATTCAAATGAGGGAAGAGGGTGGGGGAAATCAGAAAAGAGAACTGGAGATTCTTTAAAAGGAAAACATGACCTATGTAATGGAAAAAATGCCTTGCAACTTAAAAACTTCAAAGGAGTTGGTGTTTTCTGGTGGTCGTTCAGTTAACACCACTTACCTGTAGGATGGCACCATAAACACGAAGCAGAACTTGGCGAGGCTCATCCCCTACGCTCAGCACATGGTCCGGCAGTGAACAGAGGTACAAAAGGTTACTGAGACCGCCACTAGAGAGTGAAAGAGAGAGAAAGGGGTCATGTTGCGAGATATAGAGAATGTCAGCCATTTGTAACAGCTTTTCTGAGGTTTCATTAACATGTCACACTCTATACAGCAGCAAATTTACTTGCTACCAGGTATAGTAGGATGGTGTCTATGCTGTGCCAACCATCCAAATTTACAAGTTCAAATTGCACTGTGGCAGTTTACAAATCTGAATTCAGTTAATTAATTAAAATCAGGAATAAAAATCTAACATGATAGCCAAGAACTGTCATATTCAAAATTAAATTGCGTTCCACGAATGTCTTCAATGAAGGCAGAGCTCAGCACGTGAGTGCAAAAATGATACTTCAGCATTTACAACCACCTTCAGCCAATCTGATTCACTGCACGTGATATCAAGAAACAGCTGAGCACACTGGATACCACAAAGGCTATGGGCCTCAACAACACAACAGCTGCTGTGCTGAAAGTGTGTGTTTCACAACTAGCCACACCTCTAGCCAAGCTATTTTAGGACAGCTAAAACACTTGCATTTATCTGTTTTAAAGTGGAAAATCAGTTATGTTCTGCTCATAAAATGTAAGTCAAATCCATTCCATCCAATTTCCACCCCATAAGTCTACTCCATCAGCAAAGCAATGGATGATATAGTTGACAGTGCTATCAAGTGGCACTTGCTCACCAATAATCTGCTTGGGTTCTGCCACATAACCTTGGTCCAACCATGGACAAAGAGAGCTGGATTCCAGAGGTGAAATTCCATTTTTAACTCCCTCCATCTTGCTTCATTTTAACCACATCAACATTATTCCTTCCTCCCTCAATTCTTCTTGCATGCAAACATTATTAATTGCCTCAACTACTCCTCGTGTAGGATGTTCAGAATTGTTCACAAATGTGGCCTAATCAAATTTCTATGCAAATGTAACAAGTTAAATTCTCCCTTAAAGAAAAATAAACCTCAGTGATTTGTTCACTTTTTCTAAAAAAAAAGAAAATGCCCTTAATTGTGCTTTTAGTGATTTGTGCATTTAAACCTCAAAACCCTTTTGGGTGGCACGATAGCACAGTGGGTAGCACTGCTACCTTGCAGCACCAGGGTCCCAGGTTCAATTCCTGACTTGGATCACGGTTTGTGTGGAGTCTGCATGTTCTCCCTGTGTCTGCGTGGGTTTCCTCCGAGTGCTCTGATTTCCTCCCAGTCTGAAAACTGTGCTGATTAGGTGCAGTGACCCAAACAGGTGTCAGAGTGTGGCGACTAGTGGAATTTCACAGTAACTTCATTGCAGTGTTAAGGTTAGCCTTACTTGTGACTAATAAATTAACTTTACTTTGCTTTTCTACCTCATTTACTGCCTTCTAAAATATACCACTGCATACATAATCTATGAAATTAATTTTCTGGTAACATGCACCCTCTGAAAGCTTATTAATATCATGATGTATTTTGTCACAGTACTCCTCAGTATTACTTACACTCTCAATTTGGTGTCGTCTGCAAATTTTCTTTCTATAAATGGGTACTCAATACTGCTAACACTGCTAACTTTACCCTTAGCAACAATTTGTTTAAGCCAACCTCTGCATTCTTGCACTATGTCCCCATTTATAATCAGAAAATGCCACGCGTCTTTATTGACACCCCAGTGCATTACTGAAGCAGAGTTCAGTGTAGGAGGGCCATCTTTCGGATCAAAGGTTAATCCGAGGCTCCGTCTGCCCTTTCAGGTGGATACAAAACGCCCCAAAGCACTAATTCAAAGTTATGACTGGAATTTTACAGCCTTGTCCGCCAGGCAGGCGAGGCTCGCAGAACGAAATTCTCCATTGGGCTCCGGCGGGAATTTACGAGCCTTGCTCAAGCGAGGTCGTAAAATTCCAGGCATGGAGTTAATCCCAGTGCCCTGGCCAATATGTGTCCCTCATTGCCAAAAAATCAGATTATCATTGCATTGTTGCATGGGAGTTACAAAATGGACCTAGTCTCTCTATTCATCCACACTGTATCACCTTCTAATGAACAATAACCATGTAGCAGTTTCTTTATTTCTTTTACATTAATGTATGTAGACTACTTGTAGTGTGTCCTTGTGCATGGAATTTGTCAGGTGGTAGAAGATGGAACATGGAGATGAAAGGAAACCTGAGACATCAAAATAACTGCATTGTGGGCATCGAGAAAGGCATGATGGTTATTTAAGCCAAGACAGTCTTGCCAGAATCTACAAGTTTTGCAAACTGAATTAGCCCACAGAAGTGCTTGCATCCCTCATTAGGGCTAAAAAAAAAAAAGCCTCCTTCTCTGCTTTGGAGATTGGTAACAGTATTAGAGATAACAAAATTGAGTAAAAAGCTGGTTTTCTTAACTTCGAGTGTGGCCTTGGGATTCCTGCAAGGGGAACCAGCCAGAACACCTAGAGAAGCAGCTTTGAATCCACTGACTTGTATTGGGAAAGGACTGCGAGGTAAATACAGACCAACTAAACGGGCTAGAAACAGGGTTTACCTTAAGTGGCACAAGATCAGAGCCTAAAAAGAACGATAAAAGAGCACACAAAGATATTGTTGCTGCAGTGGCTAGTGACCTGGTTACAGAAGGCTCACTGGTGGACTGACCACTGATGGACTCAGCTTGCAGGGAAACTAAGCAACCGCTATTATTGTAAATATATGCCATTGCTTTGTGGTTTAGTAAATATGTACCACATTTAATGGAACGATCTCCAAGTTTGTGTGCATCAATATCCAGAGTAAAGGCTAGAACTTTTATTCCAGGTAGAGGATCTTGCAACACCTTTCAAGCTGTTTTTTCCATTGTTATAGCTTTCCATTCCCTGCTTATTAATAAATTGCCTCAGTAATTCATATCATATTCCATCACCTCTCTTCCATTCAACTAACATAGTGCAGCATTTTATAGTTCCCTTTATGTTTGTGCTAATGCCAGTGGGTCCCTGGTACCCACACTGCAACCAAAGTGGAACCGTAGGGTAATCCACTTCCATATCGTCTAACCTAACCAACATTCATCCATCCCAATTGCTTCTTGTTCAACCACCAATTTTAATTATGCTTTACATTTCCTTGAGTCGCGTGCCCGAATACTTTCAAAGCTGCTTATGTGACTTTTCTTTTTAAATTCTAATGAAGATTACACTGCCCGCAAGGGTGGTGGGCGCATTTTCAAAAGAAATTTCAAATAGGAACTAAATATACACTTAAATAGGACTGTGGGAAAAGGCTTAGGCACTCTTCCAAAGAGCTAGAACAGGTATAATGGTCCAAAAGGCCTCCTAATTTTCATAGTTGTTTCTCTCTCTATGGATGCCACTAGATTTGTTGAGTTTATCCAGTATTTCCTGTTTTAATAAATATATGCACTGTTTCTCTTGGATAGAGACAAAAGATCCCCTGGAGCTACTGGAAGAACAGCAAAGTGTTCCTATTTAATAAAAAGTAAATCACTGGCTCTGAAAGACATGCTGGTTAGATGCATTGACCACAACAGGCGCCGAAGTATGGCAACAAGGGGAATTTCACAGTAACTTCATTGCAGTGTAATGTGACTAATAAATAAACTTTATATACTTCATAAAGTTTTATGGAATGGCCCCATGTCATGAAAAAAAATCACTTCATAAATGCAAGTTATTGCTCCTTTCATGTAGTCTGCTAACCTTTAAAATATCCTTTTAAATTCTTCTCATTTCCTGTACATTATCCAGTGAGCTTTTCGTGGAAAGCACCGCTATGTGCATATTCTGGGAGAGTTGGAACAAACTGTCATTGCTCAGGGTAACAACTAGAGTGGAAGTCAGTTGCCTTTTCAAAGTTTTCTGAGCCTGTGTATTTTAGTTAGTTAGTTCCCACCAGGCTGTACCCAAGGAAAATGCTATGCAGAGGATATCTTGGGTTGTATAGTATTAGGCTGGAGAACTGTCACAGGAAGTGGGAACAGAGGTGATGTACTGAACACATCGTACAGATGAAGCCCAAAGAACAGAAATTTAGCCAACACCAAGGCAGCATGTGGCACATGGGGCAGCATAGTGCACAGCAGTTAGCACTGCTGCCTCACAATGCCAAGGATTGGGCTCAATTCCAGCCTTGGGTGACTGTGTGGAGCTTGCGTGTTCTCCCCGTGTCTGAGAGAGTTTCCTCCGGGTGCTCCAGCTTCCAAAGTTGTGCAGGTTAGGCGAATTCGCCGTTGTAAATTGCCCGTTAGTGTCCAAAGAGGTTAAGGGGATTAGTGGGGTAAATGTGTGGGATTAAGGGGATAGATGCTCATTACACCATGAGCAAACCAATCTCCCTAGAACTGTCTTTCTCACGAGAGTTTACAATCTCTATGCTCAGAAGACAAATTGCTCTGAAATGATGCTACCATTCTTATGTTTTCAACAAGGATTCACCTCCAGGGTTCAATCTCTCCTTCCACTGTTTGTTTCCTCTGGACCTCTGTATACCCAAGCTGCTTCTTCCATGCGTGCACTCTTATTTGGATGTACCAAGCAGAACACCACTAATCCAAATGCCTGCAGTAAGGAATCATTAAAAAAAGAGACAGTGAAGACTCGATCGGAAGAACAGCCTCCTTTTGCACTATAGGAATTCTATGAATTGCAATTCCCAGTAGGCCTTGGGGCCTCTATGCGGACGCCAAAGGTAGAATGGACGCATATGTGCATATGGAGATTTTCTAATTCCAGGCCAGGCAATGGCCCTGTGCCCTTATTTTTTTAATTGTTTCAGCCGAGGAACCGGCCCTGCACCTACACAAAAAGAAAAGTGAAACAGTACGAGGTCAGGTGACCTGGAAAAAGAGCACTAATCCAACGTAGTGTCAAGGTGTGGAGTTGCCGGCATTGGACTGGAGTAGGCACAGTAAGTAGTCTCACAACACCAGGTTAAAGTCCAACAGGTTTATTTGGTAGCACAATCTTATGGAGCAACACTCCAAAAGCTTGTGCTACCAAATAAATCTGTTGGACTTTAACGTGGTGCTGTGAGACTACTTACTGTAATGCCAAGGGACAGGACAGGTGGGAGTAGGGAGAGTGTCTCAAGCCAAGCAGGAGGACCCAAACCAGGGAGTGTGACAGAAAGAAGTTGCAGAAGGAAGTCCAAGTTAAGGGACAAGGCACATGAATCTGAAACTGGCCCTGTTAAAGTTAAAAGTAAAGAGCAGAGATTAAAAAAGAGAAAGCTACGGGAGACAGAATGGGTTTTGGAGAAATCAGAAAATCCGAGGAGGTAGCTGAAAGTTGATGATTCCTTACTGCACGCATTTGGAGTAGTGGTGTTCTGTTTGGCACATGCAAATAAGAGTGCACGCATGGAAGCAGCAGCTTGGGTATACACAGAGGTCCAGAGGAAAGGAACAGTGGAAGGAGAGATTGAACCCTGGAGCTGAATCCTTGTTGAAGACATCAGAACGGTAGCATCATTTCAGAGCAATTTGTTTTCTGAGCATGGAGATTGTAAACTCTCGTGAGAAAGACAGTTTTAGGGAGATTGGTTTGCTCATGGTGTAATGAGCACCTGGGGAGGTTGATGAGAAATCCATGGAATCTGATTTAATGGCATCTGTCACTTGTTTTGAAGTGTGAGGTTTGCATGATCGACCTACTTACCCTGAATATTGGAGTAAAAACTAGATTTTGTAAATGGTCTTAACTTTACAATTTTTTTTATGCATCATGAAGTGAGATTTGACCCATTTACTGATGTTTGTATTGAAATTTTCCCAACTTTTTTGTCCAATGTAACGTAGTTCCTTTTTCTCATTTAATAAAAGTTTTATTCTATTAAAAAGTACACCAGCAGACTCCTGTGCATGTGTTCGCAAACTGCCCTCCATGATTTCTAAAAAAAAAAGTTAGGATCCATCAAGTCAGGTTTCACTCGGGATCTGATTTGCCCAGCTGGGGCCCATAACAATATGAAAATAATATCACAAAAATTCAAAATTTATCCTTAAAAGCATCAGATCAAGCCAGATATTATGTGGCAAGATACTCATCTGCAGCCCAAAGTTGAAGAATGTGTAAGTTTGCAGCCTGGCACTTTGACAACTTCATCTCCAATGTGTTTACTAAACAAAAATAAGTGTGGCATTACTCACAATATGGGTACAGAAACTGGGACATACCAATTTTAAAAAAAATATCAGGGAAGCTACATTGATTTATCATTCTCATGATGTGAGCATTAGCAACAAGGCCAACATTTATTGATCATTCAAACCACTGCAGTGTTGTAGTTTGATATAATGGATCTTATTCAGTCACTTCAGAGGAGCAGTCGAGAGTCAACCATGTTAGCTTGGGACGAGAGTCACATATAGGCCAACAGATGGTCAGAGCAGTGAACTAATCTTTCTTGACAATCTGACAACTTCATGGTCACTTATTGAGACCAGCATTTTGTTACTCTATATCTTTATTTTTAATTTCTTCCATCATTTCAGTTGTCCATTTGTCTAAATCTTGCTTTCCATCTGCACCCCACTGGGGCCTTCTGCCACATGCCTTTGACACTCTGCAACTTTGTTTTGCCATTTACACATTCCAATCTCCTAATTTAAGCTATTAGCACCACCATTTACATTCTTTGCCTTTTTGTCTATGACATTTTGGTCAATTACACAAAGCCCCAACTTGATTCAGTTGGTATCAGCTGCTAATCAGACACCAGAAACTGTAAAATTGTATAGGCCATGACCAAAAAGACACTTTCCTTGACCAGCTGGAATTCTTCCATAACAGCATCTTGGTAAAGTTCTTACAATATTAATCTCATCCTATTTTCTTTACTCTTTGTCAAGAGCTGAAGACAATCCAGACTTGAAATGTTGACTCTATTCTCTCTCCACAAATACTGTCAGAGGTTTTCCAGCATTTTCTGTTTTTGTGTCAGATTCCAGCATCCACAGTATTTTGCTTTTATTTTATTCTCAGGTTGTTTAACCGAATTCAAATTCACAAACTCCCATGATGTTCTCTGGATTATTAATTCAGTATCAATACATTACTGTTCTCCAAATAATGTGGTTTTACAATGTACTAAAGGACAGCCAGTTTGTATTTAATCAGATCATCTTTTTGCGAGTGTTTTCAGGTGAGTAAAGCCTTTGCAAATGCCATTTAAAGCAAGATCAGCTAGCTCAGTACAGAACTGATCAAGCTTAACATTAATACCACATTGAATGGTACCTTTATTCAGACCTCACTGTGTTCTGTAGGGCTGAAAAGCATGGAGCTTGGGGAACACAAGCTCTGCCAACAATAGTCAACCCACACTGCTGGAATTTAAATCAAATACAGTTAGATGCCCCCAGTAGGCACATCCAGCAATTACCAAGCTTAAATCAGTCCTGGTACGTGTTGGAAAAGCTTTCATATGCACATTATTATGCAAGAACCTTCAATGAGCACCTCCTTTCACCAGCAGTCGCAGGCCTGTTACTATCAGTGCCATCACTGTATCTACTCCCCAAACACCACCAGCTTTTGGCAAGGTAGAATGCAGGACTATCACATTTTACCATTTCTGTATAGAATTACACACATCTAGTGTTCTACCATGCGGAACTTGAGTGACAACACCAACAGGGGAACGGAAACTGTTTTTGTGCAAATATACTTGGCATTCTGAAAATCCTCACCACTGCACAGGTGCAATAAACAATGAAGGTTGGGGTAGTGCTTGTAAACATATAAACTAGATGCATGAATAGACCATTCAGCCCTTGGAGCCTGCTCTGCCATTCATCTTCATCATGGCTGATCATCGAATTCAATATCCTGATCCCTCCTTCCTCCCATATCCCTTGATCCCTTTAGCCCCAAGAGCTGTATCTAATTTCTTCTTGAAATCTCACAACCTTTTGGCCTCATCTATATTCTGTGGTAGTGAATTCCACACATTCACCATTTTCTGGAAGAAATTTCTCCTCACCTCAGTTCTTAAAAGGTTTACCCCTTAGTGTAACAACCAGTGCTGACACAATAAACAAGAAGAAAACAAATCAAACTTCCAAGATTTACTCCTCACCCTAGTCCTGAACTGGCATCTTTGTCCAGTCTGGTTTCCTTGTCCAAGCTCACCTTCCAGTTAAATACTGATACCAAAGCTACTGTCTTCAGTCCCTGCCATAAACTCCACTTCCTCGCAATTGTTTGATGCCAAATCAGACTGATCTTAACCTTGATATATTAAGAAGTCTCACAATACTAGGTTAAAGTCCAACAGATTTATTTTGAATCACAAGCTTTCAGAATGCTGCTCCTTCATCACTCTACTCACCTGATAAATGAGCAGCACTCCAAAAGCTCATGATTCAAAATAATCCTGTTGGACTTTAACCTAGTGTTGGGACTTCTTACTGTGCCCATCCCAGTCCAATGCTGCCATCTTCACATCATGGATATCATATCTGACTGAAACAAACTTCTGATCACATTTCCAGGCCACCACTCTGCCTAGTTTGGTCTTTATAACACTGCCTGACTCTACCCCAACTCAGTTCATCTGCTGCTGAAATCCTTATCCATGTCTTTGTTACCTCCAGACCTGACTTTTTCAATGTATTCCTGGCCAACTCCAGGTTTCTAGCATCCATAAACTAGGTTTTTTGGCATGCTGCTGCCAGAGGCTTAAGTGACGTCAATCCCTGTGCTTGCTGATCTAGTGACTGCTAATTAAACATCACCTCAATTTTAAAATTCTCATTCTTGTTTACGAGCTCCTTCCCCAATCTCCTTCAGCCCCACAATCTTCTGTAATATCTGCACTTCTCCAATTCCGGCATTGTGAGCATTCTTGATTTTATTCACCCCACCATTTGATGTCTTCAGCTGTCATGGTTCAGTGCTCTGGAATTGTCCTCCCCAAACCTCTGCATCCCTCTTCCCACTTTTTAGAAATTTGAAACCTCTCTCTTAAACTAACTGTTTAGTCATCCATTATTATGTCTTAGAAGGTTTGGTGTCATATTTTATTTTATACCACTCCTGTAATGCATCATGAGATGCAATGTTAAAGATGCTATTTAAGTGCACATGTTGTTGGAGGAATTCCACCATAATTATATACAATCAGCCTGCAACCATCCTATTTACAATACTGACAATCAATGCTGTGGTGGCGGTGGGAATTCTTAGTTGTTCATTTGCTTTCTCTAAAATAACCTTTTTAGATGACAGTGATGGATTTAAAAAACTCAAAGCTCCTGCACTAATAAACCAGACATAAAGAAACCAAAACTCCTCACAGCAAAGCAACCGAATGAATGAATGCCCAAGGACTACATTAAAAAGAATGGTTTCTCGGTGTTACTGGAGTTTCACCAGCAGCCAAGCTTCTTCATCAATTGATGCTATTATCAGATTAAAGACCCACTGCTGAACATCAATATAGCATGATTTCAGGTAACCACCCCAAAATCCCCAATAAACTCCAACCTGTAACTTATTACAAGCATCTGTTATTCATCAGACAGCTATTTTCCCTCAAGACTTAAAAAACCTGCTGCACTACAAATTAAAATGTAAACAGCCTGAGTCACAAGGTCCTAAGTTCAAGACCCACACGAGGACTTGAGCAAATAAAATGAATGCATACTCCAGTGAACTACAGAGAGAGTGTTGTGCTGCTGATGTGCCATCTTGGGGCTAATATATTAAACTGAGGCCCCATTTGTCTGCTGGCTTGAATGTAAAAGATCACATGGCACCATTCTGAACAGGAGGGGAGTTGGCCCCATAACAGAGACAGAAAATGCTGGAAAAACACAGCGGGTCTGGTAGCATCTGTGAAGAGAGAAACAGAGTTAACGTTTAGAGTCCAAATGACACTTCTTCAGCTATGAATCTGATGGAGAGATCTGACATGTCACAGACACAAACAACAGGAGGGGTAATGATGGTGTGAATGACTAAGTCAGCTGTTAATAGTGGCTTAAAGTTACAGATTGACCCTTATAGGAGTAGGGAGTTGGAAGAAATATCAAAATGGAGGGCAGAGTTCACGGTCTGAAGCGGTAGAACTGAATGAGTTAAAAAACTTCAATTCTCTTGTCCATCCCGGTCCTTCATTTTTGCCCCACTTGCTCCATTCTCTCCAACTGTATCAAAGCCATCACATTCCCAGCTCTCTTCAAATCCAAAAAGAGTTCCACAGACCTGAAATGATGGTGGAATCCTCCAAAAACATTTCGGTTCATAACTGCATGAATAATGGAGTGATCCATGCTGGTTTCTAAAGCGCATTCTGCATTGCAATCCTCCCACACACAAGATGCTTTCGAGGAGAGTTGGGAGTTTCATGCTGGAGTGGGGGTGGGGCATAAACACAGTGAAGCTGGCTTCAGAGCACTTGGGTGCCATTTCGCAAGGGAGCCCTGATCTCCCAGTGCACTGGGAGACCCCTTCCTGCACCTCATGGACATCTCCTCTCAACCCCCATCAAAATCAGTGGCATGTTCCCATCCCCGAGGCCCCCAGCGTGACCATCACACCAGGTCTCCGCTAGTGGAGACCAGTAATGATTCTCACCGTTATCTCACTGCGTCCAAAGGCCGGTGAATTCCATGCACTGAGAATTGAATGGGCTATGCTCAGTTAAAATGCTACTTTACATATGCCAATCAGATCCTTTCTGGGTACAACCAGAATCATGAAATCAGGAAGAGGCTGGGAGATTCACAAACTGTTTGGCACTGAGTGCGAAACAGGTTTTTAGACCCACACTATTCGCCAGGACCGGTGCAATCTACTGAGTCAGCGGACCACTCCCAGAATCTTTGTTCCTGGCTCCATATATGCTGTGGAGATGCCGGCGTTGGACTGGGGTGAACACAGTAAGAAGTCTCACAACACCAGGTTAAAGTCCAACAGGTTTATTTGGTAGCAAATACCATAAGCTTTCGGAGCGCTGCTCCTTCGTCAGATGGAGTGGAAATGTGCTCTCAGACAGTGCACAGAGACATATATGCTGCCAGACCTGCTGCAGTTTCCAGCATTTTCTCTTTTTATTTTAGATTTCCAGCATCCGCAATCTTGTGCTTTTATTTTAGAGTTAGCCCTCACATCCTGGTTAATGCTATTGCTCAACCAACATCACAAGAGATTATCTGGCCATTATGTTGATTTTTTTTGTAGTACAGCAGCTTTGACATTAATGACTGGGAGGAGCCTGCTACCAACGGTTCAAAATGGTGCCAACTGGTCCCTCAAACTTAATGTTTAAATCACAATGTCTTAGTGATGAGGCTGAGCAACAGCAGAGAAAGGAAAGGGAGCAGATCCTGCACTCTAGACCCCACTACCTTGTGGGACATCCTGCTCCCACGTGAAGACCTGTGTGTTGAGAATTGGTCTGTTCAGTCACAAGACCACCCATGGCAGAAACTCACAAACGAGTAGGTGTCATGCTTGATTTGAGAGAAAGCCGACGATGATGATCACACTGCTACTTGAGAGATTGTTGTGTGCAAATTGGCTGTTGTATTTCAGATATTTCTGGGTTAATCCCTTCAAATCAAGCTGCACTTCAGCGGAAACCATTTCAGTCTCTGCTCTGTCATGGCTGCCATCTCCCTGGGGAAAGAAGAGAGGGAGAGGAAATCGCAAATAAGCGAACATTGTACACCACATTGCCCATCATGTGAGCGAAGTATAAAGCAAGGGAAAGTGGAAACACAAACCAGGATGTCACGAACGGGGGACTTCACTGTAATTCACTGGTTGTAAATGCTGAGACATATAATCAAGGCTTCTGCTCTTAAAAACACCATAATCTTCACTTAGTTCACAGTAATTAATGCAGCTGGTTTTGTCCTGTAAGCCAGGGTGTGGCAAGAAAATTATCAGAGGTGACAGCAAGTTCAGGGACAGCATGAATCACCAATAAATTCATACAAGCACACAAATCAGGATCAGGAACAGGAGTAGGGCACTCTCCCCTGCCCCCCCCCAGCCTGCTCTGCCATTCAAGTAGGTTATAGCTAATCTGATTGAAATTTCAACCCCACATTCCTTTCACCCCTGCCCCCTTGTTAATTAAGCATCTATCTACCGCTGCCGTAAAAATGTTCAAAGATCCTTCTACTGCCTTGTGAGGAAGAGTTCTCTCAAGGACAAGGTTTCTCCTCATCTGTCTTAAATGAGCAACCCCTTTTTTTTTAAAAAAGTGAACCCTCGTACTTGATTCTCCCAAAAGATGAAACATTCTATCCACACTCCTTAGGACCTTTAAGATTTTGGAACAATTGTCCACCACAGATATTGCTATGGTTCCAAACAGTATAGTTGGACAGACTTTAACCCATTCACAGACCCACAATTGCACCATAATACATCTTCAAACAGTCCATTTCGAGAGAATGAGATCAAAATGCATCAGTACGGACATTCAGAGTACACTATATTTCATTTGATCTGTCAAATGTCAATTTGTTTTTATTCATTCATGGGATGTGGGTATTGCTGGCTGGGCCAACATTTATGGCTCATCCCCAAGTCAATCACATTGTTGTAGATCTGGTGTCACATATAAGCCAGACCAGGCAAGGATGGCAGATTTCCTTCCCTAAAAGGACATTAGTGAACCAGATAGGTTTTCACAACAATTGACAATAGTTTCATGGTCATCATTAGACTTTTAATTCCATATTTGTATTCAATTCAAGTTTCACCATCTGCCATGGTGGGATTCGCAACCCAGTCCAGAGACAATACCACATCATTGCCTCCCCTATTGCTGACTTGCCAGACACAAATGCAGCTGACCCATTTTATAGAACTGATCCCACAGAATTGGATATTTGAAGCCTGGATAGATGCCAAAGGTTTAAATGGACAAAGATTAAGATAACATCGAGTCAGCAGCCATGTTCTGGTTCAGCTCATTGTTTAGGCAAACATTCATTGGAGAATTATCATCAAACAGCTGGCGATTCATTTATGAGACATGAAGCTAAAAGAAAAAAGCATAATAGCAGAAATCCTGTTAAATGGGAAGGATACAAAAAATTACAAAGAGTGGAAAAACAAGTTAAGGGCAACACAAAGACATATGAAAATTTGCAATCAATATCAAAATAAACAAAAAAACTCACCACTACTTTAGGAGATAGAGGATGGTCAGTAGCAATGTGAAAACTTGAATGGTGATTTTGTCAATAGAGATAAAGAAATGATGAATGTGGTGAATGCCATTAGGGAGGGAATTCTAGGATTTTAACCCAGCAACTGTGAAGGAATAGCAATATATTTCCAAGTCAGGATGGTGAATGGCTTGGAGGGGAACTTGCGGGTGGTGGTGCTCCCATGCATCTGCTGCTCTGGTCCTTCTAGATGGAAGTGGTCGTGGGTTTGCACTGTATGGGACACTTGAGGTCAGTAGAGACCCTATTTGAACTGTATCTAGGGCAGTTGTGTTAAAAGTCGAATCCTTTCAAAGAAACATTAATCTGAGCTTCTGTCTCCCTATTCCAACGGAGGTTAAGGGAAAAGTGGTCATTCAGCCTCTCCTAGTTTCTCCCCAACAGTCACCATCTGCCTTTTGGAAAGATTCTAGAGATTTTGCCCCCACTCCCCTACAAAGCCTATTTCAGATGTTAATCGCTGTAAGAAGCAACACTTCTTGACATCAGCCTCAAACACCAGCGACTTGCTCCTTTATCCCTTAGCCTTACTTGCTGCAGTAATTTGCAACAGAAAGGTCAAACTTTTCATCCTAAAAAAATATATAATTTATATTTACCTAGAGTGCTTCACAATCTCTGTAATCCCAAAGTATTTCACAGCCAATTAATAACCTCAAATGCAGTCAGTGCTTACACACAAGATCCTTCAAACAGTACCGTTTTAGTGTAGTTTAGTAGATCATGGGAAAACCACTGACTCAGATACAAGTTCCTCTTTGATTAATGTCATGGGTTTTTCTTATTCATCTAGGAGCAGAAGTGGGACCTCAGATTAATATTTCACTTGAAAGACAGCACCTCTAACAGTGCAGCACTCCCTGGGTTTTGTGCTCAAGTTTCTCTGGTGAGCTTGGAATCCATGACCTTCTGACCCAGAGATGCAAGCATTCCCACTAAGTCAAGGCCAACAGTATCTTGTACAATGCTACAAGGTCTCCCCGTTTCATTTCAAGGCTATGGACCCTGAGGTTGTGTAAATGTTCCTCATAACAGTGTTCCAATATTCAATGTTGCACCTCAAAACATCTCCAACTTTCAAAGCACAGGGATGTTCCTTTGGTGACAAAGGCACTACACATCCTGTTTTGTCATCATTGAATAAGTCCAGTATTCTTATTCCAATATGTACTGCTTCCCACATATTTGCACAATTTAGCGATTGCTTCTGTGCTCACATCAGTTCCTTCAGAATTTCAGTTCAGTGGCATGTGCAAATTAGGCCACTCTTCAACTGTGCATGTATTTGCATGCTGGAACAACTAAAACCATGTAGGCTTTCCTCTGAACTCATGTGATTCCTGCCAGAGTACATTCAAAATGCCAATGAACTCTAACATTTGTAATGTTTGAAGGAAATATTTCCCTCTTTTGGGCAAGAAAAACCAGTAAAAACCATTAAATCAGGAACTTAACTAGAGCAAAAAAAAACACATCCATGCTAACTGTATGGATTCAATTGTTTGCTTATTTCTTGCCAGTAAAATAAATCACACTTTCCTTCCTGAAGCATCACAGGTCTTTTGGAGGAGAAAAAGGCTTCTAGTGGTACGAGACAAGTCAGGCCATGCACCCAACTACTGAGTGTCACACAGATTCTTGAGCAAGGATCAAATTTTCAGCCAACACTCGAGTGTTCAGTGCAACTTGTTTGCTTAGAGTGGTTTGTTCAGGATAAACCTGTCATAATAGCATTTCAGGAATAGTTGCGCTCTTGCAACCATCTTGCACTCAGGGAACGTGATCTTCAGTTTCGATCTGATTTGTTCTCTGGCCCTTCCATCACACAGGCATTTTACATCAGTACAGAAACAGGCCATTCAACCCAGCTGCTCAATGGTATTTATGGTACCCTGATTCAGACAGACATTCTCCCTCTAACCCCTTCTCCCACTGATAGGTCAAGTCTAAGCAGGAAGTTACCACATTTGAGGACATTAAATCTCATCATCCCTTATGCAATTTCTGTTAGAGTGAATATCAACAATTACTCATTGGCAGGTGATACTGTGATGCAGGTTTTCTGGCACTCAACCAGATCCAGTGTTATATTACAGAAGCCGGAAATCTGAAAACGAGCAGAAAGCAAGCAGCATTTGTTTTTAAAAAAACAAGCATATATTTTTTATGGCTGTTTCTTCCTTTTTTATTGCTTGGTTGTCCCTAGATTGTTTCAACATATAAAAGCAGATTATTAGGTCAGATCAGAGGACAATAAGGATCAAACATGTGGTGTGGGATTGAAGTCACATGTAGGCTAGAGTGTGCTCCCACCCTGACAAATATTAGATTCTAAATGATAATCCAACAGTTTTCAGACATTTGCTTGTGCCTTTTCAAAGATTTGAGGACTTGCTGAAATCAATCCCACATCACCACAATGCAAGCAGAAGTGTGACCTTAAAGAGCTCTTAAAAATGAAGAGGGTCAAAGCTGTAGACAGGCATGTTTTCATTTGCTGAGGGTTCAAAAAAACTCGGGGTCATTAATTAGTAACTATTTTCTATTTATTCAATCAGGAATTCAAGATAAATTTCTTTAAAACCGAGTGGTGACAACATAGATGGTACACCCACATGGAGTATTTGAGATAATGTTGATAGGGTGAGATGAAAAGGGTATAAAGAGGTTCGAGGGGACCAAAAACACCAGCACTGTGCAACTGGTTCAAATGGTCCAGTTTTGTCCTATAAACCTGATGGAACATGTCAGAGTAAGATCTGAAGTCATAACTTCATTCCAGGGTCATAGCCACACACCAATGCTCCTGTTCAGGTACACAGAGGGAGAATTTAGCATGGCCAATGCACCTAACCTGCACATCTTTGGACTGTGGGAGGAAACCCATGCAGACACTGGGAGAATGGGCAAATTTCACACAGACAATGACCCAAGTCAGGAATCGAACCGGGGGCCCTGGCGCTGTGAGGCAGCAGTGCTAACCACTGTGCTGCCCTACAGCCATGCTTTGGCTGAGTATACCAGGTCCGGCCGCACGAAAATTGTTTGCTTTATAACATTGCACATGCCCAACTACACAAAAATTTAAAGGGTTTGCACACTTCAAGGAAAGTTAGAGGTTACATTGCATCACACTATAACACCCCGTTTTGTTAAAGGCTTGAATGTATTAGCCTCAGATAGCTTCAAATGCAGACAAGTATTCACGTAGCACTTTTCATGCTTTGACTAGTGGAGAGCCAGAGATCAATGCTGGGACCTCAGTAATTTATAATCTATAACAATGGAGGAGACAAAGAGATAGAGTGAGGTAGACAAAGACAAAGCATCCCAAAGTTATTGCCGCTATAAAGCTAGGTGAAAATATAAACCATCAAGGGGCGGCACGGTAGCACAGTGGTTAGCACTGCTGCTTCACAGCTCCAGGGACCTGGGTTCGATTCCCGGCTCGGGTCACTGTCTGTGTGGAGTTTGCACATTCTCCTCGTG
Source organism: Mustelus asterias (assembly GCF_964213995.1). Taxonomy (NCBI): domain Eukaryota; kingdom Metazoa; phylum Chordata; class Chondrichthyes; order Carcharhiniformes; family Triakidae; genus Mustelus; species Mustelus asterias. The sequence goes on from NC_135819.1 coordinate 62,035,472, forward strand.
TTTGCGTGGGTTTCCTCCAGGTGCTCCGGTTTCCTCCCACAGTCCAAAGATGTGCGGGTTAGGTTGATTGGCCCGGTTAAAATTGCCCCTGAGATGCGTAGGTTAGAAGGATTAGCGGGTAAATATGTGGGGGTAGGGCCTGGGTGGGATTGTGGTCGGTGCAGACTCGATGGGCCGAATGGCCTCCTTCTGCACTGTAGGGTTTCTATGATTTCTAAGAGGACCCAGAAAGGCTGCAAAGAATTATGATAGACGGAGCATATTGCAAGGAAATTATTCACTCTGGATACAAGAATAGAAAAATCAGAATTTTTTTTAAAAAGTAAAACTTGCAAATATTGATGTTCAGCGAGACTTGTGTTTACTTGTATAAAGGAACATAAAGTTAGCATCCAGGTACAACAAACAAATCAGAAAGCAAATGGCGTATTGCATTTACTGCAAGGAGATAGGATTACAGGTGTTATGATGGCCACAGGGGATCACGAATAGATCTCCCTGCGGGCTTTGTGGAGTACAAGATGCCTTATTGAGCGAGCGGAGGCTCACCCAATGGGAAACGGTCAGCTGGGGTTCTTAAATCTGTTACTCTATCCAAATCATTGTTGTAGATTTCAAGGTGAAGACTACCCGATTGTAAGCCACAGCCCTTACCTTTGGTGCACAATAAAGGGTGTTGATGATGGGAAACTGGCACCTGCCCAAATTACTACATTGGCAACAAGGAGAACTCCCTCTGGACAACCTACACAAGTCAAGAATCTCCACATAGTGACGCAAGGCCGGAATCAAAAACGGGTCTCTGGCGATGTGAGGCAAGCAGTGCTGTCCATTAAATCTTCTGTCCCTTTACTTTAAATCTGTGCTCCCTGGTTATTGATAACAAAAGCTTCTACAAGTACGTAAAGGGAAGAGAACAGCTAAAGTAAATGTTGGCCTTTTAGAGGATGATACTGGTGAGGTAATAATGGGGAACACAGATGGTAGAGGCACAAAACCAATATTTTGCCTGTCTTCACAGTAGAGGATAATGAAGATTTTCCAAAAACTGTAGTTAATGCAGAGCAACTTGATGCAATAACCATCATTAGGGAGGGGGTATTGAATAAACTAACGGGATTAAAGGCAGATATGTCTCTAGGACCTGACGGCCTGCACCCTAGGGTATTAAAGGAGGTGGCAGCAGAGATAGTGGATGCATTGGTTATGATATTTCAAAATTACTTGGATTCTGGTAAGGTCCTTGTGGATTGGAAACATGCTAATGTGACGTCCCTATTCAAAAAGAGAGGGGCATAAAGTAGGAAACTATAGGCCAGTTATGTTGACTTCTGTGGTGGGGAAGTTGCTGGAATCAATCATTAAGGAGCATTTGGAAAGACAAAGCTCAATCCATCATTGTCAGCATGGTTTTATGAAGGAAAAGTCATGCTTGACGAAAAAAAAGGGGGGGGGGGGCTATGGATGTGATATATCTAGACTTCCAGAAGGGCATTTGACAAGGTGCTACATAAAAGACTGATCCAGAAGGTGAGATTGCAAGGGATTAGGGATACAGTACTAGATTGGATTGAGGATTGGCTGACTGACAGAAAACAGAGGGTCGGGATAAATGGGTCCTTCACTGCCTGGTGCAGGGGTCAGTCCTGGACCTCAACTGTTTACAATCTATATAAAATCGATCTGCCAGCAGGGACAGAGTGTAACGTAGCAAAATCTGTGCGTGATACTAAAATAGGTGGGAAAGCAGGCAGTGAAGAGGAGATAAAGATTTTACAGACGGATATAGATAGGCTAGGAGAGTGGGCTGAAATTTGGCAGATGGAGTTTAATGTGGATAAGTGTGAGGTTATCCATTTTGGCAGAAAAAAAAACAAAAAGGCAAATTATTACCTAAATGGGAAGCAGATTCAAAATGCGTCCAGGCAGAAGGATCAGGTGCTCATGTTCATGATTTGCAGAAATGCAGGTGCAACATGTAATAAAAAAGGCAAATGGGATGTTGGGTGGCACAGTGACACAGTGGTTAGCACAACTGCCTCACAGCACCAGGGACCCAGGTTAGATTCCCAGCTTGGGTCACTGTGTGCGGAGTCTGCACGCTCTCGTTGTGTCCGTTTCCTCTGGGTGCTCCAGTTTCCTCCCACAGTCCAAAGGTTGTGCTGGATAGGTGCACTGGCTATGCTAAATTCTCCCTCCGTATACCCAAACAGGTACCAGGGTGTGGCAACTAGAGGATTTTCACAGTAACTTCATTGCAGTGTTAATGTAAGCCTACTTGTGACACTAATAAATAAACTTGAAAAAAGAGACAGGAGTATAAGACCTCTTTTTTTTAGGTCAAACCAAGTAAACAAACTCAAATTAAATCAGGACAAAGTAAAAGGGGAGCTCCCCAAAAAGGAGGGGGAACAGCCCGAACAGAAATCAAAATGCAAAGGAAACATAAAAACATCAAATTAAAATGTGATTATTAGGGTCAATAATGCACCCCAACCCCTGCGGTGCCCAGCGGGCGCGGAAAGCGTCAGCCTCGCCCGTGGACACCGCATGCTCCCTCTCCAGGGACACCTGGCCGCGAACGTAGCCGCGGTAGAGGGGAAGACAGTCAGGATGGACGGCCCCCTCGATCGCCCGCTGCCTGGACCGGTAAATGGCGCGTTTCGCCAGGCCCAGGAGCAGGTTCACGAGGAGGTCGCCATCCCGACCCTCCCCTCTCCGCACCGGGTGTCCGTAGATCAGGAGCGTGGGACTGAAGTGCAAACAAAACATCAATAAAAGGTTCTTCAGGAAAACATAAAGGGAGTGCAGCCTAAGACACTCAACATAGACATGGTCCACGGACTCCACAAGGCCGCAGAAAGGGCAGTCTTCGGAGCCCGTGAACCAGTGAATCCTACGGTTGTGCGGAACTGCTGCATGCATCACCCTCCACCCCAGGTCCCCAACGTACTTGGGGGAGATCCCTCCGTAGAGGGACCTCCAGCGGGGACCTCCGCCGCCCGGCGGCAACAAGGCCCGCCAAGGTGTATCCGGGCGACAGGCGAGGAGGCGGTAGTGGAAGGTGTGCAGCAGCAGCCCGCACAGGAAACGCCTCCGCGCGGTAGAAAAAGGCACGGAGGGCATTTCCGCGAGGCGGCTCAGGCTGTGGGGCACCTCACCCAGGGGAGGGGGCTGAGGCTTTGGGCCAATGTGGAATTCCGCCCGAACAGGGGAACGCTCGGGCGGGATCCCACCGCACGCCTGCGCCGTCTCAAGTTTGCGTGCAGTTTCGGGGCCGAGCACGACCGTCCTAAGGTCTAGGATGGCTTTGGCCGCGCGCCGGACGGACGTCCCCGCGCGCTCAGCCAGCACGCCGGGACTCATCCAGCCCGCTCCTCCGCCATCGAGCACGTCCCCGATTCTGGTCACCCCGGCGTCCACAGCCCCCCCCTCCGCCAGCCACCTGAAGTTATACGGCTGGAGGAGCGGATTCCTGAGCAGCGGCTCTCGCACGAGAGCCGCTACTCCTGACGGGGGAGAGCTGCGTCGCGAGGCGACCTTGTTCCAGACAGTGAGGAGGTCCTGGTAAAAGACGGGCAACTCCTGCAGGGTGGTCGAAGCACGCCCCAGTTCGATATGCAGGAGCTGCACGTCATAATTGAGGCCGTGCCACTGGCGGAAGAAATACGTCGCCATGGCACACCACTGTGGAGGGGGGAGTATAAGAGAAGAGGAGAGTTGCTACAATTGTGTCGGGTGTCGGTGAGACCACATCTGGAGTATTGTGTCCAGTTTTGGTTTCCTTATTTGAGGAAGGATGTGGTGGCATTGGAGGCAGTACAGAGAAGGTTCACTTAATTGATTCTGGAGATGAAGGGCTTGACGTATGAGGAGAGATTAAACAGTTTGGGCTTGTATTCACTGGAGTTTAGAAGGGCGAGAGGGGATCTAATAGAGTTACATAAAAATTTTTAATGGATTGATAAAGTAAATGACGCACAATCTAGAACAATAGGTCACAGGTAGAGGTCGAGAAGTGGTAGATTTAAAACTGAGATGAGGAAAAACTGCTTCTTGCAGAGGATGGTGAATCTGTGGAACTTGCTACCCCATAGCACAGTGGAGTCTGAATCATTGAATTGTTTCAAGAGGGAGATAGTCATATTTCTAATTAAAAAAAGGAGGGGGATATGGGGAACAGGTGGGGAGGTGAATTTGACCTCTTTTTAGGTCAAACCAAATAAACAAACTCCAATTAAGTCAGGACAAAGCAAAAGGGGCAGCTCCCCAAAAGGAGGGGGGGGGGGGGGAAACAGCCCGAACAAAAATCAAAGTACAAAGGAAACTTAAAAACATCACATTTTAATTTGATCGTTAGGGTCAATAACGCACCCCAACAGGCATGGAAGGCGTCAACCGTGCCCATGGACACTGCATGCTCCCTCTCCAGGGACACCTGGCCGCGAACATAGCAGTGACCAGGGTGGGATCCGCTATGATCTGATTGAATGACAGAGCAAACTTGCAGGGCTGAATTTACCTACTTGTGCTCCTAATTCCTATGTATTGACCCCTCCACTAAGGCGCAAGGCTTCTTCTCATCTACCCTATTCATATCCCTCAAATTTTGTACACCTTGATCATTCCCCCATGTTTTTTCTTGCATTATGAAGGTAAAAGTAAAGTTTATTTATTAGTCACAAGGCTCACATTAACGCTGCAATAAAGGTACTGTGAAATTCCTCTATGCGACCAAAAAAATACCTAAAGCGCCAAGTCAAAGATAAGAAATATATAAGAAATAAAAACAGAAAATGCTGGAAAAGCTCAGCAGATCTTGCAGCATCTGGGAGGAGAAACAAGAGTTGACGTTTCGAGTTCTTCAACTCTGAAGATGAGCCATAGGGACTGGAAACCTTAACTCTCCCCAACCCCAGCATGCTGTTTTTATCTCAGGCTTCCAGCACCCGCAGTTTTGGAGAATCTGGGATAAGCACTTTCCCTCGCCTTACCTGATGACTGAGATCTGGAACTCCTCCACCGTGATCAGCTTCCAGGACCCAGCCAGGAACTCTTTGCACCAGGTGTAGGACCGAAGCTTGGTCTCCCAGTCCACCTCCTCACTGCGGCCATCCCGGTACTGCTCGGCCTCCGAGTCCTCGCACTCCTCCCCGCCGTTGGCGTCGGGCTCCTCGCCTCGGGGAGTGGGGTTTGCGGAACGGTCTCTGGTCCCGATGGGGCGCAGCCGGTGAGGTTCTGGGGTCACCGCGTTGCAAGCTCCGTCTCCCTTGCACAGAGCCTTCGCCTCCATATTCTCACCGTCGCCGGGAGCAATTGGGAGGTGGGTGTGGGCAGCTGAGGGGAGCGATGGAAACAAAACCAAAGACACCCGATGGGCAAAAGGAGGTTTTAAAAATTCAATGGGCCCCAATGTTTAAAAGAAAAGATTTCGACTGGCGATAATCCAGGAGGGGGGGGGGGGGGAGGAGCAACCGATTAAAGGTCGGCCGATAACAAAATCATGCCTGCGCCACGCCGACCCACTGCCTTTAAGCCGGACATCGGGTGAGAGCTGAGAGCGCGGCGGTGCTGGGATCTCAAACGCCAGGCAACAGACCAGTTATACCCAGGCGACACTCGAGGATCGTGTGAGGGGGCTGGGACTCGGTTTGCCGGCGCCACCTTTATAGGCCTCAACCAGACTGTTAATCGCTGCGCTCCGCCTCCGCGGCAGTTCATGAGGCGAGACAGCCGGGGGCCGCACGCGACCCTGCGGCAGCTCGCCCTCCACCAATCAGGCGCCGGCTCGCGCGCGGCCTGACCTGTTGCCCGCTGGTGATTGGGTGAGAGTTTCCTGAGGGCGGGGGATTGTTTGGCTGAGCGCGGACAATGCCCCGAAAGGGGGTGTGACATATTCTGACCAGGCCAATGGGATCTGTCCAAAACCCAGCGGCGCCGTCCTATCAGCGCAAAGGAAATGGAGAGAGGGCGGGAGCCCAAGACCCGATTGACAGCAGGGGTGACCAATCAGCGATGAGAATGGCGCGGAGGGCGGGGCTTCTGATTTGATTGACGGCTCCACCTCAAGAGGACAACCCCACACACAAAGGGAGGGGGGAATAATACTCCCGATCTCTGATTGGTGCACACCGCGGGTGATTGGCAGCCACTCGGACAAATGGCAAGTGAGAGTGAAAAGGGCGCGAAGAGGGTGTCTGCAAAAGGGGGGGCGGCGCCGTTGGGTTCGAGGACGGGAGGTAGCTGAGGTGAGTTGAGTTTAGTAGTTGGGAACCGTAGAGCTTTCGGGGAGAAAGCCTCTTGGGGCCGCTGTCCGATTCCCCTCACTGAGGTTGCGCCTTCAGGCAGTGCGGCTGGCAGATTGTTCTAGAAATCCTGACACTAATTTGCAAAAGAATCAGAGCCCCCCCGGCCCGGGGGGGGGGACTGTCTTGTCATATTACAGCCAGCTATGATCTGGAATGCACTGCCTGAAAGCATGGTGGGTTAAGAGTGAGACGAATTGAAAACTCCCATCAGGAAGAGGCAGCACAGACACGATGGGCCGAATGGCTGTGGGGTGTATGGTTTTAATGGCTTCTTCAGTGAAAGGAGATTGAATGGGGGGGAAACCAGAGCACCCAGAGTAAACCCACGCAGACATGGGGAGAACGTGCAGACTCCACCATCCTGTTTTTTTTTCTGTTACGGGTTAATTGAAATTGAAGTTATGATTGAATCTGTTTCTTTTCAGGCAGTGCATTTCAGATCATAGCTGGCTGTAGTATGACATACTGGCCATTGCAAATGAGAATCAAGACAGTCATGAGCAGCAGGAGCTCTAAGGGGAATTGTCTATTTGGCTGAGGTCAGCACAAATGAGGCACTGAATTTGAAAACTTCCTGGGTGCAATGATTCAGCACCAGGCATGTTTCCTTTTATCTAGGGAGAATTGGCCACTCAGTTCTTAAAATTTCTTCCTGTCACAGCTTTCATACTTAAGATTGTGTTTCTTGTTTCAGTTGATAATGCCTCGCAATGTGGAGATCAAAGCTGCAGTCCGTGACAGGGATCAGCTGATATTAAATGCTAAAAGACTCAGCAAATCAGAGGGGGTTTTAATAATGCAAGAAGATACCTTCTTCAATGTTTTGAAAGGACGTCTTAAACTGCGCAATCTGAAGGTGAGTAAGATTGCAAAAGAGTATCCCAGCCTCCATTGGTGGGGATGCAGGAGGAGGTCAATTTGAGCAATCACACATTGGCGAGTCTGATCAGGACTAGTTCTGATTGTTTTTAATATCAGGGATTGTGACCCTGATTGGACCAAAGTGCTGGAAAATCTCAGCAGGTCTGGTCATGCCTGTGGAGGGAGAAACTGAGTTAATGTTTTGAGCCTATATGACTCTTCAGAGTTAAAGAGAGGGAGAAACGTGATGGACTTGTACACTGTTTAAGAGGGATTCAAGCAGGTAGAGCAAAATAGTTAGGAGCTGAGAGATTTGACAAAGATGTCATGGGCACTATTCAAAGAGAATGTTAATGGTAGTGTTAAAAATGAAATAAAGTACTGATTGTAGCATAAAGGTAAGATGGCAGAAGAAGGGTCAGTGCTCTTTTAAAGCAAAACTTAACAGCAAGTGACAGATGGTCCTGTGGACGAGAGGGGAGTGGTTGGGATTTTAAAAATTGGATTTTAAAGGGGGTCAAGGTGGAGGAGAGACTTCATGGTCTGAAGTTGTTTAACCTGATAAGTCCAGAAAACTGTGAAGTATCTAATCGGAGGAAGAGGTGCTGTTCCTCCAGTTTGCGTTGGGCTACACTGGAACATTGCAACAGACCACAGACGGTCTTGTGGACCTGAGAACAAGATGGCAAGTGAGTTAAAATGGAAAGTTGGGGTCATGCTTGCGGATTTGGGGAAAGTGTTGTACAAAGCAGTCATCCAGTCTGCATTTTGATCTCCCAATCTAGAGGACCAGTGACTACAGCAGACCAAATTAAAGAAAGTGCAAGTGAAACGCTGCTTTACCTGAAAGGAATGTTTGAGCCTTGGGCAGTGAGGAAGGAAGGGAGAAAAGGGGCAATGTTACAGCTTCTGTGATTATGTGGGAAGGAGCTGAGGAGTCGGGGGTGATGGAGGAGTGGACCAGGTTGACGTGGAAGTAACAGTCCTGATGGAATGCTGACGGGGTGAGGGGAAGATGTGTTTGATGGTGACATCATGCTGGACTTGGTAGAAATGGTGGAGGATGATCCTTTGAATATGGTGGCGGATAGAGGACAAAATGAGGACAAGTAGTGGCACAGTGGTTAGCACTGCTGCCTCACAGCGCCAGGGACCCGGGTTCAATTCCCGGCTTGGGTCACTGTCTGTGTGGAGTCTACACATTCTCCCCATGTCTGCCTGGGTTTCCTCTGAGTGCTCCTGTTTCCTCCCACAGTCCAAAAGATGGGCTGGTTAGGTGCATTGGCCATGCTAAATTCTCCCTCAGTGTACCCGAACAGGTGTCAGAGTGCAGCGACTAGGGGATTTTCACAGTAACTTCATTGCAGTGTTAATGTAATCCTATTTGTGATACTAATAAATAAACTTATCTTAGTTCTGGATACCGGGTTGGTAGACCATACGCAATTGTGTGCCTTATCAACCACAAGGGGTGGGGGAGGTGAAACCGTGGGACCCTCAGTTAGGAAAAGTAAGAATGTCAGAAGCAGCATTTTGGAAGGTTGCATCATCGGAGCAGATGCAACAGGTGGAGAAACTGGGAGAATGGGTTGAGTCCTTCCAGTAAGTGGGGTATGAGAAGATATAGTTGAGGTAGCTGTAGGCGTCAGGGAGCTTGAGATGAATATTTGTAGGCAGTTTATCACCAGAAATGGAGACAGTGAGGTCAAGAAAGGGAAATGCTGGTTATGGACTATAAAGGTGAGAGAGGAGTGTAAATTGGAAGCAAAATCAATGAATTTTTCCAGGTCCATATGAGAGCATGAAATGGCATGGATACAGTCATCAATGAACTGGAAAAGGAATTGTGGGAGGGGGCTTGAGTAGGACTGGAACAAGGAATATTCCACACACCCCACAAAAAGACGAGCATAACTGGAGCCTATACAGGTACCTGTAGCTACACTTTTTATTTGCAAGATGTGAGACAAGTTAAAGGTGAAATTGTTGAGTGAGAAAACAGTTCAGCTAGGTGGAGGAGAGTGGTGGTGGACAGGGGTGGTTCGGACCTCGGCTCAAGTAAGAAATGGAGGCTCTTCAGACCATCCTATTGGAGAGGGAGATTAGGGGTGTAGAGCGATTGGACATGCATAGTGAAGAGCAAGTGGGATCAGGCTCCTAAAATTTGTTGATATTTCTGAGGGCATCAGAGGAATTGTGGATGTAGGTGAGAAGAGACTGGTCAAGAAGAGAGAGAATAGAGTCAAGATATGAAGAGATGAGTTCCATGAGGCAATAACAGGCTGACATGATGTGTCTACCAAGACAGTCTTGCTTGCAGATTTTGGAAAGGAGTTAGAAGTGGGCGATGTGGGGTTGTGGGACTATGAGGTTGGAGTCTGTGGAGGGAAAATCTCCAGGGGCAATGAGGTCAGTGGCAGTCCTGGAAACAATTGCTTAATGTTCAGTCGTGGGGTCATGCTGCTCGGTGGTGGAGCCATGGTTCTGGGTAGTTAGGAGGAAGTGTCTGAGTTGGCATTTACGCTCTGCGAGGTAGAGGTCAGTATGCCAGACAACAACAGCATCACCCTTGTCAGAAGGTTTGATAACAAAGTCAGGGTTGACCCTGAGAGAATGGAATGCAGCAAATTCCGAAGGAGTTGTTGGAGTTTGCATTCTTTAACATCTGAAAGGAAGAGAAAATGTTTTGTATTAAGTTGCTGGATGAGACAAAGAATGAAATGGAACTGGGGACAAGGACAGCTTTGAGATGGTGCTGCTCGACATTTGAAAGGCAGTGGCATAATCAGACAAAGTCAGCATGGGATTTACAAAAGGGAAATCATGCTTGACAACTGTATTGGAATTTTTTGAGGATGTAACTAGTGGAGTTGACCAAGGAGAGCGAGTGGATATGGTTTATTTAGACTTTCAGAAGGCTTTTGACAAGGTCCCACATAACAGATTACTACGTAAGGTTAAAGCACATGGGATAAAGCACAGGCAATGTCTTGACATGGACAGAAAACTGGTTAGTAGATAGGAAGCAAAGAGTTGGCTTAAATGGGTCTTCTTCTGATTGGCAGTCAGTGACTAGTGGGGGTTCCACAGGGATCTGTGCTAGGACCTCAACTGTTCACATTATGAACTGAATGTATTATCTCCAAATTTGCAGATGATACAAAGTTGAGTGGGAGGGTGAGCAGTGAGGAGGATGCAGAGATGCATCAGCGTGATTTGGACAAGCCGAGTGTGTGGGCATCTGCATGGCAGATGCAGTATAACGTGGATAAATGTGAGGTAATCCACTTTGGTAGCAATAATAGGAAGACTTACTTGGGTGGGTGTAAATTGAGAGAGGTGGATACTCTACAAGACCTTGGAATCCTCGTGCATCAGTCGCTGAAAGTATGCACGCAAGGACAGCTGGCAGTAAAGAAGGCAAATGTTATGTTGGCCTTCATAGCGAGAGGATTTGAGTATAGGGATAGGGATGTTTTGCTGCAATTGTATAGGACATTGGTGAGGCCACACCTGGAGTATTGTGTGCAGTTTTGGTGTTCTTATCTGAGGAAGGATGTCCTTGCTCTAGAGGGAGTACAGCGAACGTTTACCAGGCTAATTGCTGGGATGGCAGATCTGTCATATGAGGAGAGATTAAGTTGGTTAGGATTATATTCACTGGAGTTTAGAAGAGTGAGACGGGATCTCATAGAAACTAATAAAATTCTAACAGGGTTAGACAGGGTAAATTCAGAAAGAATGTTCCCAATGGTGGGGGAGTCCAGAACTAGGGGTCATAGTTTGAAGATAAGGGGTAAACCTTTTAGAACTGAGGTGAGGAGAAATTTCTTCACTTTGAGTGTGGTGAATGTGGAAATTCGCTACCACCGAAGGTAATCGAGGCCAAAACGTTGTCTGATTTCAAGAAGAAATTAGTTATAGCTCTTGGAGCTAAATAGATCAAGGGATATGGGAGGAAGGGGGATCAGAATATTGAATTCGATGATCAGCTATGATCAAGATGAATGGCGGAGCAGGCTCGAGGAGCTGAATGGCCTACACCTGCTTCTAGTTTCTATGACGGTGTATAGCACTGAGTGTGGATCTCAGGATGTGGCAAGAACAGCTGTCCGAGGAACATTGTCACATTCTTTGGATGTTTTGATCACTATTCATCCATTTTTGCACCGTTTTTTTGTTACTATTTATCACTTAATCTGCTGGATTCCCACTTTTCCTAGATTTGTGTTTAATCTTTCTTTGATATTGTCTTTGAGCTCGTTTGTTAATCATGGTTGTCTAACTACGCAAGTGGCTTTAGGAATATGTGCTGGTTTTGTATGGTTTTATGTGCTTTCGATAATCCTATTGTTCTACTAAGTTTAATTTATTTCTCATCCTTTTGAAGTTAACTTATTGAAATTTAAAGCCTTCATTTTTTATTCCTCCTCAAACTTCACATCAAATTCAATTATATTATGGTTATCTAGTTACAAATACTCCTTTAATGTCAGAATGTTAAATAATTCTGCATGCAACTCATCACTACATCCTATCTGGTCTGTTCCCTGGACAATTTCAGAAAAAATGGCCCTGAGTGCATTCTAGAAATTAATTACCTTTACAATTTGAGCTATTCTACTTTTCTTCCACTTAAAATTAATTCTAACCACATGGTTTTGTAACAATGCTATGCGTCCCAATCTCCATATTTATACATCCTCCCAATATTTCACTAATTGTAGGAGGAGTTTTTAAAATTCATCCTCTGGTTGTGGACATAGCTAGCAAGGCTGGCATTTGTTACCCATGAGAAAGTGGTAGTAAGCTGCATCTTGAAACGTTACAGTCTGTGTGAATACATATACATCCACAGTACTGTTCGGTAGGAGGTTGCTGGGTGAAACCTCTTAAATGATGAAAGAGTGGCAATATATATCTACAGTAAGAAGTCTCACAACATCATGTTAAAGTCCAACAGGTTTATTTGGTAGCAAAAGCCACTAGCTTTCGGAGCGCTGTTCCTTTGTCAGGTAAGTGGGAGTTCTGTTCACAGAAACGTCCTGTTCATAGAGTTCTGTGAACAGAACTCCCACTTACCTGACGAAGGAACAGCGCTCCGAAAGCTAGTGGCTTTTGCTACCAAATAAACCTGTTGGACTTTAACCTGGTGTTGTGAGACTTCTTACTGTGTTTACCCCAGTCCAATGCCGGCATCTCCACACCAATATATATCTAAGCAGAGTAGTATGATTTGGAGGTGGTGGCGTTCGCATGCACCTGCTGTCCTTTTCCTAAGTGATGAAGGTTGCTGGTTTGGAAGGTGTTGTCAAAGTAAGCTGAGTAGGTTGCTGCAATGGGTTCTGTAAATCGTAGATGTGTTGTCTTGGTTTCAAGGACGGTCACTTTCGCCTCACCTGAGATTCAGTTCCATGTTTGGACCGACCTAGCAGCAATAACTGCACATTAAAATAACTAATTGGATATGTAATTGTACAAGTGTGTTGTGTATTAAAGGCCTATCTTTTTATTTCTCTTGTCTCTTTTGTTTTCCATCTCTTGTTTTCTATGTTCTTGTGTCTTATTCATAACTTTTCTTTTCCAGAATGGAAGTGGCCAGCTCATATTCTATCAGCGTGCTGACATGGATGGACCCAAGCTTTCAGACTATTCAATATCCCCCACAGCGGATCCAGATGGGCTCATGGTGGGTATTTGAGTCCTTTTGAATGCCTGATGTCTTTTTACTGTATCGTTGCTGTGGATTCTGTCTTGAGAATTATACAAAGCCAACACTAAAATCATTCAATATTAGTACGGCTTTTATTTATTTGGATAATCTTTGTGCTTTTGATGGGTGAATTGTAAAAACACCAGTACAGAGTGAAGTGGTGCATGTCCACAGCTCTACAACCGGAACCATCTAATTGATCCCGTTTCCTAATCCTTTCCTTTTATATTCCATTTTTGACTTATTCGATTCCTGTTTAAGTGATATAGTGCCTGCTTTATTATCCCCTTTTTCCCAGTAATTTCATTGCAGTGACACTAATAAATAAACTTTAAACTTATGGCATCCCATATATGGCAAAATCCCTATTTTCTTTCTTCCCCTTTGATCATTGTTAATCCTGAGTCTATGCTTTACTATCACAGTGCAAGCAGCCTTCTTATTTTTGAAAAACGATACTAGTTTTTGCATTTAATTTTTTTAATTTACAAATATTCAGTTTTTGAGCCTTTTTAATAATTTCTCATCTTGATATTTTAGTGAATCTTTGCTGCACATTCTTGTTGTTCTATTATGCTTCCTAAAATGGGGTGTCCAAAATACCTTCAATAATCTGACTTGGCCTAATGTCTCGTATAAATTCAATCTTATGCACGCTTTTATATTCCCTATTCCTACAGATGCAACACCAAATCCCATTTGCTTTTTTCTATCTATGCTTCTACTGTATCTTCTCCCTCAGTCTCTCTAATCCAATATCTTGTTAAGCAAATTACCCTTGAGTTATTTATTTCTAAAATTATTGCATTCTATTGCATCAACCATCTATCAGTCTAGTTTGCCACTTTTTTGAGATATCCTGCAATTTTCCTCAAATCAGTGAATGAAAGGGAAAACAAATTAGGTCAGGTATAAAATGAACATGATACAGCTAAAAGTTACCCTTGCTTAACTGCATAAACAGCTTATGGATAGAAAATCACAGGTGTGCACCTGTGATGTTTGTCAGTGTATTCTGTGGTGAGGCTACATGCCAGATGTGTTTGGCAAATTATTCTCCTCGTGATGAATCAATTGTATAAGTAGTTGTGTTTAGGAATCCCACGCAGGATTAAAGAATAAATTGATTGATTTCTGCAAGTATTTAACCTGATTTAGTATAGTGCAATAAATGAAATATAGTGGTATCAATATATACCTGCTTCATGAGTGTGCTGGATAGGAGTATAAGCTTTCCATTTATAACTCTTTTGCTCTTTAACCCTTTGAAGGTTCCCGTTTTATGTCCAGCTGTGTAATTGAAGCTTTACTTTTCTTTAGCACCATACTTTCCCTAGGTTTCCCTGCATTATCGAATAGGAGCTACTTGCTGACGATACAACTTAAGATCCTGCTCTTCTAGTGGAAAGTTTTGAAACATGCACTTGGTTAGGAAGCACTATCTCAATGGACTAATTTAACAAACTATACACTGGTCACTGTGCAGTTTCTTCTACAATGGGGAGACCAAATGCAAACCTGGTTAGCCATATAAATACTGTAGATATAAGAGCAGGTCAGAGGTTGGGAGTACTTGAGCGAGTAACTTGCTTCCTGAATCCCTGAAGCCTGTCCGCCATCTACAAAACACATGATGGAATACTCTCCACTTGACATCTTCCAGCACAGAGCCTGCTTGATTGGCAGCCTATCTACCACCTTAAACCTTCACTCTCTCCAACACTGACTGCAATGTGTATCATATACAAGATGCACTGAAGCAACTTGTCCCATTGACATCCCATTCTGCCTCGTACCATCATATATTTTGCCATTTAATCTCTCCTACTTTCCATCTTATTACGGATGTTTTTGTTCTTTGCTGCCTCCATACGTAATTGAAAGCTTTCATATGTCTTTTTCCTGTTCTATTAAAAGGAAATTGACCTGAAATGTTAACATTTTTCATGCTCCATAGAAAGTAGCCTGACCTGTTGAATGTTTCCAGTGTTTTGTTTTTATTTCACATTTCCAACATGTGCAATATTTTGCTTTTCCATTTTAATTGTAATTTTCTCTCTGTTTAGAAAGTTTTGTCTGATGCTCTAGGAGTGAAAGGCGTGGTGAAGAAAGAGCGTTGGTTGTATATGGTTGGGCAAACACGAGTTCATGTAGATCAAGTGCAAGGATTAGGTAGCTTCATGGAATTGGAGGTGAGACATTTGCAATACATTAAATTTAAACCAGTGATATTTATTTCCTTGCTCCAGTGAAGCCATCAACTTCCATCCAGGTCCACATGGAGTAAAACTGTATAGTTTTACTCCATGTGGACCTAGATGGAATCAACATAACGTTTAGCCACTGAGAGTTTCAGAGCTGAGCCCAACTAGTCTTCACCCGCACTCTATAAGAGCATTTTCCAGCAGATTAGTAATCAGGAACTAGAACTCTGCCTCATTATTCTTTCTCCTTATCATGCTTCTTGAAACCTGGTTGAGATCCCCCCCCCCCCCCCCCCCCGACATTTGTCTGAACTCCAGCGAAAACAATCCTAACCTAGTCAATCTCTCCTCATACATCAGACCCGCACAAGCGCAATACCTCCCTCTACAGGCTGGCTGGTGAATTAAGCCCACAGCCTCTGGCTAGAAACTGACTAGCCCATCTTTTCAGAGACTAAGTGCACAAGATTGGGTGTGAAAACTTGCCCAAAAAACATATCAGGAACTCTCCCATTTTCACACTAACTGGACACTCAAGATCAATCTTGTAAAATTAGAAATAGAGTGCATTCAGCGGTATGAATGGAATCAAACTGGTGATCAGATTTGGAATCTTCCCATCTGTGAGAATTAATTCAACACCAAACAGAGCCACATTAAACACAGACAAAACTATTGAGTGTTTATTTCGGCTATTTCAGCCACTGATCCATTGGGGTTGTGTTCAATGGTATGACTGGGGTGGGCTCTGATCCAATGGGATTGTCTTCAGTGATGCAAATAGGAAGAGGTTTAACCATTGGGATCATATGGGAAGAGCTTTGATTTGTTTAAATTTGCATTTGTGTGATGATAGTATGATGCTGATTGTAAAAGGGTAAATGTGTTGATCTTGTATTTGACTGTTGATCTGATTTCTCCAAGGTCGTTCTTGGTGAAGACCAAAGCCTGGAAGAAGGAGAAGCTATAGCCCAGAGTCTGATGGAGGAGCTGGGGGTAAAGAAAGAAGACCTCATGACTGGGGCTTACATGGACTTGATTTTGACCAACAAATAGTTTCAGAAGAGATGGTTCACCATTCATTGGCTCTCCATTAAGGTTGTGACAGTGGGCCAACCAAGATAAATATTGACCCGGAACAAATCTACAGAGAATACGTGTGAAGAGTGGTTACTGCATACTCAATATCAAGTTCACAGGATTGCAATTCATGAAGTGGCTGAAGTAGCCAAAGCTATTGAACATTTATCTCATCAGCATTTTAATGAGACACTGCATGCTGTAATCTCAGATGGGAAGATTTCAAATCTGATTCACAGTCTGAAAAATAATGGTGTAACAATGGTCCTCAGAATCCTTAGTTAGCAAGCAAGGAGAGACTGTTCAGGTTTCCCTTTCTGGAAAGAATGAATGTCTGCCATCCTTGTGTTAGTATTAAGAGAACTGTCTCTGGTTATTTCGCAATAGCTTTGGTAAAAGCCTGGTCCAGCTTAAAACACACAAGTTTCCCTACAAATATCACTGCGCTGCTGAAAATCAACTATGAAGCACAAATGTCTCAATGTGCTTGAATAAATGCAAACAGCAATAGTGATTAGTCATTCAGCTTCTATATTATTAACCTTGGTGGCTCTACCATTCATCCCCATTCATTACAAGTACTCACTACAACTTGTTTATCTTAAAGGTGCTAAATAAATACAAAATGTGCCAAAGCACATCACATGCACCTTTAGGGCAAAATTGGACACCCAGCCACATAGTGATATTAGGGCAGGTGGTCAAATCCTGATTAAAAGGTAGATTTTCAGGAATATCTTAAAGGAGAAAGGGGAAGTTTAGGAAGATAATTCCAGATCTTGGGGCCTGGCTAAGCAGTTGAAAGCGGTGCTCCCAATTGCAGAACAATTAAAATAAGGAATGCTTGAGGCCAGAATTCGGAATGCAGATATCAAGAGTGCTGTGGGAGTGGAAAAGATTAGAGATGGGTGAACTGAACTCAATGTAGGTCAGTGGGCACAATGGTAAGGGGTGTTGGTAGGAGTAAGCACATGAGTTTTGTGTTTACAGAAAGTAGAACATGAGGCCAGCTAGGATACTTGAGTCTAGACACAACAAATACATGGATGAGCTGAATGGAGTTATTGTCATGTCACAGAATTGAAATTAGATGACTTTTATGGTGGTGGGGATATGTGATCTATGGCTCCTCGTAGGGTCAAAACTGACCTCAGTGGTTTGAACAGTCCAGTTCAGCCTCAGATAGATGCCAGGGAAAGGGATTGGAAGCTGATGGCTCAGAGTTTGCAGCAAAGACAAAAGGCAATTGGAGGAAATTTCTGATCATCTAGTACTTCATGTTGGACAAGCAGTCTGACCATTCAGGGACTGGAGGTGGTGAGAGATGTGGAGATCAAGCTGGGTGTCATCAGTGTTGATGTGAAAATTGATGGGGTGTTTTCAGATGATGTCTCCAAAGGGAGAGGGATTTGGCTTCTCCCATTTTACATGAGGTTGTGATCATGCTTCTCGTCTGTCAGTCACCCATCTTTCCAGTCCTGCTGCATTTTAGTCTCTTACCACCACATTCTTCCGTCTGATCTTAGGTTTTCCCTTACTTTTTCCTGGCAGTCCCATCTCCATCACTCACCTCTCTTGTTCTGCATTAAGTGACAACACACTTTCCGTCTCCTCTCAACTACTTCTTTTGATGTTTTCACAATTTGTGCTGATCCCTGATGTAATGGTTATTGAACTTGTCATTTAGATTTGAAATTGGAGCCAAAGAGATAAATGATAGGATTGGGAACAGAAGAAGAAGCCATTGCAGGTGATACTCTGGTTGCGCAGAGAATGGAAACAGGCCAGTTAAATCCAACCCAGCTGCATGATGGTGGAAAAGCTTTGGAGCAGGATGCTGTGATCGGCTGTGTCAATGTTTGCAAACAGGACAATGAGAAATTCATTACCTTGTCTCTGCTCCCTGAATATCCAACTAACCTATAATCCCTTCAAAACAACTCAATTAATTTTGCAAGCATTGGTTAGGGCATCCATTAAAAAATTGATCTATTTAAAAACGCTTTGCTCTTCCTGTGCAAGCTTTTTTTTCCTAAATATCTGCAGTTGCACCTGCGAGAAGGAACTATATGACAGTTTCCTTGCAGCGTGCTGCATTTGTTTATGGGCTTCCAAAGATACACAGAAATGGGTCCTCCCAAGCCACATATGCAGGAGTAGTAGCTTCCTCAACTTCTGCTCCTGCAGCCCCATCCCCCTTTAAAAGGAAAACAAAGACACAGAACTGATATTCCTTCAGATTCTATCTCACTTACGACCTGTTCTGTACAGCATGAATTGAGTGAATTGTTACAGCCAGTTTTTAAACAAGTTTTCCAGATTGATGGTGAAGGATTCCTTCACATTTGTTAAGACCACACAGGATTTGTATAGTGGTAGCAGTGCACCATTCTGATCTGGAACTATATCACTGTTACGGCAAAAGTCCTGAAACTCCCTTCCTGACAGCACTGTGGACTTCTCTTCACCACATGGACTGCAGCAGTTCAATAAAAGCAGCTCACCACTACCTCTTTGTCAGCAATTAGGATAGGCAAACGATACCTGCATCCTGTAAAATAAGATGCTACTTCATCAAGGATGATGTAATTGCAGAGCCATAACAAGTTTACATGAGGCAGGCAGATTCCAATATAAAATTGGATATTTGAATTTCTAATAAAAATAAAAGGACAGAATCTAAAACTTTTAAACGATAGAATTCATTACGCCTGTGCACCCACGCGATTATCCATCTCCCAGCCAAATCAACTTCATCTGAAAATTACATTCAAAATTGATCTTCACATGCAATTTATTAGAGATCAGCAGATTTCAGTGTCAATTATTCTATTCTTAAAATTGCCAAGTTCCACACGCGTGTGGACGGCCTCAACCGGGATCTTGGGTTCATGTCACACTACATGTAACCCACCATTTGGCCTGGGCTTGCAAAATCATCTGTCTGGGCTTGAGACAATTCACATCTCTAACCTGTGATTATCCCTCTCCACTTGCACTGCCTGTACCTGTAAAGACTTGATTACCCAAAAAGACTCGCATTCCAAACATCTTGCAATTGTGTCTTTTTCTATATATGCTATGTTTGTGAAACCTACCTCTCCACTCACCTGATGAAGGAGCAGCGCTCTGAAAGCTCGTGATTCCAAATAAACCTGTTGGACTTTATCCTGGTGTTGAGAGACTTCTTACTGATCCTTAAAATTAGATTTTATTTCTTTGGAACTCTTCCCGAATAAACATTTTTGATCAGAGGTTGCTGCATCTCTAAAGATGTCCTGCGCTATGGTTTTGACTTAAAATATCGGTTCAACTTTCTTTTTCCCTGGGCTATGTAGCCTATTTATATTATTTGAGCTGTAACACATCATTCACTTGGAGCTGACAAATAGAATCCATGAATGTGGAAATTTGGTGTGGAACATGCCCAGAGCTACTTATTTTTACCAGAAGGATGTGGATACTTTGGAGAGGGTACAGATAAGGTTTACCAGGATGTTGACTGGTTTGGAGGGTATTAGCTATGAGGAGAAATTGGGAAAACTTGACTTGTTTTTACTTGAATGTCAGAGGCTGAGGGGCGACCTGATAAAAGTTAACAAAATTATGAGAGGCATGGATAGTTGGAGTCTTTCCTAGAGTAGAAATGTTAATTATCAGGGGACGTAGCTTTAAAGTAAAAGGGGAAAGTTTAAAGGATATGTGAGAGGCAAGGTTTTTTTTAGAGGGTGGTAAGTGCCTGGAATGCACTACCAGAGAAGGTGGTAGAAGCAGATAGAATAGCAATGTTTATGAGGCATCTTGACAAATACATGAGTGGGCTGGAAATAGAGGGATACCAACTACGTAGGCAAAAGGTTTTCAGTTTAGAAAGGCGTCATGTGTCAGCGACGAGGTCAGAGGGGGGATGGGGTGATGGCCTAGTGGTATTATTACAAGACTATTAATCCAGAAACTCAGATAATGTTCTGGTGACCCAGGTTTGAATCCCACCATGGCAGATGGTGGAATTTGAATTCAATAAAAAATATCTGGAATTAAGAATCTACTGATGACCATGAAACCATTGTCGATTGTCAGAAAAACCCATCAGGTTCACTATGTCCTTTAGGGAATGGAAAGCTGCCGTCCTTACCTGGTTTGGCCTATATATGATTCCAAAGCCACACCAATATTGTTGACTCTCAACTGCCCTCGGGCAACTAGAGATATGCAATAAATGCTGGTCAGCCAGTGACGCCCATGTCCCACAAATGAATTTTAAAAAAGGCTTGGTCGCCCAAGGGCCTGTTCCTGTGCTATTCTTTGTATGTTTTACACTCTTCACTGCAAACTGATCTTAAGATTTCTGCCCACTCTGTTGTGCTCAATATTGCTTGTTTCCTGACATAATATTTGAGTAAAATGGAGCATTTGTGAAAAGATTTATCCTTTGTATTTTAATGGCTGTCTGTTTTAAGCAAGTTGTTTTTGTTTATAACGTGGATCTATTTGAAATAAAATCTGAAAATGTTATACGCAGTAAATCGGGCAGCATATCAGCCATGTTCGAATGACGCAGCAGACTCGATGGGCCAAATTCTGCTCCTATATCTTATCTGCAAAGATGGAAAAAGAGTCAACATTTCAGTCCTTAAACACAAATTGAACAAGCTTAAGGCAAGCACAGAGGCAGGCAGTGTTCAGGTGGAATGTAGGATCATTTAAATAGCATAAGAGATGATAGTGCAAGGCCAGAGAAACTCTCCACGAATGCTACGTGATCTGCTAGGTAGCTCTTTCGGCACCAATCAAGTAAACGAACTCAAATTAACTTAGGGACAAAGTAAAAGGGGCGGCTCCCCAAAAGGAAGGGGGGAACAGCCCGAACCAAAATCAAAGTCGAAAGGAAACTTAAAACGTCAAACCAAAAGGTGATTATCGGGGTCGATAATACACCCCAGCCCCTGCGGCGCCCAGCGGTCGCGGAAGGCGTCAACCGCGCCCGTGGACACCGCATGCTCCCTCTCCAGAGACACCTGGCCGCGAATGTAGCCGCGGTAGAGGGGCAGACAGTCGGGATGGACGGCCCCGTCGATCGCCCGCTGCCTGGACCTATTGATGGCGCGTCTCGCCAGGCCCAGGAGCAGGTTCGCGAGGAGGTCGGCATCCCGACCCGCCCTCTGCTAGGTATTACCATTATTTTCTGGTTAAATTTCAGATTCTCAGCAGGTCAATTTTGAATTAGCTATTTCCTACACGTTGGTTTCCAAATATCTTCAATGAGGTGCTCACCTTTCCTCCACGCCCATAGCCCAACCGCATTTCACCTGTTGGGGTGGCTTGCGCAAGTCACTGCTCAACATCAAGGCAAATCCCCTCGTAGTGTTCTTTTTTAAAGTCAACATTAACTAGTGTTTAATTTCGTGGAACCACAAGGCTTTCTGACTCCTATGGGGATTGTTTAACACCATCATTGATTAGGTGTCAATCAGTTAGGTGTATAGGCAACAAGGATGTGATCATTCTCTCCTTGTCCATGCTGAAGATTTTGAATTCACAGTAAGAAAATGTGCATCACTCTAAGTTCTGAAATTTTCTCACTATAGCCCCACCTCTCTTTTAAGTTTATTGCCTACACCATAGCCTTGATAGTTCATAAGTAGTTCATTGGTTGTAAAGTGCTTCAGGGAGTCCGAAGACCTGAAAAATCTTACATAAATACAAATCTTTCAAAAGTCACTTCCTTTACACTTTTGGTCACCCATTATAATTTATCCCCTTACGTGGATGTGGGTCAAATTTGTGTTCGATCAGGGTTGCACTAGGTTAAAGGTGCTATGTAAAATGCAAGTTGCCCAATTAGAAGTTAACGATCACGCCACGTGGCCGCGGGAGCTGCTGAAATTCAGCACCAAGGGGCTGTGGACAGCTCCTAGTCCCAATTTCCCCTTTAAATCCGTTCTCGTTGAGCAGAGCTGGTGGGCAAATTTTGCAGCCCGTGAGTTATTTGCAAAGGATAACATAATAATTCCCTTCGCCTTTCCACACCGTGACGTGTTAATCCCCCCCTCCTTCCCTCCCCCTCGCTCGCTTCATCTGCAGCATCCCTCTGCACAGTCGGTGTGAGGAGCTGGGTGCAGCAGGGGCTGAGCTGGTTTGCATTGCGGTTATGTAGCCTCCAACCAAAAACAAAACCCCAGAACATTCATTTTTCGACGCACACCAGTGCCCCGAGTGCGCAGGGCAGGCGGTCCCGGGACATCGCGGTGATGCAGCCGCGTTAGGACCGGGCTCCAGGTGTTCAGCAGTGCGGCTTGGGTCCCATCCTAATGTTATATATAACACATGTCAATATATTTCCACATCTGCTGCCGTTCAGAATTTAGTGGAGTCGATTATTTCTGCCTACCATCCAAGCTTGTGAAGAGCCCGGATTGCGGTTTCTCCCTAAATTGGAAGCTTTGATCTTGTTTTTTTTCCCCTCTCCCATCAGTTGCAAAGCCTCCTGTGTCCTTGGGTTATTTTTTGCGTCAGAAGATGGCGGATCCCACAGAGATGTTTTCCCTGTCAACCTTCCACTCTCTCTCCCCACCGGGTTGCAGGTAAGGGCAGATTTTAAATTTATTTTTTGTTTTAAAAAAAAAATAATGTATTCACACCCACACGCTCTTTACTCCTGAGCAGAGTGCTGCATTTCAGCATTGAATCGGTTGTTGTTTCCTGTTAATCGTGAACTAAACCCAGGCACAATACACCATCTGGATATTACGATTTTAAAAATAATAATTTGATGTTAAACATGGCAACGATTTGCCAATAGGCTGAAGATTCAGTGCCGTTTTGTTAGGGAATGTCTCGAGGATGAAAAATATCGCCTGGCCATGGCTGAAACAGCTACAGGGCAGTCCCGTTCTGGGCCTGATGAATTGTCAATGATATTTATAAATGTTTATGAAGGATAACGGATTGTTTTGAGGCCTGGCATGCGGCCATTGTGGCCTGTTCTAGAATTAGAATCCCATATTTGATAACATGTGTGTTCTCTATTGATTTTTATTCCACAATGAAATATAATTACTCCCTCCCCCCCACCTTCCCAACACAACTGCAAACGCACACAACTCGACACACCCATATACACAAGCATTCATGCACACGCCCATACACTAGACCCACCCAATTATTTACATAAAACAACTCGCATTTATCTAATGAAAGGAGCAACTTGCAATAATTCAGCATCTTTCAGGACCAGCAGACATCTTAAAGTGATTTACGTCCAGTGAAGTATTTTTGAAGTGCCGTCACTGTTGTAGGTATTTAATGTGGTAAAGTATCCCAAGACTTGTTGTCAGACAAGATTTTATTCCGAACTATAAATGGGGATATTATAACGAATTACCAAATGCTTGGTCAAAGAGGTCGGTTTTAAAGAGCACAAGAGATGAAAGAAGTATTTAAGGGGAAATTGGGGAAACACCTGAGGGAAAAAAAGAATAAAGTTACACTGATAAGGTTAAATGAAGATGAGTCAGAGGAGGTATTTGTGAAACATCAACACTGACGTGGAACAATTGGGCAAATGTACATTCTTTTGGCATGTTTTAAGCCTACCATCCTTGGGTGGTTCAGGGGAATGTTATCACATGAAATTTGACACCAGTCACATAAGGAGATACTAGGACAAATGACTAAAAGGTAATTAGGTTTTGGGGAACATCTTAGAGGAGAGGTTGAGAGGAAATTCTAGAGTTTGGGGCCTAGGCCACTGAAGGCACAGCCACTAATGGTGGAGTCCGATAATGAAGAGGCCAGATTGGAGAAATGCAAAAATCTTAGAGGATTGCATGGCTGAAACAACCTACAGATATAGAGAAGGGTGAGATCGTAGAAGAATTTGAACACAAGGATGAGAAGATTAAAATGAAGGTGTTGCTGGAATGGGAACCAATGAAAATTAGCAACCCAGGATGAAGGAAGAAATTCATCATTGAAGACTGAGATCATAGAATCCCTACAATGCATAAGGAGGCCACTTGGCCCATCGAGTCTGCACCAACCGCAATTTCGCCCAGGCCCTATCCACATAACCCTATGCATGTACCCTAGCTAGTCCCCCTGACTCTAAGGGCCAATCCACCTAACCAGCACATCTGTGGACTGCAGGAGGAAACCGGAGCACCTGGAGGAAACCCATGCATACATGGGGAGAATATGCACGCAGACAGTGACCCAAGCAGGTCCCTGGCGCTGAGAGGCAGCAGTGCTAACCACTGTGCCACCGTGCTGACCAGCTAGGTGAGCTAGGATACATGCGACAGATTTTCGATGAGCTCTAGTGTATGTGGGTGTAAGGTGGGCAGCCAGCCAGGAGAGTATTAAGAATAGTCAAGACCAAATGTTATGTAGCCATAGATGGGAGTTTCAGATCAGATGAGCTAGGGAGGTGTTGTGGAAATAAAAGTAGATAGTCTTAGTGGCTGAAGTTGACTAAAGTGTAGGCTGAGTCTTGCCTGCCAAAAGTTTGTAACTAATTAGATCTCCAACTAGTGGGCCATTACAGACACCTGACCATAAGAACATTGCCTTAGAGCGGGTTCATTTGAAGTTTCACCAGATTGATCCCTGGGATGAAAGAGTGAGGTGATATTGACCAACCTCGATCCATATTCTCAGGAGTTTGGAGAAATGAGAGCAGTTTTCATGGAAATCGATAACATTCTCGAGAGGACTTGATGCTGAAAGTTTCTTTCCACTGCCTGGAGAGTTTAGAATCAAGGATCACAATCTCAGAATAAAGGACCAATTCTTTAGGTCCCAGATGCAGAGACATTTCTTCAGTAAGAGGATTGTGAATCTTTGGCATGCTCTGTATATTCAAGAATGGGATTGGTAGATTTTCAAGCACTACAGGAACATAGAACATAGAACATTACAGCGCAGAACAGGCCCTTCGGCCCACGATGTTGCACCGACCAGTTAAAAAAAAACTGTGACCCTCCAACCTAAACCAATTTCTTTTCGTCCATGAACCTATCTACGGATCTCTTAAACGCCCCCAAACTAGGCGCATTTACAACTGATGCTGGCAGGGCATTCCAATCCCTCACCACCCTCTGGGTAAAGAACCTACCCCTGACATCGGTTCTATAACTACCCCCCCTCAATTTAAAGCCATGCCCCCTCGTGCTGGATTTCTCCATCAGAGGAAAAAGGCTATCACTATCCACCCTATCTAAACCTCTAATCATCTTATATGTTTCAATGAGATCCCCTCTTAGCCGCCGCCTTTCCAGCGAAAACAATCCCAAATCCCTCAGCCTCTCCTCATAGGATCTCCCCTCCATACCAGGCAACATCCTGGTAAACCTCCTCTGCACCCTCTCCAAAGCCTCCACATCCTTCCTGTAATGTGGGGACCAGAACTGCACACAGTACTTCAAGTGCGGCCGCACCAGAGTTGTGTACAGTTGCAACATAACGCTACGACTCCTAAATTCAATCCCCCTACCAATAAACGCCAAGACACCATATGCCTTCTTAACAACCTTATCTACTTGATTCCCAACTATCAGGGATCTATGCACACATACACCTAGATCCCTCTGCTCCTCCACACTATTCAAAGTCCTCCCGTTAGCCCTATACTCAACACATCTGTTATTCCTACCAAAGTGAATTACCTCACACTTCTCCGCATTAAACTCCATCCGCCACCTCTCGGCCCAACTTTGCAACCTGTCTAAGTCTTCCTGCAAACTACGACACCCTTCCTCACTGTCTACCACACCACCGACTTTGGTGTCATCAGCAAATTTGCTAATCCACCCAACTATACCCTCATCCAGATCATTAATAAATATTACAAACAGCAGTGGCCCCAAAACAGATCCCTGAGGTACACCACTTGTAACCGCACTCCATGATGAATATTTACTATCAACCACCACCCTCTGTTTCCTATCCGCTAGCCAATTCCTGATCCAATTTCCTAGATCACCCCCAATCCCATACATCTGCATTTTCTGCAGAAGCCTACCATGGTGAACCTTATCAAACGCCTTACTAAAATCCATATATACCACGTCCACTGCCTTGCCCCCATCCACCTCCTTGGTCACTTTCTCAAAAAACTCAATAAGGTTAGTAAGGCACGACCTACCTGCCACAAAACCATGCTGACTATCACCTATCAATTCATTACTCTCCAAATAACTATAAATCCTATCCCTTATAATTTTTTCCAACATCTTGCCGACAACAGAAGTGAGACTCACCGGTCTATAATTCCCGGGGAAGTCTCTGTTCCCCTTCTTAAACAATGGGACAACATTCGCTAACCTCCAATCTTCTGGTACTATACCAGAGGCCAACGACGACCTGAAGATCAGAGCCAGAGGCTCTGCAATCACTTCTCTTGCCTCCCAGAGAATCCTTGGATAAATCCCATCCGGACCAGGGGATTTATCTATTTTCAGACCCTCCAGAATATCCTGCACATCCTCCTTATCAACTGTAATACTGTCTATTCTACTCCCCTGCAACCCAGTGTCCTCCTCAGCTATATTCATGTCCCCTTGCGTGAACACCGAAGAGAAATATTGGTTCAATGCTTCACCAATCTCCTCCGGTTCCACACATAACTTCCCTCTGCCATCTATAACTGGCCCTAAACTTGCCCTAACCAACCTTCTGTTCTTGACATACCTATAGAACGCCTTAGGATTCTCTTTAACCCTATCCGGAATCAAGGGATATGGGGATAAAGTGGAAAAACGAGAGGTGGGGTAAAGGTTCAGCAGTGTTACTGAATAGTGGAGTAAACTCGATCGGCAGTAGGGCCTACTCCCCCTAGTTCTCATGTTCTTCAGCTCAGAGTGAAATATGACAGTGCTCTGAACCATCTGGTTCAGCCTCAGGGAGAGGGATTCAAGAAATTGTCACTTTCATGAGATTCAAGGCTAACATTTATTACCCATTCCAATTGTCCGTTAGAAGTTGATGGAGAGAGTGAACATTTTAAGGTGGCAGATTGAGTGCCTATCAAGCAAGTTGCTTCTATATAGATGGTGTTGATCTTCATGAGTATTGTTGAAGCCAGACTCATCCAAGCAACTTGTGTACTCAATCACATTCCTGATCTGTGTTGGACAAGCTTTCGGGAGTCAGGAGATAAGTTATCCACCTCTGACCTGCTATTGTAGCCACAGTATTTGGTTAGTGGTAACCCCCAGGTTGTTGATGGTAATGGCATGGGGAAGTGGTTAGATTCACTCTTGTTGGCGATAGCCATTGCCTGGCATTTGCGTGGCACAAATGTTACTTGCCACTTATCAGCCCAAGCCTGAGTAATGTTCGGGTTTATGGACATGGACTGCTTCAGAACCTGAGGAGTGACGAATGATACTGAACATTGTCAATGAACATCCCCATTTCTGACCTTGTGCTTGAGGGAATGTCATTAATGAATCAGCCTAGGACACTACCCTGAGGAATTACTTCAGTGATGTTCAGGGGCTGACATGATTGTTTGCCAACAATCACAACCATCTTCCTTAGAGCTAGGTATGACTCCAACCAGTGGAGAGATTTCCCACTGATTCACATTGATTGTAGTTTTATTTGAGTTCCTTGATGCTACAGGTCAAATTCTGTCTTGATGTCACTCTTGCCACACCTCTTAAATTCAGTTCTTCTATCCATGTTTGGACCAAGGCTGTAAAGAGGTCAGGAGCCAAGTGGGCCTGGCAGAATCCAAACTAAGCATCGCTGAACAGGTAATTTCTCTTAGTGCCATTATATCCCAGTGTTGATGGTCTCTTCCATCACTTTTCTGATGGTCGAGAAAAGATTGGGTCAGTAATTGGCTGTATTAGATTTTATCTGCTTTTAGAGACAGGGCATACTTGAAGCAATTTTTCACTTTATCAGATAGCAGTGTTGTCGCTGTACTAGAACAGTTTGGCTATGGGTATGGCTAATCCTGGAGCACAAATCTTCAGTACTACTGCAGGGGTGGTGCTGTGACCCGTAGCTAGTATTATCCAGTGCATCAGCTGCTTCATGACATCACATGGAGTGAAACAAATCAGTTGAACACTGAAATCAGTGATACAGGGGACCCACTCCATAATTCTGGCTAAAGATGGTTGCAAACATGTCAGCCTTGTCTTTTGCACGAATATGCTGGGCATAATCGAGGATGGGATATTTGAGAAGCTTCCACCTCTGGTTAGTTTAATTGTCTATTGCCATTCATGACTGGATATGGCAGGGTTGTAGAGTTCTGATCTGATCCATTGATGGTAGGATTGCTTGGCTCTGTATATCGCATGCTGCTTCCACTGTTCAGCATGCAAGTAATCCTGTGTGGTAGTTTCACTGCATTGGCACTTAATTTTTAGGGGTTCCTGGCATGCCCTCCTGCACTCCTCATTGAAATCATCAGTGGAATTTATGGCAGGGACATACTTGGTTGAAATTTCTGCTGATCCATTACCAGGTGTCAGACCAGCAGCATGACAAATCCGAGGCAGTGGATGTTGTCAAGGGAAGTGGTGCTGATGTAAACCTGGGTGTGGTCAGCATTCACATGGAACCTGATGTTATTTTGGATAATGTCGCTGAGGGCTAGTATAGAGATGTGAAATAGGAGGGGGACTTTGAATTTATGCATGGAAAACATCACTTCAGAAACAGAATGAGAAGCTATTGTCAGAGATTTTTTGGTAACTGAATAGAAAGAAATGGAGCCAGGAAAGTGAGTCCAACCCAGCTGGACAACAGCAGAAAATGTTGGAGGCGGGTAGTGTGGTCAACTGTGTCAAACATGCCTGTCCACACATTCATATTACTCCCGTCCACCTACACATATGCACACATTTACATCCTTACACACACTTCATAACATGCACACCTGTATGCGCACACAGCTATCCCTCAGGTGCACTGATCTCATACATCCATTTACACACACACACACCCATCTATTTGCACAAACACATTACCATACCCACATCTCTACATGCAAATATGGACAGACGCACATCAATGTACATATATCCCATTGCCCCCACGCACACATCTATGCTTGCCATTATTTATGTACCCTCTCAATCTAAACTGACATACACATGCATGTAAATGATTCCCCAGATATCTACATATAATATCAATTAATTCATATGTACATACAAACAGACACTTGGCTATATACTCATTAATACGCACTTATACACGTGTAGCACTCCATGCACCAATGGTCACGTTTTCTTTATTCATTCGTGGGACATGGGCATCGCTGGCTGGACCAGCATTTATTGCCCATCCTGAATTGCCCTTAGAGGGCAGTGGAGAGCTGTGGCTCTGGAGTCACATAGAGGCTAGACCGGGTAAGGACAGTAGATTTCCTTCCCTAAAGGACATTAGTGAACCAGATGGGTTTTTCCGACAATCAGCAGTGGTTTCATGGGTCATCAACTAAATAAATCTATTTCCCCACACCCTCTACACATATGCTCATACACTGTAAACGTCCAGCTTACACAAAGTGGCACTTACACAGACAAACACAGAGCTACAAGTAGTGTTACTGCTATTTGTATCCCACTTGGTAGCCTTCCTGGAAGTGCTGGCATTTACATGAGTTTGCGGAAAGAGGTACATTCCCATCAATGTGTTACTTAGGAGTGATACTCTGGTGATTCTCAGTGCTCCTGCTCCTGACATGCTTCCACTTCCCTGGGATGCTCCTTGGTTTTGCTCTGTGTCTCCTGGGCACTATCGCCCTCTATTCTGAGAAGCTTTACTCACTGTGGACAGGGAATTCTGATCTGACAGAAATGTTGGACATACTTAGCAGGTCAGGGAGCATCCGTAGTACAAAGGAGTCAATATTTCAGACCTTTCATCAGAACTGAACGATAGGAGCACAGGAGGTTTTGACCAAGTCAAATACCGGAAAAGATAGAATGGAGAGCAGAAGGGATTAAATGGCAAAAAAGGTTTCATAGCACAAAAACCAAAGGAAGTGGTAAAGGATCCTGATTTGGCATTTGTTTTTTTTGGATGTGGTACCTGGAAGAGTTCACAGAATGGAGCTGGGAATGGCATCAAGAAACATGTCAGGGTCAATGCCAAAGACTAACCCGAACAATTGATCCCTTCTTAACAAGTATAAGGGGCCAAGGGCAACCCATTTTACTCCTCTCCCCATTTTTGTTTCTGTTGCAGTCAGTGAGCTGTGTTAAGAGTTAGCACTTGTTCCCTATCCTGGTAGGTACTAAAGAGAGACTTGCCTGTTGAAGAACCCTTCTGGGAAATTTGTTTCTGATGAATGGAGCCAGCTTCACTCAGGAGTCTTCAGTGGCCATCAACTAAAAATGTGTTTGTCAAAAATTGATTTAAAACCACCTTGGGAGCAGGGGAAAACAAGATATGTCCCCTCCCTTTAGCCACAATTCCACTGTCCTCATGACCGTGCCCTACCACTGCTGTCTGAAATAACTCCATTTGTTATTTTTTCCACCACAGAGGGCAAGGCACATAAAATATGAATCGGGCCCGAAGATCTCATTTGGATCTGGCCTTGGGCCTCTGGGTTTGAGCAGGTTAGATAGTATCTGATCTGTTGTATTTGTTGGAATGAAAAATAATCGGTGACCACTTTTTAGCTGGTGATGTGACCTGTCTGCACTACTGTGTCTGGTGGAAGGATGCAAGAAGCTGCAGTACTCTGGACGCGAGTTACTGTAAGCAGCACTTGCATCAGCATTTCTTTGTTCCTGTCATCATCCTCATCTCTAAATCTGCACATCTCTCCAGGGTGTATTTGCGGTACTGTAGAGGCAGTTTTATTACTGTAGCTACCTGGGGAGTGTTTGAAAGGACAGTGTAAAAAGAGAACTTTACCCTGTATCTAACCTGTACTGTATCTGCCCTGGGAGTGTTTGATGAGACAATGTGGAAGTGTACCCTTCCCAGCATTAACATGCTTCACACCATAAAAAATGAGTGATGCAGAACCTGACATTTCACATTTTCACTTGCGTCTCAAAGTGAAATTGATTCATCATCATTTGCATCCAGATTGCAAAATTATCTGTCTGTCCCTCAAAGAATTTTAAATTTCCAAACGGATTACCAATGCACAGTATTTGCAGCTTTTCCAGATTAGAATGTGAAAATGATTTACTGAATAATTGGTGTGAGGAATCCTTTCAAATATTTTTTTCTGCCATTCACAACCACCACCTCGCTCTTCCCCCTAAAGCTCTGCCTCTTCCTCTCTCTCTCTCTTTCTCTCTCTCTCCTCCACCCCCCCCCCCCCCCCCCCCCACTCCCCCATTAGCTTTTTTGATTATCTTCTTTCAGCAAATTGTTTACGCTGGCTGTCAGATCCAATTGTTTTTAAACTGTTTCGAGTTTCTCACCATTTTGAAAATATCCAAGGATCATCTCGCACTTCTCCACTTTGAGTTCTATTTGCCATAGTTTTGCCCCCTCAGTGATTGTGTCCATGTCCCTCTGCAACTTCCTGTTCATGTCTACACAATTTACTGTGCCTCCAAAATTAGCCCCATCGTCTATTCCACCATCCAAGTCATTGATAAAGGTGGGGAAAAGCTAAAGCTCCAGTACAGGTTTCTGGAGAACATTATTTATTGCATTCTGCAATCAGACAATATTTATTTATTGATGATTAGCAAATGACACAAAATGTTAATTTATCAGGAATGGAACCTAGAAAATCTGGCTCTTGAAGGGTGGATTTAGGTGTGTGTAATTCAGGGGGATCAAATTTGGGTTACATTTCAGGTATTTCTGGGAATCTTTGGGGAATTTTGCCTCCTCTGTTCTGTTTTCAATCCATTGAATTATGGGCCTACTGACCCAAGGGTACAGGGTCCATTTTGGAACAGCAAAAGGCCCAAATGTGAAACATTACAAAGGTAACCAATGTCAGAGGCTGCTTTGGGCCCATCCACTATCTCTGGAACAGCTCTGGGACTATCCTGTTTGCAATGTCGGCTGATCGACCTTGCAACTCACAAAGCTTCAGACCAGAGCAACTTCTCACCAGGATATCATGAGAAAAGTTCTAATTTCCTTCTGTAAAATAGAAGCACCCAAGGGAAAGAGGCTTTATATTTTGAACAAAGGGACAAGGAAGAAGAATGACGTCATGTGTTTACCAGAAGCTCAGCTACTCTGATCCCAAGTGCAGCACCAGGCAGGAGTGGTTTTCCTGATTGTTTTTGTTCTTCTGACTTTAATTCCCAAAGGCTCCTGAGTCATTTGGGACCACTGGTTCCCAGGGCAATGCTCTCTTATACTTCCAGCTGGGCTGCAGCTGGTAGCACTCTTGCCACTGAGTCACAAATTCCGAGGTTCAGGTCCCGCTCCAGGGCTTGAGCACAAAAATTGAGGCTGAGGCTCCAGTGCAGGACTGAGGGAGCACTGCACTGTCAGAGGTTTAAATTTTTGGATGAGACATCAAACCGAGACCCCATCTACCTGCCTCTGAGTGTAAAAGATTCCATGGCTCTATTTCAAAGAAGGCCAGGAAAATTATCCCTGGTCCTGGCCAATATTTGTCCCTCAATCAACATCACAAAAGCAAATTAACTGGTTATTATCACGTTGCGGTGTGTGGAAATTGGCTGCCATTTTTCCTACATAACAGTGATTATGTTTCAAAAGTACTTCCATTGGTTGTAAAGTTCTTTTGAGACATTGGTGTTTGTGAAAGGGGTTGTGAATGCAAGCTTTTTTAAAAATTCATTACACTTTGGGGAGATAAAAACCCTAATAATTTTGAATATATCTTTACTAGTTTTCCCCATTAGTCTTTACTACTCCATGGAGAATAATCCCAGCTTCTCCAATCTCTCCTTATCACTGAACTCCCTCATTCTTGGTATCTTCCTTTTAAATGTCCTCTCTCAGTATAGTGCTCAGAATTGATCACAATATTCTTGCTGAAGCCTAACCAATGACTTATAAAGGCTTATTATGACTTTTTTATTCAGTACCTCAATGTACAAACCAAACATCCAATAAACTTTCTTAACTACCTTGTTTATTTGCCCTGTTGGCTTTTGTATTTTAGTTTTAAGTCAAAACCAAGAATTCCACCTACCTTTGGCCACTTTTTTATTGACCTGTGTACCTTTACACCTGTGTCTCCTCCTCTACTCTAAGGTGTTTATTTTTGTTTCCGTAATCTTATTTCCAAATTATAGAATCCCTACAGTGCAGAAGGAGTCATGTGGCCCACCAAGTCTGCGCCAATTGTCCAACAGAGCATCTTGCTCTAACTCCATATATTTACCCCACTAATCCCGCTAACCTACACTCTTGGGACACAAGGGGCAATTTAGCATGGCCAATCCACCTAAACGGCACATCTTTGGTGGGAGGAAACCCATGCAGACATGGGGAGAATGTGCAAACTCCACACAGTACTCGAGGCTGGAATCAAACCCCAGTCCCTAGCACAGTGAGTCAACAGTGCTAACCAGTGTGTCACCTTGCTGCCCAAATGTATCAATTCACATTTTTCCACCTTGAATTGTAATGACTAAATTCTGTCCATCGAGCCGTTTATCTCTGATCTACTCTAGTCCTGCACAATCCATGTGACAATTTGCTATCTTAACCTGCCACCCCAATTTAATGTTATCAGCCATTATTCAGTTTGAAATGGTTTCCATAGTTCTGAGGTACTGAAGTCTGTAATCAGGATTGGCTGTGATGCAACTAGTGATGATTAACTACAGATAATGATTGTCTGACCATTTTGTTGCCTTTTCCTCATAGACCTGCCCATGACATCAGCCTGGAGGAGTTTGATGATGAGGATTTGTCTGAAATTACTGATGACTGTGGAATTGGGCTGAATTACGACTCTGATCCTTATGAGAAGGTAAGAGGAAAGCCTTTCATTGGCAACATCCTGAAATGTATTTAATGATGTGAATGTTGTTCCAATTCCAAACACCAAGTGACCAGAGTGATTCAGAGGAGTTTTTCCACATGGGCACAGGAACGTACAAACCAGAAACAGGAGTAGGCCATTCAGCCACTCGAGCCTGCTCTGCCATTTTGATAAGATAATGGTGGATCTGATACCCCCAACCCCAGCTACCCCCTTACAAACTATTACCCTCTTAACAATCTATCCACCTCTGCTTAAAATATTTAAAGACTTTGCTTCTGCCATTTTTCAGGCAGAGTTCCAAAGACTCATGACCCTCTGAGAGAAAAGGTTTTGCCTTCTCTGTTTTAAGCGAGTTAATGTTGCACTGATTGATACTAGAGCTGGATACATAACTGGAATGGAAGCTATCTGGAAAGACTAAGATTGTTAAATATTGTACAGGACAGAATAGTCAATAAGTTTTAATCATGCATTGCTTTTCAAGCTCTAACTGGCCTACGAAGCTACTGTGGGAACATAGAACATAGAACATAGAACATTACAGCGCAGAACAGGCCCTTCGGCCCACGATGTTGCACCGACCAGTTAAAAAAAAAAAAAAAAATGTGACCCTCCAACCTAAACCAATTTCTTTTCGTCCATGAACCTATCTACGGATCTCTTAAACGCCCCCAAACTAGGCGCATTTACTACTGATGCTGGCAGGGCATTCCAATCCCTCACCACCCTCTGGGTAAAGAACCTACCCCTGACATCGGTTCTATAACTACCCCCCCTCAATTTAAAGCCATGCCCCCTCGTGCTGGATTTCTCCATCAGAGGAAAAAGGCTATCACTATCCACCCTATCTAAACCTCTAATCATCTTATATGTTTCAATAAGATCCCCTCTTAGCCGCCGCCTTTCCAGCGAAAACAATCCCAAATCCCTCAGCCTCTCCTCATAGGATCTCCCCTCCATACCAGGCAACATCCTGGTAAACCTCCTCTGCACCCTCTCCAAAGCCTCCACATCCTTCCTGTAATGTGGGGACCAGAACTGCACACAGTACTCCAAGTGCGGCCGCACCAGAGTTGTGTACAGTTGCAACATAACGCTACGACTCCTAAATTCAATCCCCCTACCAATAAACGCCAAGACACCATATGCCTTCTTAACAACCTTATCTACTTGATTCCCAACTTTCAGGGATCTATGCACACATATACCTAGATCCCTCTGCTCCTCCACACTATTCAAAGTCCTCCCGTTAGCCCTATACTCAACACATCTGTTATTCCTACCAAAGTGAATTACCTCACACTTCTCCGCATTAAACTCCATCCGCCACCTCTCGGCCCAACTTTGCAACCTGTCTAAGTCTTCCTGCAAACTACGACACCCTTCCTCACTGTCTACCACACCACCGACTTTGGTGTCATCAGCAAATTTGCTAATCCACCCAACTATACCCTCATCCAGATCATTAATAAATATTACAAACAGCAGTGGCCCCAAAACAGATCCCTGAGGTACACCACTTGTAACCGCACTCCATGATGAATATTTACTATCAACCACCACCCTCTGTTTCCTATCCGCTAGCCAATTCCTGATCCAATTTCCTAGATCACCCCCAATCCCATACATCTGGGAAGGGAAGGTGCACTCATTTCTGTCCACCTAATTGGAACTGGAGATTGTACTTAATGCAGGAGTCCACAACAGCAATTAAAGTGAAGAATAATTTATATAATTCTTGCAGAGCTATTTGTAGACCTCTTATTGCCCCACCCCCACACTTTTCTCACTGCATGCTGAACTTGCCCAGGAAAACGTAGCATTATTCAGCTAGCAAGATGCCCATACTGCACTTAATGTCATATTTAAATAAAGTTGATAATCCCTCCCCAGCTCCCCCCACCAAACTTAAGCCCTCTCAGCCACCAATCCCCCAGCCCTCCCCAATCTCACCCCTCGGCCAACAACCCCCAATCTCACACCAATCCTCAACCCTTCCTAATATCGCCCCTTGATGTCCCCAATCCCACCCTTCACTACCACCAATCCCTAATCTCACCTCTCACAGTCACTATTCCCCACACCATGGGCACAATCTTGTGTTCTTGCTGGTGGTAGCTTGTATGCAGGAATGCTCGATGGTGGTGTACTGGAACCCTGCTGCTTTCCCACCTCCGCCCAAATTTAGTTCTAGGCAGGAAGCCCATGATCAAACTTGCTGCTCTACTGCCAATTGAGGCCCTTAATTGACCAGTTAAGGGCCTCATCCCACCATTGCTGGGATTAACCTAGCTGCTGATGGGCCTGTCACGACACGGCATGCAGCTGCTATTTTGTGGGCAGATTTTTGTCATCTCTGGAATGGGAGTGTTAGGAAGGTATTCCTCAATCAAAGGCACTCAATGTTTGATCAAGGGTCTGGAAATTGGACAGGCCCGTTGGGAGCGACCCTTTGCCCTTGCTTCTGACCCCCCTGCCCCCTTCCTGTAACCCTCACCTTGTGAAACCACTCCCCAGCCAATACTTTTTTTGCAGCAGCCATGGCCGCCTCCATGGTGCTGATGAGCACAATTTTTGGTTTGGCAGGCCTTCTAGAAAAGAGGCAGCATAGAGCTCTCGCCAGGAGAGACCCCTGACGCCTCAACAATAACTTCTAATATTTTAGATGTTTTGAGATTTTTTCACCATTCAGTTTCTGGGATTATTAACCTACAACACCTGCTCATCCAAAAATGGGTGTGCTTGAGTTTCTAACCCAATAGTTCCTGTGCTATTTCAGATTATAAGAAGGTCTGCTGTATTTGGAGGAACATGCTTTTTAATTAGAGTATAATATTAGTGAGTTTGCATTCCTTTGGTTGAATTTTTCCGTCCCATTATGACTACATTCAGTAATGAGTGCCAGTGCGGATATGTTGGGTAAGGTACATCGCTCCCTTCTCTTGGACAGTCCCTTGGGATTGTGGATGACTTGCACCCACTTCAGATCGATGGGCTCTGGAATGGTTGCTCAATCCAATGTGCAATCTACTTATTCTGCCACAGGCAAGGCAGGTGGTGCATAAAGGATCGGGCAGGTGACTTCTTTGGATGTTTGTATGCGCTCTTTGATGTTTCTGTGAGTTCCTGACAGTCCCTCGATGTGGCTGTGATTTGCCAAATGAATCTTTTCTAAGTGGCACTGTAGCACAGTGGTTAGCACTGCTGCTTCACAACGCCAGGGACCCAGGTTCAATTCCCAGCTTGCGTTACTGTCTGTGTGGAGTTTGCATGTTCTCCCCATGTCTGTGTGGGTTTCTTCCGGGTGCTCCAGTTTCCTTCCACATTCTGAAAGACGTGCTGGTTAGGTGCACTGACCCGAACAGGCGCTGGACTGTGGCGACTAGGGGAATTTCACAGTAACTTCATTGCAGTGTTAATGTAAGCCTTGTAACTAATAAATAAACTTTTTATAAACTTTTTATTTTGGTGAGTCACAGGCTAGAGACTTCAATGAGGCAGTGGGTATGTTTGCCTCATTAAGGGATACTTTAAGGCATTCCTGAAATGTTTTTGCTGTCCTGTTGGGAGTAATTGCTTTGGGAGTCTGGTGTCAGGCATAGGAATGACATGTCATGTTTTGAGTAATTTAGCACCCCAGTGTTGGGCATGTTGGCTTGGGGGAGGACACTGTCATGGATCAGCCTTTCTAGATTTGGAGGATATCACGAGGCATCCCTTGGTGGTTTCTCCAGTGCTTTGTGATGCACCCTGTGGGTTGTCCAAGTCTTCAAAGCATAGAGAATCACGCAGATCACTGTTGCTGAGAAAACCATGGCTTTAGTCATGGGCTTGCTCTGACTCCCCAAATACTTTGTTCCACAGTTTTACTGAAGGCTCAGCTGGCACATTGGAGGCAATGATGAATTTCATCATCTATGTTGCCTTCGACGAGGTGAGGCTCCCAAGATATGGAAAATTGTTCATGTTTTCCAGGATATCTCATTTGAACGTATAAGTATAATGAGTGCCAGTGTCAGTACATTAGCTAGGGTATAATAAATATCTTTTGGTCAGACATTGAATGAAAATATTGGATATTTTAAGAAGCATTTTACCAGTGGTAGTGACTCTCCGAATCTCTAAATGGCAGGTGGCCAACAAACCATTTCTAAAACTTCCCCCGCACACCAGTGGAGATATGCGGGGGAAGTTTTTTACACAAAGGGTGATGGGGGCCTGGAATGCACTGCCAAATGTGGTGGTTGAGGCAGTTACGTTAGCCACATTTAAGACTTGCTTTGTTAGGCATGTGAATAAACGGGGAATAGAGGGATATAAGTGGTTGCTTTGATAGGTAAATGTGATTGGCACAGGCTTGGAGGGCCTAAGAGCCTGTTACTGTGCTGTACTGTTCTTTGCTCTTGTCCTTCGTTCTAAAGTGACCATTCCTTGTACTGGTTATGGAGATATTAATATTGGAAACAGTTTTAAGGGAAGGATATTGGAGTTCTAACCAACAGGATAGCTGAATGAAAATGAAATATTGTAAGGTCATTTCAACAACCCTAGCTCACTCTGTGATCAGGGAGCTGCGCTAGAGTTGCTTTTTAAAAAATGTTTGTAATTCAGTGGGTTTTGATGAGCTTGTCAGAGCAGCTTGTGGACAGTATGTGGCAATGGGATTGAAATGAGGCAATTACTGAACCATTCTGCACCACTGCCCTTTTCTCTCGGCTCACTCTTTGCTTCCGGACAGCTCGACTGCAAAATCATTGGTAGATTTAGATAAAATGACTGAGAGCTATAAGAGGAGGAAATGTAACCAGTTTGTGTAATCCTCTGCTCCCAGCAAGAGCGTCCAGCTGCATGGCCTGGGGTAACATGGGAGTCCTATTCTCTGATTATTTCTCCCTCTGCCACTGCAGCTTCTCCAAAATTTACCCAACACAGCAATTCTGTTTAATTATAAACCATGCAACTGAGGCTGATTTGTAAAAGGAGCTCTCCAGGGAGTCCAATTTAGTTACTTGCATAGTATTCTTAAATTTTTTGAGAGATTTTGTACATCTCTGAATGAGGACTGTTAGTGCGGTGATCAGGGACGCTTCCATTTCAGGCACCCACTGCCAATGTTGTGATTGGATTATTTAAAGAGTGCGGCTCCCTCTACACTGAACAATCTAGCATTCTGAGGATGTATATATTTTATATATATATATATATATATATATATATATATATATATATATATATATATATATATAATTTATATATTTATATTTATATATATATATTATATATATATATTATATTTATATATATATATATAATATATTATATATATAGACATTGGAAAATCTCCCTGCTATTTGTTGAATTGTGCCATGGGATCTTTCACATCTTCCTGAGAGGACAGACCTAATGGACTGAGTTTTGCCACAGAGGCAGTTTCGGTGAGGAAGATATCATGCCCATAGCATGAACAATTGCCGCCTCCACACATCTTCCAGAGGCAGTTTCTCAGAGATGACAATCACACACCTCGGAGCGGTGGACAGGCAATTAAGGTGATTAAGCAGACACTTTAGAGGGCTTTTGACACAGTGTAGCAATTAACGCACACAGGCCCCATATTCTGTCACGACCTCACCCGAATGGAGTGGGAAGCCCTTGACGAAAGCAGCAGAAATGAAATCCTTTGTATAAAAAGGAATCAGCAAAGAGGAGCTCATAGATTGCCACTGACTTGAAGCAGAGTTCTTGGTTTGGGAATGCTGCCAGAGTGGGTGTTTTGGAGTAGGATTGATTCTTGGTCACTGTAAAATGCAAGGGAAATTTGGCAGCTGAGTTCCTGGTCATTGCAGCCGTCTTTGGAAATGCAGGACACTGAACCAGAGGTGGGCTGGAGAAGTGGTGAGAAGCAATGGCAACAGCAACAAAATCAGTCCCCTGGCGCACAGAATCAGAGGTGTTGGTTGAGAAGGTACATCAGGTAAACTGACAAAGGATCAGCTTCCTCAACATGTCTGAGAGAAATGCTGCTGATGGATGTGTCCATTGAAGCAAATAATGGCTGATCTGTGCACATTCCTGGAGGAGGACCTTGGGCTGCAAGGAACGGATGGATGTCCACTGCCAGTGGCTGCCAAGGTAACGGTCACTTTGAATTTTTTTCCGGCTCGCTTCAGACCTATGTGGGATCTTGCAGGTGGCCACCCAAAGCAGGATCACTCAGGAGACAGGCTTGCTCTGTAAAAATGAGAGGGCATTGACCTTCATCATATTTACCACAAATGTGGCCAGCTATGTAGAGAGGATTACTGGAGTTTGTTCCGAATGCTTCAGCCTTATCTGAAGTAATTCTCCCAGAAAACAATCTTCAGCCAGAAGTTCCAAGTGGATGATCCATCTCGGCCTCCTCCAGAGGTCTCTAACTGCATTAAAAGGTAAGAACTTCATTAAAAGACTTGACGGTAGATAGACAACTAATATTTACGGAATTAATATATGTGTTGTATCAGCTATACGTTTCTTTCTGGCACAAAAACTCAACAAGAAAAGTGGCCCAACTATGGCTAACAAACTAAATTAAGGATAGTATTGGATCCAGAGAGGAGTCTTCTAAAGTTGTTAGAAAAAGTAGCAAGCCTGAGGATTGGGAGCAGTCTAGAATTGAGCAAAGGAGAGACTGATTAAGGGGAAAAATAGAGTATGAGAGTAAACTTGAAGTTAACATAAACTTACAAGTAACATAAAGGTGGACTGCAAAAGCTTCTTTATAAAGAGAAAGGGTTGATGAAGACAAATGTCGCTCCCTTGCAGTCCAAAACAGGAGAATTTATAATAGAGAACAAGGAAATGGCAGAGCAATCAAACTATTACTTTTGTTCTGTCTTCACAGAGGAAGACACAAATAACTTACCAGGAATGAAGGGTCTAGAGAGAAGAAGAATTGAAGGAAATTAGTATTGCTAAAAAAAATGCTGAAGAAATTAATGGGACTGAAAGCTGATAAATCCCCAGGGCCTGATAATCTACATGGCAGGGTACTAAAGGAGGTGGCCATGGAAATAGTGGAAGCGTTGGTTATCACCTTCCAATATTCTGGAACAGTCCTAGCAGATTGGAGGTGGCAAATGTAACTCAGCTATTTAAAAAGGAGAGAGAGAGAAAACAGGGAATTACAGACCAGTGCCTTGGTGAGACCATACTGCTTCAGCTACAGTAAGATATCCTTGGTCCAATACTCAAGTCCTCTTGCAATGAGGGAGGTGGCAGCGAAGTGCTATTTTCACTGGACTAGTAATCCCCTGGGTTCGAATTCCACCATGGCTGATGGTAAGAATTGAATTCAATAAAAATATGGAATTAAAAGTCTAATGATCATGAAACCACTGTTGTAAAAACCCATCTGGTTCACTAATGTCTTTAGGGAAGGAAATCTGCCACCCTTACCTGGTCTGGGTGTGACTCCAGAACCACAGCAATTGACTCCAGACCCATCCTAGCAAGCCATTCAATTCGAGGGCAATTAGGGATGCGTAATAAATGCAGCCCCAGCTAGTGACACCCACATCCCCTGAACAAATAAACATACCATTTGCCTTCCTAACTGCTTTCTGTACTTGCATTCAGTGACTGGTGTACCAGGACATCCAAGTCCCTTTGTACGACAACATTTCCCAATCTATCACCATTTAACTAATACTTTGCAATTCTGTTTCACCATCTGAAGTGGGTAACTTCACATTTATCCAGGTTATACTGCATCTGCCATGTATTTGCTCAGTCAACTTGACCAAATAACCCCGAAGCCTCTTAACATCCTCCTCACCACTAACATTCTCATCAAGTTTTGTATCACCAGCAAACTTGGAAATATTATATTTGGTTCCCTCATTCAAATCATTAATTTACATTGTTTATAGTGGGGGCCACAGCACTGATCCCTGCGAGTCATACCTAGCACAAAGGAAGATGGTTGTGGTGGTCAGAGGTCAATCATCCCAGTTCCAGAACGTTGATGCAGGAGTTCCTCAGGGTAGTGTCTGAGGCCTGAATACTCCAGTAATCCATGACTGGCCACATTTGTGGTGATTCTGA
This sequence comes from Mustelus asterias, assembly GCF_964213995.1. NCBI lineage: Eukaryota > Metazoa > Chordata > Chondrichthyes > Carcharhiniformes > Triakidae > Mustelus > Mustelus asterias. The sequence goes on from NC_135819.1 coordinate 62,077,646, forward strand.
TGAAGGCCAATGCCCTCTCATTTTTATATCTAGAAGGACAAGCGCAGCAGATACATGGGTACGCCTTCTGGAGTTCCCCTCCAAGTCAGTCACTATCCTGACTTGGAAATGTATCACCATACCTTCACTGTCGCTGGGTCAATATCCTTGAACTCCCTCCCTAACAGCACAGTGGGTGTACCTACACCACATGGACTGCAACGTTAAGAAGGCAACTCACCAACACCTTCTCAAGCGCAATTGGAGATGGGCAATAATTGTTGGCCTAGCCAGTGATGCCCACAAGCTGCAAATTAAGTAAAGGATTTGGGGCATATTTGACCAGAGCCACGTGGCCATCAGGGCTACATCAGCTTAGCTTGATGTTTTCATTGACAGAAAGGGGTTCCGTTCATTCAACGTGATAATGTACGACTACGAATCAGGTGGCACAGTGGTTAGCACTGCTCCCTCACAGTGCCAGGGACTCGGGTTCCATTCTGGCCTTGGGTCACTGTCTGTGTGGAGTTTGCACATTCTCCCCGTGTCTACGTGGGTTTCCTCCGGGTACTCCAGTTTCCTCCCACAGTCCAAAGATGTGCAGGTTAGGTTGATTGGCCATGCTAAATTGACCCGAGTGTTAGGGAGATTAGTAGGGTAAATGAGTGGGGTTACAGGAATAGGGTTTGGGTGGGATTGTGGTTGGTGCAGACTCAATGGGCTGAATGGCCTCCTCCTGCATTGTAGGGATTCTGATTTCTTCCAGGTGTGCACTAGATTTCATGGAAGCTGCCCTGATTCGTTCATCCTCAGTCAATTGTAGCTTTCACAGCTTCTCATGGCATCATAGAACATGTTGGGTGATAAGTAAAACCCAGTAAAGGGATGGCTGATAACATCGATGTACAAATCCACATGGAGTATTACAACCAGGTTAGCAGGGGTGAACGGACTCCTCTTTGTCCTACTCCTGAGTTGGTTATAACAGAATTTGTATTTAAAAGGGAGGTGCTATTGCCAATTTAATATATTTAACTGTTCATTGCTCAATGCAAAGTCAGCCAGGTTCCTTAAGTTAACATGTAAAGAGTTTTATTGCTGAAATTCATTCAGGTAAAGAGGTAAAAATTATTAACAAATTTAAAATGTACAAATATGTCCAACTGGCCACTACTACAGACACACCAGTCTCACAATTTCCCCCATGCATACAAAACAGTGAACTCTGTATGGTATGAGATATTAAAAATAAGTAACGAAGTCAGAAAACAGATTATTCAGTGTGTCCACATGATTGTTTGCAGCTTAAGGGTTCCCATCCCAGCTTGGTCAAAGAGGTAGGTTTCAAGCAGCAACTTCAAGGTGACTAGAGAGAGGGAGCAGTTTAAAGAGGGAATTCCAGAGACCAAGGCCGTGCTAACTAAAGGCAGCGCTGCCTGCAATTAAAATCAGGAATGCTCAAGAGGCCGGTATTGGAGGTTCACCTTGGGTTGGAGGCCAGAAGGAGAATACAGAGGTAGGGAAGCGCAAAGCGATGGGGAGATTTGAAAACGATTTTAAAATCAAAATGTTGTTTAAATGTGAGCCAATGTAAATAGGGTTGATGGGACTTGGTGTGAGCGAGAACATGGGCAGCAGAGTTTTTGATGCCCTATGGAGAGTGGAGGATAGGAGACCCGCTAGGAGAGCTTTGGAATCATCAAGAGTAGCGGCAACAAAGGCATGAATGAGAGTATCAGCTGCAAATGAGCGGAGATAGGGGTGGAGTCAGGCAATGTCATAGGCGGTGTTAGCTATGACATGGACATGTGGTCAGAAGCTCATCTCGGAGTTAAATAGGACAGAGATCGTTTCACCAGGGTGACTGAAAAATAAATTGTCGCAGGAGTCTGAGAGCAGCTGTAATCTGCAGCGCTGACGTCAATCACTGGCTCACTTTCCGATAAAACACCAGCCTCCAGCTGTTTGGGCCCGAGATAAATGGAGCAGCACTGACGCTGTAACCAGCGACTATGAAACAGATGTCAATGCAAAATGGTTATCACTCCTCGCTTGATGCAAGCTACTGCTACTTTTAATAGTAAAAATTTTAGGTGAAGGCGATTGGTATACCTCTTACAGTTGAGGTTTGTGTTTAGCCTATCAGTATATTAACGTGAATCATTCCACATGTCTGATGAGGATTAGAAGCAGTGCAGGAGGAGTCCTGTACAGAGTAAGCTAGGAATTCAGAAATAATACAATTCATCTACACATACAGCCCCATTTAGAGGCCACGCTGGCCTGACTTGAGTCTCTTCCAACTCCCTTAGCATTAGCCCAAACGGATACAAAAGTAAATTAAATGAATGTTCAAAAATAAACACTTGTTAAACTACAGTCCTCAAGGTTGGCAGGGAAGTGTCTCATTTTGTTTAATATTTGTTTAGGGTTATTAAACTTGTCAACAGCCCTTGCTACAGTGACTGACACTGACTGGCTTATCTCCTCCTCCCCCATCTTCTTTCAACCCATTACCCAGTGCATAAGCAGATTTTACTGAATTATTCATAGCCTGAAGGATTCATTAGTGAAACATGAGAGGCCCCTCAGGAGCTTGGGCACCAGGCCAAGAAGTTTGAATTTCCTGGGCAATGCTGATTCAGCTCATCGATTCCCTCAATGTAATGATAAAAATATTGATTGTGTATGGCAGGCATTTTACTGTTGTTTAAAGGGACAGGGGTTTATTTGAGTTTATCATCCTTGGTCCTGAATCCACCATGACGATTCTCTCCTCAAAAGTTATCCCACTAGGATTGCCAACCTCCAAGATTGGCCGACAATCCCCAGGACACTGCTGTGTGCGACCCTGGGGAAAAGTCATCGGACCATTAAAAAGATATTTTCTCTGTCGTTTTCTTTGAATATTTCTCTTTACCAGCTATAAACATATTGAAAATGGGGGTGGGGCTGACAATCGAGCATCGACCAATTGAGTCTTTCTCCTTTCCAGTTAGCATTGGAATTCAGTGCGTCTCATGGATGGATGTGTTGGCCGACTGTCGGGGGAGGGGGAGAAAGAGTTATGTGATGAAGTCTCCAGGAATACATTTAATCATAGTTGGTAACCCTATATCCAACATAAATAGTTCTGTAAATTGAATATTTGCGATTTGGTGATGCCAAGATTGACTTTTAAAACTATATGGAAGACTTCCATAGACCAGAGGAGAACAGGGGAAATAGGCTAAGGAAGGTGAGGAAGGCCACAGCTTCAGGTCCTGAGTCAAAATGAATCTGATTAAAAGACAGTGCAGTAGGTATTTATTTCAGGAGGAAAGCGAGCATGTAGGCAGAGACAGAAATAGGTGTGCACTGCGTCCATGTTTCAGGAGTAGAATGGACATGACTGCTACCAAGTTAGCATTGGAACATTGGGTGCAATCTGCAAAGATGTTAGGCCACCGCTAATTGTGTCTGCTTGTGTGAATTGTGTTTGTGTGAAGACAAACACGGGACACGGTGGACAGAGTACTCTTCGTCGTCCAGTACTTCCCCGGAGCGGAGAAGCTACGGCATCTCCTTCGGAGCCTTCAACATGTCATTGATGAAGACGAACATCTCGCCAAGGCCATCCCCACACCCCCACTTCTTGCCTTCAAACAATCACGCAACCTCAAACAGACCATTGTCCGCAGCAAACTACCCAGCCTTCAGGAGAACTGTGACCACGACACCACACAACCCTGCCACAGCAACCTCTGCAAGACGTGCCGGATCATCGACACGGATGCCATCATCTCATGTGAGAACACCATCTACCAGGTACACGGTACCTACTCCATGCAAATCGGCCAACGTTGTCTACCTGATACGCTGCAGGAAAGGATGTCCCGAGGCATGGTACATTGGGGAAACCATGCAGACGCTACGACAACGGATGAATGAACACCGCTCGACAATCACCAGGCAAAACTGATCTCTTCCTGTGGGGGAGCACTTCAGCAGTCACGGGCATTCAGCCTTGGATCTTCAGGTAAGCGTTCTCCAAGGCGGCCTTCACAACACACGACAGCGCAGAGTCGCTGAGCAGAAACTGATAGCCAAGTTCCGCACACATGAGGACGGCCTAAACCGGGATGTTGGATTTATGTCACATTATCAGTAACCCCCACAGCTTGCCTCCTGGGCTTGTAGAATCTCACTAGCTGTTCTGTCTGGAGACAATACACATCTCTTTAACCTGTGTTGAATGCTCCCTCCACCCACATTATCTGTACCTTTTAAGACCTGGCTGGCTGTAGAGATTTGCATTCTAATTAGTATTCTGTAACTTGATTTCTGTGTCTGTGCACTGTTGGAGAACAGATATCCACTCCATCTGACGAAGGAGCAGCGCTCCGAAAGCTTATGGTATTTGCTACCAAATAAACCTGTTGGACTTTAACCTGGTGTTGTGAGACTTCTTACTGTGTGAATTGTTTGCATTCATCCAACTGGAACAAACATCAGGTCCCTTGCCTTTGTTTAAATGACCTGACACTTGATGAAAAGCCCCTGTATAAAATTAGTCAGCGATAATCCAGTGAGCTCAAGATTCTTCCATGCCTGCCAATTAAACATAAGTTTATTTATTTTTCAAGATATATTTTTAAAACTGGTCCAGGAGGAGCAGAGAGCTTCCTCTGACTCAATCAGACTGACCTCCCTCCCTCCCCCATTGCCTACTTCAAGACCTCCACCTCTATTCTCCAAGCCTACTTGAGATCTGCTGACAGTGAGGCAGGGGGCCTGAATTAGATGTCTCTTGCTGTGGAGACATGACAGGTGCCAGCTCAACCCCAAAGATAAGGGTGAAACACAGGGCCCAATTCCTGAGGATTCTCGAGACTCTTGGTTTGGGAGCACATTAGTAAGTAAAATCTACCTCAAAATTTCGGAATGGTATTAATCACAGCAGTAATTGTTAAAACAGCGATTTTAAAAACATTTTGTTCCATTTTCAGAGTTACAAAGCCAGTGTGCAGAGTGGACAGGGCAAGCCCTTGATCCAGCTCCTTGCTTGCTCCAAAAACCAATTCAAATTGAATCCAAGTTATGGTCACCACAAGAGAAACAAACAAGATCCAAGCTGACGTGAACCGGCATTACACCTGATTTCACGCTTGATTCAATGCTTTATCTTAGTCAAAAAGCCGAGAAACAGATTTTATTTTTGCAAAAATATACTTTATTCATATGAAATCTAAAGAGACATGACAACATTTCAAATTATTATAACAGTAAAGTATGATATTTACATTTTTCTCCGGAGATCAGGATGCACTCTGAAGTGCTTCAGTTCAGTAATTAGAGTACAATTCTTTTGCAAACTCTATAAAGAACAAAGAACAAAGAACAATACAGCACAGGAACAGGCCCTTCGGCCCTCCAAGCCCGCGCCGCTCCCCGGTCCAGGATTGAATCCTGAATCCAGGATCCCCACCCAATTTTCCAGCCTATCTACATACCAATATCCTATCCACCGAGCTGTCCCTCACAGCTACGATGCTTTGTTCATTACAACCTATTAACTTACCCCCACCCCCCCATTCCAGACCATGTGATCTCCAGGGAGAGGCGAAAACCCAGAGTGAAAAACCCCAGGGCCAATATGGGGAAAAAAAAATCTGGGAAATTCCTCTCCGACCCCCTGAGGCGATCGAAACGAGTCCAGGAGATCACAATGGCCCCGATCGGAAAATGCTTCCCAACCCTAGTCATTTCCACTCCCACGAACACCATATGAATCCCCTGCCCCCGAGACAGGTTCCCAACTATCCGCAGTCTCACTCTGTACTGGCACCAGCAAGATGATCGTAGAATGAAGCCTTGAAACGAGAAACCAGGAACAATTAGCCCGCGCCGCTCCCTGGTCCAAACTAGATCACTCTTTTGTATCCCTCCATTCCCACTCCGTTCATATAGCTGTCTAGATAAGTCTTAAACGTTCCCAGTGTGTCCGCCTCCACCACCTTGCCCGGCAACACATTCCAGGCCCCCACGACCCTCTGTGTGAAATATGTCCTTCTGATATCTGTGTTAAACCTCCCCCCCTTCACCTTGAACCTATGACCCCTCGTGAACGTCACCACCGACCCGGGGAAAAGCTTCCCACCGTTCACCCTATCTATGCCTTTCATAATTTTATACACCTCTATTAAGTCTCCCCTCATCCTCCGTCTTTCCAAGGAGAACAACCCCAGTTTCCCCAATCTCTCCTCATAACCAAGCCCCTCCATACCAGGCAACATCCTGGTAAACCTCCTCTGTACTCTCTCCAAAGCCTCCACGTCCTTCTGGTAGTGTGGCGACCAGAACTGGACGCAGTATTCCAAATGCGGCCGTACCAACGTTCTATACATCTGCAACATCAGACCCCAACTTTTATACTCTATGCCCCGTCCTATAAAGGCAAGCATGCCATATGCCTTCTTCACCACCTTCTCCACCTGTGACGTCACCTTCAAAGATCTGTGGACTTGCACACCCAGGTCCCTCTGCGTCTCTACACCCTTTATGGTTCTTCCATTTATCGTGTAGCTCCTCCCTACATTATTCCCACCAAAATGCATCACTTCGCATTTATCAGGATTGAACTCCATCTGCCATTTCCTTGCCCAAATTTCCAGCCTATCTATATCCTTCTGTAGCCTCTGACAATGTTCCTCACTATCTGCAAGTCCTGCCAGTTTTGTGTCGTCCGCAAACTTACTGATCACCCCAGTTACTCCTTCTTCCAGATCATTTATATAAATCACAAACAGCAGAGGTCCCAATACAGAGCCCTGCGGTACACCACTAGTCACAGGCCTCCAGCCGGAAAAAGACCCTTCCACTACCACCCTCTGTCTTCTATGACCAAGCCAGTTCTCCACCCATCTAGCCACCTCCCCCTTTATCCCATGGGATCCAACCTTTTTCACTAGCCTACCATGAGGGACTTTGTCAAACGCTTTACTAAAGTCCATATAGACAACATCCACGGCCCTTCCTTCGTCAACCATTTTGGTCACTTCTTCAAAAAACACCACCAGGTTCGTGAGGCATGACCTCCCTCTCACAAAACCATGTTGACTATCGTTAATGAGTTTATTCCTTTCTAAATGCGCATACATCCTATCTTTAAGAATCTTCTCCAACAACTTCCCCACCACGGACGTCAAGCTCACCGGCCTATAATTACCCGGGTTATCCTTCCTACCCTTCTTAAATAACGGGACCACATTGGCTATCCTCCAATCCTCTGGGACCTCACCTGTGTCCAGTGACGAGACAAAGATTTGCGTCAGAGGCCCAACTATTTCACCTCTCGTCTCCCTGAGCAGCCTTGGATAGATTCCATCAGGCCCTGGGGATTTGTCAGTCTTTATATTCTCTAACAAACCTAACACTTCCTCCTTTGTAATGGAGATTTTCTCCAACGGTTCAACACTCCCCTCCGAGACACTCCCAGTCAACACATCCCTCTCCTTAGTGAATACCGACGCAAAGTATTCATTTAGGATCTCCCCTACCTCTTTGGGCTCCAAGCATAAGTCCCCACTTTTGTCCCTGAGAGGTCCGATTTTTTCCCTTACAACCCTTTTGTTCCTAACGTATGAATAAAATGCCTTGGGATTCTCCTTAATCCTGTCTGCCAAGAACATTTCGTGACCCCTTTTTGCTCTTCTAATTCCCCGTTTGAGTATTTTCCTACTTTCATTATACTCTTCCAGAGCTCCCTCCGTTTTTAGCTGCTTGGACCTAACATACGCCTCTCTTTTCCTTTTGACCAGTCCCTCAATTTCCCTGGTTATCCACGGTTCTCTAATCCTACCCTTCCTATCCTTCTTTTTTACAGGCACATGCTTGTCCTGTAGCCCTAACAACCATTCCTTAAAAGACTGCCACATACCAGATGTGGATTTACCCTCAAACAGCCTCTCCCAATCAAGAGCTGCCAATTTCTGCCTGATCCCAATAAAGTTAGCCTTCCCCCAATCCAACACCTTACCCTTGGGACACCACTCATCCTTTTCCATCACTATCCTAAAGCTAACAGAATTGTGGTCACTATTTGCCACATGTTCCCCGACCAAAACTTTGAAGACCTGACCGGGTTCATTCCCCAGCACCAGGTCCAGTATAGCCCCCTCTCTAGTTGGGCTGTCCACATATTGTTCCAACGAACCCTCCTGTACACATTTTACAAATGCCTCACCATCCAGAGTCCCTGCCCTCAGCGATTTCCAGTCTATACCAGGGAAATTGAAGTCTCCCACTACAACAACCCTATATTTCCTGCACCTATCCAGTATCTCCTGACATATCCATTCTTCCACTTCCCTTGGGCTGTTGGGGGGCCTGTAGTACACCCCCAACATAGTGACTGCGCCTTTCCTGTTTCTAAGCTCCACCCAGAGTGACTCGCTACACGACTCCTCCGAATTGTCCTCCCTCTGCACCGCTGTAATATGCTCTCCAACCAATACCGCTACTCCCCCACCTCTTTTGGCCCCTCCTCTGTCTCGCCTAAAACACTTGTACCCTGGAATATTCAGCTGCCAGTCCTGTCCCTCTTTCAACCAAGTCTCCGTCACCGCAACCACATCCAAATTCCTCGTGCGCATTAAGGCCCCAAGTTCGTCTGTTTTACCTGCTACGCTCCTTGCATTGAAGTATAAGCACTCCAGACCCCCAGGCTCAGTGAGGTCGTCCTCCCCCAGAGTGCTCTTCTTCTTTGCCAGCCTTGTCCCAGCCCCAAGCTCGTCCCCAGCCACCACACTTATAGACCTAATAGTTTGATCCCCACCCCCCTGCCACACTAGTTTAAACCCCCCCGAACTGCATTAGCAAAGCTCCCAGCCAGGATATTTGTGCCCTTCCAACTTAGTTGTGACCCCTCCCTCTTGTACAGGTGCCATCCTCTCCTGAAAACCTCCCATTGGTCTATGAAAATAAAGCCCTCCCTCCTGGACCATCGATCATGTTGTACTCTGCAGTATTTAAGTAGTTACATACAGTTGGGATTAAACACACAGTCCGAGGGGTTTTGCACAGTTACTACCCCCCCAGAAAAGCAGCCGGAATAATCAAATACCCCATACACCCTGGACATTCTCTTCCACCTTCCTCCATCGGGAAAAACATACAAAAGTCTGAAATCACGTATCAACCCACTCGAGAACAACTTCTTCCCTGCTGCCATCAAACTTTTGAATGGGCCTACCATATATTCAGCTGATCTTTCTCTACACCCAATCTGTGACTGTAACACTACATTCTATACTTTCTCCTTTCCTTTTCCCCTATGTACTCTATGAATGGTATGTTTTTTCTGTAAAGCATGCAAGACACACAACTTTTCACAGTACCCAACACATGAGACACATCAAATCAGACCCTCAGTGAACATTGGTTGAATGGCCTCACACACTGGCCTTTCCCCATTGTGCCTTGGCAGCAGTTGCCCCAAGCTTGAGTGGAACGTTTCATGAATTTGCGTATCAGAGAGATAGAGAAAAGATAGACTGCAATGGACAGCCAGGTTGGAGACTACAGGTGAGACCATCACCTACCATGTCCTGCAACTAGCTACAGTCAAGGTTACTGCAGCCTTCAAATTCAGTTTCTCTAGCTTGCTTCATGTTCCACAGGGGATATCTGTAACGTCAGTCAGTCTGCAGTTTGTGCTCCCTTTAAATAAGTGACAGAAAGTCTGGCACGATCTGGGCTTCTAACAATAGACCGATGCATTTCAATGAGGTGCCATGATCTCCTGCTAAGTCTCAAGTAGAGTGTAACGACCTTTGATGGGTGGTTGATGGGTCAGGCCCAGACACATTTGTGTATTGTACAATTGGCCTGCCTGCGGTTTGACTGTGTTTGATTTCAATGTGCCCAATTCTTTAATTTAGGATATCCAATTTTATCAGCCTTAAAACTAGGCCCTGTTTATATCACCACACTGCAGTGCATCTTACAGATAGTGGACACTGCCGACATGGTGCACCAGGAGTGGAGGGAATGAATGTTTAAGCTGATGGTTGGGGGTAGGGGTAGCAATCAAGTGGGCTGTTTTATCCTGAATTATGTTGGGATTCATCCAGGCAAGTGGACAGTGTTCCATCACAATCCTGACTGGTGTCTGGTAGATAGTGGGCAGACTTTGGGGAGTCAAGAGGTGACTCCCTATGCTACAGAATTCTCAGTCTCTAACTTGCTCTTGTAGCTGGTCCAATCGGGTATCTGGTCAATTGTGACACCCCATGGATGTTGAGGAGATTCAGTGATTGTAATGCGTTGAATGCCATGGGGAGGTGTTGGAGATGGTCATTGCCTGGTACTTACACGGCATGCATGTTATTTGCCATTTCTCAACACAAACTTGAATGTTGTCCCAATCTAGCTGCTTGCAGTGATGGACTGCTTCAGTATTTGAGGGACATGTGAATGGAACTGGACACTGTGTAAACATTGCAAATTCTGACCTTATGATGGATGGGAGGTCATTGATAAAGCAGCTGAAGATGTTTGGGCCTGAGTCTCTACTCTGAGGTATTTGGAGCTGAGATTGACCTGCAAAAATCACAGTCATCTTTCTTTCTGCAAGCTACGACTCCGACCAATAGAGATTTCCCTGAGTCCCATTGATTTCAATTTTGTTCTTTTGGTCAAATACTACCTTGAGACCCAGGGTGATGACTCTTAGGTCATCTCTGGAAATCAGCACGTTTCATAGCTATAATGAGGCAAGGCACTGAGTGGTCTTGGTGGTATCCAAATTGAGAGTCAGTGAGCATTAGTGCTGCTTGATAGTACTGTCAATTACCTTTCCATCATTTAACTGATGTTTGTGAGTAGACAAATGAGGTGGTAATTGGTCAGATTTGATTTGATTTGATTTTTTTCCCCCTGCCTCTTATATCTGGGCAATTTTTCACATTGTCAGGTTGATGCCACTGTTATAACCATGTTAGAATGGTTTGGCTAGGGTCATGGCTAGTTGTGAGGTGCAAATCTTCAGCACTGCATCTGGGACGCTGCTGGATACTTCACCTTTGCTGTCTCCAGTGAAATCAGCCACTTCATGATATTACATAAATCAGATTGGCTAAAGGTTAACATCAGTGATGCTTGGGACCTCAGGATGGGTCACCTGCTCAGGACCTCTTGTTGCAAACACTTCAACCTCGCCTTTTGCACTCATGTACTGGGCTCCACAATTGTGGAAGTTGAGGATATTCGTGGATTGAACTAGGCTTGGTCTCCTGCCTTGATAGTACTGTTAAGGAGGAATATGCCAGGCCATAAGGTTCTGAATTGTTGTGGAATATAATTCTGCTGCTGTTCTGCTGTACCTCATAGCTGTGCAATGTTGAGCTGCTAGATCTTTCTGTACCTATCCATTTTGCATAGTGATTGTGCTACGCAATGGAGTGTCTTTTCAGCAATGTACCCTCTAATTTTGTGTTTGCGTATATGAGCCTCGGAATGCTTTTGTGGGAAGTTGTAAGGACAATGTTAAGTGTATCTTTTCATCTTGTGTGTGTTTTTTTTAACCACCAGCTGTAAGGTGGGTCTTGCAAAGATGTCCTTCCACTCTAAGCCAGCTCAGTCATTAGGGGTTCTATTGAGCCTTTGGTGATGGATTGTGGTAATGTGGCCCCATTAAGGGGACGATCCTTTGTGGGTCATGTGATCGGACTGGACTCTATGGAGAGACTGGTTTGGCTTCCCGCGCAATCGGGAGCAAGGGTGCATGTCTTGGGATGGGGTGGATGCACAGTTGGAGCCAGGGAGAGATAGTGAGTAGTTGTGTATATCAGTTCTGTCAGACCTTATCTTGTAGATATATTACATTAGTTAATAAATGATTTTCTGCTGAAGTCACAATGAGTCACCTCCCAATTTACGACATGGATATAGAAGTTTCTTCATCTTATGCTCTTGCTACTCTCAGTCCTTCTTCCAAGTGATGTTTAACATGGATCCAGGATAGACCATTTAGGACTGAGATGAGGAAAACTCTCTTCATTCAAAGGATAGTGAACCTGAGAAATTCTTTACCACAAAAGGCTGTGGAGGCCAAGTCACTGAATGTATTCAAGACGGAGACTGATAATTTTTAAAACTTTAATGGCATCAAGGGTATGGAGAGAAAGCAGGAATATGACATTGGGATAGAGGATCTGTCATGATATTGAATGGTAGAACAGTCTCGAGGGGTTGAATGGCCTACTATTCCTCCCAGTGTCTATGATCTGTGGTGATAGAGTCTGAGGCATTGGCTGAAAGGTCTGACTTTGTGAAAATGACTATGTCAGGTTGCTGCCTGAAGTAGACTCTCCCAAACAAGATGTCTGTCTCCAAGGGTGAAATTTTCTGGCCTTTCCCTCTGGTGGGAACAATACTCCAATACCCCCCCCCCCAAAACTGTGTTTTGCTCTCTCACTTTCCCTCGTGTTCTAATGTGTGTTCTGTGCTATATCCTCTTGCTAGGACTGTTTGATGCTGGATGTGAAAGGCGCACCTCAGGCTGTTACCGAGATCTGCTCCTTCCAGGATGATATGCAGGAATTTGAGATGATTGATGACACAGATGACATGGATGAAACGGAACTGCTGCCCTCACCCTCTGCCACAACCATGCAACAGATCCGACCTTCCACCTTAAACCTTGCCACACCACTCTCCCACTCACAGGTTGGTTAGACAGCAATACGTTCAGAAGAGAAAGGTGATAGAAAAGTATTTTGGGATCCACCAGTTATCTCGGTCATTATAAAACCTGTTGCCTGATGGCTGTGGCATCAAAATGTCAAAGATAACGTGATACTGAGTCATAGAGACCCAGATGGTCCCAGGTTGTATCTCTGTTAAATTTTCTGAATTGAGATGTGATATTAAAGCTGCCTTTGGATACTTAAATTGGGGAAGGGATTGAAGTTATCAGCCTGGAATCCCACCCTTAATCAGTGTCCAGTGAAAACCCCTCTTTCACCCCTTATTTAGTGCACTAGGTGATGCCATAATATCAGGAGCCTTCCCCTGGTCATTGTGAAGCATATAGACTTAACATTGAGCCAGGTGCCAGATAGTCACCACGTGTGTCTTTAGATAGTTGTGGAGTTGCCTGCATTCTTCACACTTCTTCTGTTCTTTTTTCAGGATTCTCTCAATAACAATGCCAGTTTCTCTCCCAGGAAAGCTAGTTGGCAGGAGACACTGCTCCATTCCTCTAGTGGTGAGTACCAACCTGTTTCTAAGCAGTTCTCCCCGGAGGGTGGGAGCTCTCCATTGTATCCCCACCTTCACACATTGTCTGAAGGAGTCAACAACATCAGAAAAGTTTATTTGTTATGAACTGCTCCATTTCAACACTTGGGAATAAGAATGAAGTAAGAAGTTTAACAACACCAGGTTAAAGTCCAACAGGTTTATTTGGTAGCAAAAGCCACACAAGCTTTCGAGGCTCTGAGCCCCTTCTTCAGGTGAGTGGGAATTCTGTTCACAAACAGAACTTATAAGACACAGACTCAATTTACATGAATAATGGTTGGAATGCGAATACTTACAACTAATCCAGTCTTTAAGAAGTTTTAATGCGAATACTTACTTACAACTAATCCAGTCTTTAAGAAGTTGGAATGCGAATACTTACAACTAATCCAGTTTCTTAAAGACTGGATTAGTTGTAAGTATTCGCATTCCAACCATTATTCATGTAAATTGAGTCTGTGTCTTATAAGTTCTGTTTGTGAACAGAATTCCCACTCACCTGAAGAAGGGGCTCAGAGCCTCGAAAGCTTGTGTGGCTTTTGCTACCAAATAAACCTGTTGGACTTTAACCTGGTGTTGTTAAACTTCTTACTGTGTTTACCCCAGTCCAACGCCGGCATCTCCACATAATAAGAATGAACACAGAGCTTGTCCTTGAAGCTCAATATTCAACTGCAATAAGGTGCAATCTTTTCCTTAGTTTGATCTCTGAAAGCCACCTGTTTCCCCTCTCACTGCCTAGAACACCTCACCATCACCTAGTGACTTTGCTGTATGGGACAGCTGAGGTCACTAGTAGACCACTAGCACAAACTCACATTCTGCTATGCTGTTTGAGCTGATCCACTGTATCAGCCAGACAAACATTTTAAAAATGCCATCAGAGATTAGCAGCCACAAATTTCAATGTGTATCCTCGTATACTTCCAAGACTTCACTTTGAATCCTGCTCAACTGAAGACATAAATGAAGGAATGGGGCTGTTCCAGAGCACAGGAGGATTGTAAATGTTATATCCCTCTTCAAAAAACACAAGATGGATAAACCAGCCAGTCAGTCCAATGTCAGAGTTGTTGGGGAAACTTTTAGTGACAATAATTAAATGACATCTGGCAAAGTATGGGTTAATAAATTAAATTCAACACAGACTTGTTAAAGTCAAGCTGTATTTGAGGAACTTAGAGTTCTTTGAATTATGTAATTAAGAGAGTGAATGTAAAGATGTTTGACAAAGTTCTACATAATTAAATTGTTAGCAAAATTAAAACCCATGAGGTTAAAGGGACAGTGACAGCGACAGCGTGGATACAAATTTAACTAAGGGATAGAAAACAGATTAGTGATTGGTTGTTTTTCAGACGAGAGGGAAGTATATAGTGGTATTTCCAGGGGTCAGTATTAGGACCACTGCTCTTTTTGATGTGTATTAATGATTTGAACCTGAACATAGATGGCATAATTTCAAAGTTTGCAGATGATACAAAACTTGGGAATGTAGTAAAGAGGATAGTAACAGACTGCAGGAGTGGTAAAATAGTCAGAGATGCAGCAGATAAAATTTAATGCAGAGAAGTGTGGTGATAGATTTTGGTCAGAAGAATGAAGAGAGAGAATATGAACTAAATGTTGCAATCTTAAAGTGGCTGTCGGAACAGAGAACTATGGGCAGGTTGTGGGGGGGTGGTGGTGGTGGGTGGAGAAAGTGGTGTATGTACACAAATGTTAGCAAGCAGGACAAGTTCAGAAAGATTTTTTTTCAAGTATGGGATCATTGGTTTTATTAATCAGGGAATGGAGTACAAAAGCAATGAAGTTGTACTCGGCCTGTGTGAAACACTGGAGTTTTGTTCAAAGCTGCGCACCACACTTTAGGAAGGATTTCAAGGCCTCGGAGAGGGTTCAGAAGAGATTCATTAGAATGGTACCAGGGTGGGGAACTTCAGTTATGCAGAGCGACTGGGGAAACTGGGGTTGTTCTCCTTAGAGCAGAAAGTGATTTTATAGAGGTGTTCAAAATCATAAACCGTTTTGATAGAATAAAAAAAGAGACTGTTGCCCCAGGTGTCATGGGGAGAAAATTGGAGGATTCAGATTCAAGGCAATTGGCAAAAGAACTAAGAGAGATGTTTTTTACTCAGTGCATTGTTGTGGCCTGGGATGCGCTGCCTGAAAGGGTCGTGGAAACAGATTCATTAATGTCAGTCAAAAGAGAATTAGAGAAATACTTGATTACACAGAATATGTACAGGATACTGGGGATAGAGTAAGGCATTGTGATTAAATGGATAGCTCCACTGAAGAACTAGCGCACACTCGATGGCTTCTATCCATGCTGTGTCATTCTATGAAGCTTTTCTTCAGTTCTCTGCCCAAAGCAGGCCTGGCCCACAGCACCATGGCTTCTACCACAGGTAGGGCAAAGAAGCCAATCCCAAATCTACCCAGCCGGAATGGGAATTATTTTAATCAAAAATTTAATTTGGCCCAATCAGAGTCACCACGGAAGAGAAAACAGATCCAAGCTGACAAGACAGGACATACATCCCATCTTGGGCTTGATCAAACAAGATCCAAGCTGACAGGATGAGGCGTTACACCCCCTCCTGGGCTTGATCTGAGCTTCATCTTAGCCAAAAGGCCGAGATTGGCGTTTTAAAAAATTGCTTCAGGTGAAGCCTCAGCGTAACCTCATTGGCTAAAACCAGATGCAAGACCAAATGTTACACTTGATCTTAGCCAAAAGTCTGAGAAGCGAATGGGAATTGAACCCCATGCTGTTGTTGAAACCAATTTTTATCCAACCGGTCCGCCAAGGTTTCCCAAGTTACTGTGGCAGCATTCACTTTTACATGAATGTAACCAAAAGCTGTGGATAGTAGTGACTCCAATTTCTTTCCATCACATGGCCAACCAGGAATCTCTCCCACTCTTACTGTCTGCCAATGGCATGTGAAGGATTTCCAAGTTAGCACTCAATCTGTTTGGCCTTATTATGAACACACCTTCCTTGACCATCAAGTCCTGGAATGGGACTTGAACCTGGAACTTCTAGCTCAGAGGCAGAAAGGCTACCCATTGCAACACAAGATCTCCTTCGAAGAAGTTACTTTCTGGGTTTTATGAATCGCACCAGAAATGAATTTCCAGAAATTCTAATTTGATCCACGTGATTTATTATCCTCACTGAGAGTTGAGGCGTGTGGAATTTTCAACACTTTCAGGGGAAGGGGTGTGGGGGGTAGAGTGAATCTGCATCTTTGGACGAGCTGGTGGAAGAAAGCCAAAAGAATCAGGGTTGTATCTTCAGAGGGTAGATGGATTGTTCTCCTTGCATTTCCTCAAAGAGCTCAGTTAAATTTTCTGTACACTGAACCTTTAACAAACCCATGCGCTCTATCCTTAGTTAACCTATGTCTTTCCAGGTGAGTGAGTTTTATCTCTTATTATTCCTCTGGAGATTCCCCACTGTTAGGATTGTGGTTACCTGCTCTCTCTGTCCCTTTTTGAGCAGAGATGTTCTATCTAGTTGCAATTTCCTAAAGGCTCCCCCATCCTCCATTATCTACTTGCCCACATTGTTTCCAAGAACATTGTTTCCAAGGCTGCCTCCTACTTAATCTGAAAAGGAATTGGGACACATTGTGGAAACTCCTCCCCTTCTCTGGCACTTACATTATTTTGACATCATAATGAAAGCAAAACAGTCGCTGGAAATCCGAGATAAGAACAGAAAATGCTGGGGGAAAAAAACTCAGCATCTGAGAGAGAAACGGGGTTAATGTTTCGAGTCCGTATGACTCTTCTACAGATCTGGAGAAGACTCTGAGGAAGAGTCATATGGATTCAAAACATTAACTCTGGTTTTTCTCTCCACAGATGCTGCCAGACCAGCTGAGAGTTTTCCAGCATTTTCTGTTTTTATTTTGCATTATATTTACCACAGTTTATCTTCGAATAATGGAAGTCACTCATCATTAACAACCTGTAGTTCCAGAAATCCTTTACAGTTATTTACAAAAATATCCATCTGTCTGGGTGGTTCTGTACTGAAATCCTAATAGAGCAATAGGCTTAGTTGCACTGTTGAATTGAAAATATCAAAACTGAGGTTGGATAATTTTTGGTAAGCAAGAGAATTTAGGGTCACAGAAGCAAAGCGGAGTGGATGAAGTTAAGGTACAGTTCTGTCCTGATTTAATTGAACAGCAGACCAGACTGGAGGGCCTATCTGGTCTATGCCAGTTCCCATGAGCCCAGATGAATTTCTATCCTGTGCTTCCCCTCATATTCCTTATTTGTAACCAAATATTCAGATTTTGCAATATTCTTTCAGGACTTTTAGGGCCAGAAGTTTAACTGTTCAGGTGGATGTTAAAGATCCCAACACATTCCTGGTACATGAATCACAAAAAATTGGTATGCAGATACAGTAAGTGATTAAGAAGGTAAATGGAATTTTGTCATTTATTACAAGAGGACTGGAATATAAAAGGGCCACATCTGGAGTACTGTATGCAATTTACGTCTCCTTATTTGAAAAAAGATATAATTACGTTAGAAGTTGTTTCAAGAAGGTTTACCTGACTCACCCCAGTGATGAAGGTCTTATGAAGGAAGGTTAAACAGATTGGGCCTATACCCATTGGAGTTTATAAGAATGAGAGGTGATCTTACTGAAACATATAAGATCCCAAAGGAACTTGATAGGCTGGATAGCAGAAGGAAGTTCCTCTTGTGGGAGAGACTAGAACTCGGGTACACAGTTTAAGAATAAGAGGTCTCCCTTTTCTTGGAGCTGAGGAGAAATGTTTTCTCTGAGGGCTGTTAGTCTGTTGAATTCTTTCCCCAGAAGGTGGTGGAGGCTGGTATTGTATTTATTCAAGGTTGCGTTGGCTAGATTTTTGATGGAAAAGGGAGTTGAGGCTTATGGGGGAGCAGAAAGGAATTGTGAGCTCAGACCACAACCTGATCAGTCATGATCTTATCAAACGGTGGAGCAGGCTCAAAAGGGCCGAATGGCCTAAGCCTCCTAAGTCCCATGTCCAGAAACATAGTCGAAGGCTTTCCTAGTTTTTTGACCAACATTCCTTCATCAACCAAAGGCAGCAAAATAAAAGAATCTGTTAGTAGATCCTTATTTCTGCAAAATAGTAACTATGCTTGCCAAAGTAACATTACCATTGCATTTCAAAGTAATTATTTTTCCTTAAGTACTTGAAGAATTTTCTGAGATTTCATCCTTAAAAACATCTCCTTTGGGTGTCAGGTTTAACTCAGTGCTAACACAGAGTTAAAAGGTCGTGGATCCCGCTCTAGAGACTTGAGTTCATAACTAGACTGACACAACAGTGCAGTACTGAGGGTGAGCTGCACTGTTAGAGGTGATGTCTTTCAGATGAGATGTTAAACCAACTAATTCTGTTCCATCAGATGCGGGGGGAAAAAATCCCACGTCACTGTTGGGAGAAGAGGAGGGGGGTGCTCCTTGTCTCCTGGCCAAATTTATCCCTCAATCACCATTACTAATTCAAATAATCTGGTCATTCATCTTGTTGCTCTTTGAGGGACCTTGCTGTATATGAATAGGTTGCTGCATTTCCGACAATTCAGCTGTGGCTGACTGTATTTCAAGAAGTACTTCATTGGCTGTCAAATATTTTAGGACATCATGAGGTTGTTAAAGAAGCTTCATGAAAGATTTTTTTTAACAAAAGTTAATTTGTCATTACAGGTCACTTAACGCCTCCACATCAGTGTGTCCAGGATAGTGTCCACCCAGCTGGCTGGTGCATGACTGCCCCGAATGCTGGACCACACAGCACTGGGTCGCAATTGAAAGGCGAGGAGACTGCATCAACCCAGTCGCCTCTGAAACCTCTACTGTACGATTTTGAAGGGAATCGGCGGGATACTCTGGAATACGGTAACAGCAAGGCTGACCAACTCATAGAGGATCATAATATGAATATTGTATCGCCATCATTGCCATGTCCATCATTGCATGCAAACAAAGAACTCGCTAAACACTGTCTCTCTCCGACAGGGTCTTTTGGTTTTCATAGAAAGTCAACAAGCTCTTTCCCAGAGATGGAAGCTGATCATGATGGCAATGCACAGCCAACTAACACAGCAGACAATATCACGTCACAAAGCTCAGACACCGAGCTGGAACAGGACTTGACGAGCAGTAGCTCCAAGGGACATTCTTGTTCTGGTAATCGATCGAGTGAAATGTACACACTTGCCTCTGAGCTAGGGATGAATACGGAGGTTGAAGCCGATCAGACTTTTGCTGTCACTAGTAAATGCTTATCATCATCCAACCTTAGCAATGGTTCCTGTACTCCTGTGTCTGATTCCGAGCTAGAACTGGAGTTTGGAGTTGTGAGCAGGGTGCACAAACCACACACCGAGCAAACGGCTTTTGTGCCATCTGTTCTCGAGCAAACCAATTTGAAATCTACTGCCGCCACTGCAATGGGTTCTTTGACTCCCAGCTCAGAGATGGACCATGATTGCAACACACACGAGACTACTATTGTGCAACCATCTAGTTCCAATAGCAATACAGTATCTCCTTCCTCTGACCCAGGCATCGTGGCTGATCTCACCAGTAAAAGCAGTAAGAAATACATGCAGTCATACCAAAGTGAGGATGGTGTTTCCTCTGGATCTGACTCAGAACTGGAAGAACTGGAAGAGAGAATTACACGTGACAACAGCGCTGCATGTAACATGATTTCTTCCATCTCTGAGACTGAATTAGACCTCACCAGTGAGAGTAGCAGTGGTCGGTCATCACACCTAACCAATTCAATTGAGGAGGCAAGTTCACCCAATTCTGATCCTGAGATTGACTGGGAAGGAGAAATCAATACCTCCAACGTTAAAGATCGATTGTACTTGGTAAAGACAGCCAACAGTACCAATGTCAACTCTTTGGAGCCAGTTGCTGAATGGGACCTTGACAGTGGGTATACAGGGAGATTTGTATGTGCGGTGGACAAAACCAATTCAGATTCAGCTAGAATCGTGGACTCTGAGTTAATAACTGACCAATTTGCTGGGGTTATTGCTGGGTCTTTGCAAGATCCTGACCAAACTAAAGACCGTGTTACTTCACCACAATTCAAACCAGACAGTAAGAATGAAGGCACCGCCAGGCCAACATATCTTGATATTATACCAAATCGAGCACTGTCTCGAGCTCCAAGCCCCAAATTACAAACACAGGAAAATGCTGAAGAGAACAGTGATGATGAACTGAGTAATGATTCTGAATCTTCGTGTTCTGATCACGATTCGGACCTTGATCTGAGTGAAAGTTCTGACTCTCCTTGGCTCCTCAGCAACATGATCAACACAATGATTTCACAAGGCTCCCACGCTGTCAAAGATGAGTGCTGGCTGCAGACTAACTCATTCAGTGAAACCATTTCTTCATGCTCTGACATTGAGGTCGAACCAGCCGGTGCCAGTAAGCCACTGCGCAATTCAGGCCACCAAATTGACGCAGCCCAGGAAGACTCCGAACACCCAGATCTTTCCCATCTCGAATCTGACATCGAGATAATGGACAGCAATGATGATTTTGGTGACTTGATGTTCTCCAAAAGTGAAGTAGAAGGGAAAGGGATGAGAGCCAAGGAAACCGAGTTAGAGCCATTTCCTACCAGCAAACCAGCCACCCTCTACTTGGCTTTGGGTAATCCATCCGATGACACAGCCACGGCAAGTGACAGTAAATTTTTCTCAGGGAGAGTTGGCCCCTGTGAAGCAGAGTTATATATGGATTTTAAGGACAGTTACGTGAATGAACAGGACGATGTAACTACCATGATTCCAAACTCCACTCTAAGCTTCAAATATGAGGAGTCGGTGGAATCCCTTCAAGGGATAAAGCCAGTTGGGGAAAGAGGTTCTCCAAATTTCAGTGACGAACTAGAAGCTGCATTTATTTTAGAAGATAAGTTAACTGAATTGAATAAATATTCTAGAGCCTTGGAGGCGCAAATAAAATCAAAGCCAGTCGTTGACAAGACTGACTGCGCCAGTAAATGTTCGAGCCCACCTTCTCCTCCATTTAATGCGAGCCCCAAAATACCAATATCCTTTAGTGACCCATCAAATGGACCTTTCAACCTGAAGGACCTGTCCCCATTACACAGGGCGGCCAGCAAGCAGCTGGACCAGTCTCTGGCCTATGATTCCATTAAATATACCCTGGTGGTCGATGAGAACACCACTTTGGAGCTCGTCAGTTTGAAGCGCTGCACCTCGATCTTGAGTGATGACAGTGAGATCTCAACACTGTGTGACAACTGTGAGCTGGAAATGGACAATGAATTTGGGGACTGCCCAAGGAGACATGACATTGAGAACTCGTCAGAGGATTCATCGCCTGAAGCCGACACACAGTTTTCCAAGAAATTCCTCAATGTTTTTGTCAACAGCACTTCTCGATCTTCCAGTAAGCTGTGCCATCTCATTATAAATCTCAGCATGTACTGTGTGACATATCCAGTGTGAACCATATGCTAGTAGTGCTTCCATATTGATAGCCTGTGCCATAAATTAGTTCTATTCTATATATGCCATGCAAGTTTATTGAGCTACAATTTTTCTGCTCATTTGTGTAACGTCAGGATTGAGGATTTCATGCTCAGAACAGTTTTATGGAAAATCGCTTGTGCATATCTCTTCCACGTCGTTGGAAAA
Source organism: Mustelus asterias (assembly GCF_964213995.1). Taxonomy (NCBI): domain Eukaryota; kingdom Metazoa; phylum Chordata; class Chondrichthyes; order Carcharhiniformes; family Triakidae; genus Mustelus; species Mustelus asterias. The sequence continues at coordinate 62,099,627 of NC_135819.1, forward strand.
GAGGGAGAGAGAGAGAATACAGCACATAGGATAACCCAGTACTGGGCTGTGTACAGTGTAAGGCAATAGCCAATGAGAAAAAGATTGGGTCTACAATTCTGTGGAGGGAATGTAAAGACTGGGGTTGTTCTCCTTGGAGCAGAAAAGACTTGGAGGAAATTTGATAGAGGTGTTCAAAATCATGAACTGTTTTGATAGAGTAAATAAAGAGAAACTGTTTCCTGTGATAGAATAGTCAGAACCAGAACAGAGCAATTTAAGATGTTTTGTTGTTGGGGAGGTGGTGATATTGAGGTAAAGCCTGGGGGGCTAGAACTACAGCAAGGGACTGGGTGTTGAGGTGAGGGAAGGGATGGGCTGATATTGCAGTAATGGGGTAGAGGTAGCTGGTGTTGTAGTGTGTTTAAGTATTGATATTGTAGTGGGGGGATTGCAGTCACAGTGAGGGGGCTGGAGTTCCAGTGAATGATGGATGTTGTGGTGAGGATAAGGTTTCTGTTGTTGCGGTGAGGGGGCTGGTGTTATGATTTGGGGTGTGTGTTATGGTCTTTGGGAAATGTTGGGACTTTGCTGGCAGTGTGACCATGTGCTCTCTCTCTATCTATCTCCTGAATAGGTACAGAATCTTTTGGTCTTTACTCGTGTACAATAAATGGTGAGGAGCGGGAGCAGACTCATCGAGCGGTATTCCGGTAAGAATGGTCCCCAAGGCTTAAACTGGAGGGAGAGCCTGAGCAGGACGCCTGTCTCCCAGCATCATTGTCATTTTACTACAGAACAGAGTGGGGGAATCACTGAGACAGGAGGAGTGTGCCCAAAGCTTGTGGGCAAACTCTTCCTATTGGTTAATATTTCTTATCAGCCCAAGGGGGGTGACAGAGAAGAGCTGTTATCATTGATGTGTCCGTGGTAACAGAGGCATGCCACTATTTTAACCAGCAACTGCAGGTTTGTTGTTATTCAGCTCCATTAGTTTTCTGCTCCACATTGATTTTATTATGAATAAAGGAACCAAGAGGCCTAAATCTCCTCTTCTGCTTCCTGTCGATTACATTAGCCTCGTTGCTTCAAATCACAGAAATCCCTGCCTTTCTAAAAATTCCTAAACATCAAAGAAAAATAAGTTTTAATCCTATCCAACCCATTTGTTGGATTTGCTAATTTTCCAGTATAGGAATCACAGGATCGCTCTGGCCAAGCCCATCTTAATTTATCCATCAAAAACGTCTCCAAGCATCAATAACCATCACAACGTTCAACTGTATCACAGATTCTTCCATCCATTGTTATACCTCCGAACTCATTCAAGTGTTGGCCACACTTTGATTTGATTTATTATTGTCACATGTATTAATATAAGTGAAAAGTATTGTTTCTTGCGCGCTGTACAGACAAAGCATACCGCACATAGAGTAGGAAAGGGGTGAGTGCAGAATGTAGTGATACAGCCGTAGCTAGGGTGTAGAGAAAGATCGACATAATATGAGTAGGTCGCCAAATCTGTAAGAGATTGAATTACAGCATTGTTAGAGAGTTTAAAGGAGTTAGAATAATGTTTTAGAAGCATAGAACGAGAGAAAAAGATAGAATTAGACAGTATGCTGGGCACAGCTTGCAAGGAGTCGCCTCGCTCTGGCGCCATCTTGGGATCATCCCTGTACAGAACTTCCTGTATCAGCCTTAAGTTTGACCCTGTGCTCCCTCATCCTACTATCATAGATTAACTCAAAATATTTTATGGGTTTTCTGCACTCTATAGTGGCATACAGTCCTAGCAAGTCCTCTCCCAGCTACCTTCTTTCCAGGGTGAAGACTGTAAGATTCTCCAATCTTTCAGAGTCTCTGCTTCCAGAGATCAGCTCTTGGTTCTTTCCTACACCTGCAGTATTTGAATATTTCCTTTCCACCTCAGTGACCAGGATGTGAGTGTCAATAACAAGGCTTGTATTTGTTAACCATTCATTAGTTATCTTGAGCTGGTGGTGCTGAGCCATTTTGAACCTTAACAGTCTGTGATTGCAGCATTTTGATACAATTGAATAGCTTGTCAGGCCCTTTCAGAGGTCAGGGAATCGTCAGCCACATTGTTGTGGGGCATGTGGGTCAAGCGAGGTAAGGTCAAAAGGTTTCTTCCCTCAAGCACATTAGTGAACCAATTAGTTTTTAAGAGCTCCACGGTCACTTTCACTGATTACTGATATTTAAAATTCAATTCAAAGTCTGAAATGGCCGTGGTGGGATTTGAACTCACATTCACCAGTATTGAGCACTGTACTCTAGGTGTGGTCGGACCAGAGCATTGGACAGTTTAATCATGACTTTCTCTGACTTGTACCCTATTGGTTGTGTCATGCAGTGCAACACTCTGGTGGCTCTGGTTATGTGCCACATTGATTAGTCACTTTAAATCGACTGCATTAACTCAACCCTTAAATTATTTGAAAGCCATTCATGGAATGCAGGCGCTGCCCATTTTTCCTTCATGTGTCATAGTCTAGCTGTGCCCAATTAAAGTTTACCCAACATTGCTGTGCACACTGAACCCATTTTAACAAACTCCTTCTGGAGCTCAAACTTCAAATTCAGCTGTTCACTCGATTGTTTCCTTTCCTGGTGTAACAGAAGTGTTTCTGGTTCTCTGAAGGTTCATACCACGTCACCAGGATGAACTGGAGTTGGATGTTGATGACCCATTGTACGTTGAAGAGGAGGAAGATGACTATTGGTACCGAGGCTACAACATGCGCACAGGAGAGCGTGGAATCTTTCCGGCGTACTACGCCCATGAGGTAGTCAACCAAGCCAAGGAATTTCTAGGTAGGTCCAAAGTAAGATTAGAAAATTATGGTCAAAATTCAGAGGCATTCCGGTCTGTTGAGTTGGGAGCCGGGGCTGCAGGGCAGTGCAATGAATATTGCCTGCGGTTCACTGCAGAGCTAACTGAGGGTCGGAGCACTGCAGTGGAAAAACATAATGCATGATCAGGAAGGTGGACAATATATTCCAGGGAATGTTCAGAAGCCAAATTCAAGGGCATCTGTACAAATCAGGAAGTATATAAAGCCTAGATCCAGATGCCATTGAGAGACTTATTTACATAATTTATCAATGCTGACACATAATGAATTTGTAATAGGGCTATACACTAAGAGACACATTCTTAACACCAAGAATATAGTTAGAGAGCTTGGATTTTCTCTATTGCTGTGTGGTAGGCCTTTGACCATTCTAGATGACAACAGCAGAGCCACCTGCAGGCATGACAAGATACTGCAGATAAATATTGACTCTTAAAATGGATTTCCCATCAACAAAGTCCGAACATAGGGTTTACAATGTCTTTTGAGGCATAATGCTGTGGTCATCAGCATTTGTGATGTATAATAAAAGTTAGCAGTAATACCAGATGAACAAAACCATTATAGAGAGATTAACAGGCTGCCAAGCCATCCTTTAGATTAAAATTGGAAAGTGGGTTGCAATGCCACAAGCACTACCAGTCGTACAGCAAGATAGTATGGTGTTCGGTAATTTCCAACGCAACTCAGCTCGTGCCATCAGAGGGCAACTGTACATCAGCTTCTGACGCTAACTTAATTCCACACATTCACACGAGGTAGCTCCATAGAGAGATCCTGGCTTCCATTATATAACATTTAAGCAGCAGGTAGCTTAATTCTTTTGTAGTAATTTCTTTTGCAAAGGATTTCTTTTGCAAACCAATTTCAAGGTCTTTCCCTCCCTAATCTTGAGAGTTTTCATTGGCTCGCTCCGTGCCTTGGGCCAGCAGAGCTCAAGATGGTAGGTTAATTATTCCAGCCAAATGAAGCCATTGTCCCATTGACTAAACTCTGGAGCTGCCTGTAACAGGTAGACTTTGGTCTCTAATGAACCAAGGTTTCTAACGCCTCCTCTGTTTATTAATTCAGGGATAAAGAAGAACAGTGTTTGGGTGGAGAGGTTCGATGTGCAGTTTCTGGGATCAGTGGAAGTGCCGTATCATCAGGGTAATGACATCCTGTGTGCTGCAATGCAGAAGGTAAAGAGTACCTCAATCACAGAGTGATGGGAGAGGATGAAAGGTGAACTAGTCTTGTTTCAATTGCCTGGGCCTGTAGTTTTGGGAAAGTGCTGTCTGGTGGATACCCTCGATCGCAATGACTTTTGTTGACTTGAAACTTCCAGAAATATTGGACAATTTGTATAGCGAGTATAAAATATGAACCGGTGTCGATAATCATCATTTTGCATTGTGGGGGGAGAAAAATAACACTGGTAATTCAAATTAAATTAATTTGGCAGTTTATTAAATTAATTAATTCTGTAAAGATACCTTTAACCTCAATCAATGTGTCTTAAAATCAGACTTCGTTGTCTCGAATGTCCGATGCAAAGAACAATACAGCACAGGAACAGGCCCTTCGGCCCTCCAAGCCTGCGCCGCTCATGTGCCCACTAGACCATTCTTTTGTATCCCTCTATTCCCAGTCTGTTCATGTGGCTATCTAGATAAGTCTTAAACGATCCCAGCGTGTCCGCCTCAATCACCTTGCTTGGCAGTGCATTCCAGGCCCCCACCACCCTCTGTGTAAAATACATCCCCCTGACATCTGTGTTGAACCTTGCCCCCCTCACCTTGAACCCGTGACCCCTTGTGTTCATCACCTCCGACCTGGGAAAAAGCTCCCCACGTTCACCCTATCTATGCCCTTCATAATTTTATACACCTCTATTAGGTCGCCCCTCATCCTCCGTCTTTCCAGGGAGAACAACCCCAGTTTACCCAATCTCTCCTCATAGCTAAGACCCTCCATACCAGGCAACATCCTGGTAAACCTTCTCTGTACTCTCTCCAAAGCCTCCACATCCTTCTGGTAGTGTGGTGACCAGAACTGGACGCAGTATTCCAAATGTGGCCCAACCATCGTTCTATACAGCTGCAACATCATATGCCAACTTTTATATTCTATGCCCCGTCCAATAAAGGCAAGCATGCCATATGCCTTCTTCACCACCCTCTCCACCTGTGCTGCCACCTTTAAGGATCTGTGGACTTGTACACCCAGGTCCCTCTGTGTGTCTATACTCCTGATGGTTCTGCCATTTATTGTATAGCTCCCCCTTTCATTAGATCTACCGAAATGCATCACTTCGCATTTATCTGGATTAAATTCCATCTGCCATTTCTCCGCCCAATGTTCCAGCCTATCTATATCCTGCTGTATTCTCTGACAATGTTCATCACTATCCGCAACTCCAGCAATCTTCGTGTCGTCCGCAAACTTACTGAACACACCAGTTACATCTACCTCCAAATCATTTATATATATCACAAACAGCAGAGGTCCCAGTACAGAGCCTTGTGGAACACCACTAGTCACAGACCTCCAACCGGAAAAAGACCCCTCCACTGCTACCTCTGTCTTCTATGGCTAAGCCAGTTCTCCACCCATCTAGCTAGCTCACCTTTTATCCCATGAGATTTAACCTTTTGCACCAGCCTGCCATGAGGGACCTTGTCAAACGCTTTACTAAAACCCATATAGACGACATCCACGGCCCTTCCCTCGTCAATCGTTTTTGTCACCACCTCAAAAAACTCAACCAAATTTGTGAGGCATGACCTCCCTTGTACAAAACCATGCTGTCTATCGCTAATGAGATTATTCAGTTCTAAATGCGCATATATCCTATCTCTAAGAATCTTCTCCAACAACTTCCCTAACATGGACGTCAAGCTCACCGGCCTATAATTACCCGGGTTATCCTTGCTACCCTTCTTAAATAACGGGACCACATTTGCTATCCTCCAATCCTCTGGGACCTCACCTGTGTCCAGTGAAGAGACAAAGATTTCTGTTAGAGGCCCAGCAATTGCATCTCTCGCCTCCCTGAGGAGTCTAGGATAGATGCCATCTGGCCCTGAGGATTTGTCTGTCTTAATGTTTCCTAAAAAACCTAACACTTCCTCCCTTGTAATTGAGATTTTTTCTAACGGGTCAACAAATCTCTCTGAGACAATACCAGTCAACATGTCCTTCTCCTTTGTGAATACTGATGCAAAGTATTCGTTTAGGATCTCACCTACTTCCTTTGGTTCTAAGCATAATTCCTCTCCTTTGTCCCTGAGAGGTCCGATTCTTTCCCTAACAACCCTCTTCTTTCTAACGTATGTATAAAATGCCTTAGGATTCTCCTTAATCCTGTCTGCCAAGGACATTTCATGACCCCTTTTTGCCCTTCTAAGTCCCTGTTGAGTTCTTTTCTACTTTCTCTGTATTCCTCCAGTGCTCCATCTGTTTTTAGCTGCCTGGACCTCATGTATGCCTCTTTTTTCTTTTTGATTAGACCCACAATTTCTCTGGTTATCCATGGCTCTCGAATCCTACCTTTCCTATCCTTCTCTTTACAGGCACATGCCTGTCCTGCAGTCCTATCAACTGCTCCTTAAAAGACTCCCACATGCCAGATGTGGATTTACCCTCGAACAGCTTCTCCCAATTAACAGCCACCAAATCCTGCCTAATCTGGCTGTAGTTAGCCTTCCCCCAATTCAGCACCTTACCCATAGGACAACACTCATCCTTTTCCATTACTATCCTAACGTTTACAGAATTGTGGTCACTATTTGCCACATGTTCCCCGACTGCAACTTTGATGACCTGACCGGGCTCATTCCCCAGTACTAGGTCCAGTATAACCCCTTCTCTAGTTGGACTGTCAACATATTGTTCCAAAGAACCTTCCTGTACGCATTTTATAAATTCTTCCCCGTCCAGGCCCCTAGCCCTAAGCGATTTCCAGTCTATGTGAGGGAAATTAAAATCTCCCACTACAACAACCCTATTTTTTTTGCACCTGTCCAGGATCTCCTTACATATCCGTTCCTCAACTTCCCGTGGGCTGTTGGGAGGCCTGTAGTATACCCCCAGCATAGTGACTGCGCCCTTCCTGTTTCTGAGCTCCACCCACAGTGACTTGTTACCTGACCCTTCCATATTGTCCACCCTCTGTACTGCTGTAATATGCTCCCTAACCAGCATTGCTACTCCCCCACCTCTCCTCGCCCCTCCTCTGTCTCGCCAAAAACACTTATACCCCGGAATATTCAGCTGCCAGTCCTGTCCTTTTAACCAAGTCTCCAAGAGTTTGCAAATTCGTTCTGAATCACTTGAGCAATGACATCGTCATAAGGATCCCACTCTGAATCAGATGTGGCAATTTTTGTTTCATAATCATCCTTCCACAACTAACCACCTTCATCTCCATCCACTGAATTGGATATTCCACATTTTTTGAACAATCTGATGACACAGTGCATCAATAGCAATCTAAGCTTTGAGGACAAAAGCACACAAAACATCCAGTGGTGCAGCATGTGTTTTCCCACTCTTTATGGAGCTTTTTTTCTCTGTCAACCATCCACCTATTCCATTCAACTTTTTACACAGGGTGGTGGGTGCCTAGAACTCGCTGCTGGGGGAGGTAGTGGAAGCAGATACGATAGTGACTTTTAAGGGGCGTCTGGATAAATACATGAATAGGATGGGAATAGAGGGACATGGTCCCCAGAAGGGTAGGGGGTTTTAGTTCAGTCGGGCAGCATGGTCGGTGCAGGCTTGGAGGGCCGAAGGGCTTGGTTCCTGTGCTGTAATTTTCTTTGTTCTTTGAACCTGATCCTTGAATAGTTTGTTGAGGCACACATGCAATGATTGAACAATGGACGTTAGGCACCCTCATATAACCTCTTGATCTCATCAGTTTCTGGGATCTGAACATGTCCCACAACTAATGGGTTGCATTATTTGTGTAGGCAACGGGGATGTCTGTTCCACAGAGCCATAGCTTCACTCTTGTCCTCGTCTGTTCAACCGTTTTTATGGACATGCACAGAAACTTCTGTAGAGAACTTGATTTTCAGCATGGTTCTATACTTATTGGCTTTAATTTCATTCTTTTGGCTATAAGGCTGAATTGTGTCTCCTCCTCATGTCCTGTGGTTTCTATTGGAACAGTGTCTGAGTCTTTTCACTCCACTCCACAAACTCCCACGCATCTTGGCAAAAAAACCCTTTTCACCTGCTTGATAACTTGTACCCAGTTTAAAGTAACAATAAGTAAAACATGCATTTGTCAGGTGAAAAAGTGAAGCTGGTACTAATGTGTATGTCGTGCTTGGAAAGGGTTGGACCAGGGGTGATTTGTACTTTATGTATATGCAGTAACATGATTTTTGGAGCTGGAAAAGTGGGGGGTCATCTTATACTCTGGGTCAATTTAATATGCTGCAATCTATGGAAATCGAAAATGGAATCTGGGAATAAACGGGGATGACCTCCGGGGAGAATAGGGGAAAGGGAGAGAAGCTGAGGCAGAGAGAGACTGACCACAAAGATACGGGAGATCCATTCCACGATAATCTGTACAATAGGCGCAGGCATCATAACAGATTTTAATGTCCTCCTTAATCCGGAAATGCATAGTGTGACAACAGTAGTGTAGTTAATATGTGTAGAGGGAATGCAACTCAGATTTTGGGGGAGAGGATACTTACTCATTTTAGCCTTACAAGTGTTTGTTAAGTTGAGTTAATAGACTTTTATTTACCTAAATTCCTCTGGGATTTCTGATTAGATTGGTTGACAGGGCCATGTGATGATATGGTTTATGTGCAGCCTGGGTCTGTAGTAGAGAAAAAAGTATTTGCAGATAGCAGTTTAGTTTTGCAGCTGAAGCCTGGTTGAAGTTGGAAGGATTTTGCAAACTTCTGGAACTCTATCTTTCTCTCTCTCTCTCTCTCTCTCTCACTCAAAGCTTCAAGATTGTTTACGCTCATTATAGCAAGTATATGTATGTTGCTACCTGTATTTACTGCATTAACGATATGCACTACAAAGTGGCATTTAAATCTGTAAGAGGACTGTTGCTTGTTTGGAACTGAAAAGGTGATGTTAGAAATTAAAGTTGTTTCCTTTTCATTTTAAATGTTGTTCAACTGTTAATAGTTAAGTTGCTTCATGTGTTAGAGTTGTATTTAAACTGTTATTGAATTTGTTTTACTATAAAAGATGCCCAATTTATCAGTGGAATTACTCCTATCCTCACATTTATGCCAAATAGGAAAATTGTTGGGGTCTAGTCTGGCATCCTAAGGTAACTTGGGTTCTGGTCCAGCACCCTAATAATAGGCCCAGTAAAGCAATCCAGTGACGGGCTTGATTGAGCTCAATCAGGGACTGGACCTGGCACAGGCCAGGGGTGGAACTGCAACATTTTGATCCATAAATAGTAGTGCCAAAGTCTGTGTTGTACAGATTAATTCCCAGATCTAATAATTTTTAATGTCATCCTCTTATAGATTGCCACAACTAGAAAATTGACAGTTCATCTGCGTCCACCAGCTAGTTGCGAGTTGGAAGTCAGCATTCAAGGGGTTAAACTGGCGATGAGTTTGAATGAGTATGGACCAGAGGATAAAGTAAGTGCGTCTGTACATCTCCTATTGATTCACTTGTCTGTTCCATTCATCTAGATTCTACCTGTCTATCCATGAATGAATCTGTCCATTCTTGTGCACACATCTAGTTGACTGTCCTAGGATACATTTCTTAAGTTTATGAACTAGTCTGTTTAGTCTATAGGTGGATTTGTCTACTCTGAGCAGATCTAGAGGCGGGTTTCCTGTACCTGCCTTGGGAATGTTTAGCGGGGACTTTATATCAAACCCATGCTGCACCCGACATGATTGGATGTTAGGATAGTCTGTAGGCATGCATTAACTAGACTTTTCTATCAAATGGTTGAGTTTCTACAAGGACTCAAAGCCCCACTGAGTCGGTGCCTTCAGGACAGGAGAAACTGAAAATAGGATAGGGAGAATTTCATTGCCTCTGGAGTTGGCTTAGATCTGTCTATTTCATCACATCATTTAGCCATAAACCTAATGAACAAATGGATAATTGAAAGCAGCAACTTTAAGATAAATGTAGAATATTTCTCCTCTCAACCCCCCACTCCCTCAACAACATCTGTTGCAAGAGGGCAAAATCTCAATGCCCCTCCCTCCAATATCAATTGTTAGGCACATGTTCCTCTTCACTCCATTGTACTTCATGAACTGCCAACTCATTCTTTGGTTTAGCAGTAGGTGTTGGGTGAATGTATGTTGGTTGAGTGTTTCCATGCGTGATGTACCAGCAAGAAGGTCAGCCATGGCCTTGTTTTACCTGTGACCTCTTTTTACTCCCAGACTGAAAGGTGCAGCCATTTTTTCCAGATGAAGAACATCTCATTCTGTGGATGTCACCCTAAAAACAGCTGGTAAGGGTTAAAGATCATGCATTAACTGTAGATGTTGCACCTGCTTAATCCGTATCATTCATGTTCTCTTATTTTCCTCGGTCTCGTCAGCTATTGCCATGAAATTGGACTCACTGAGGGCACTCTCACCTGTCAGTCTGAAGGTTGGATTTTAACCTCATTCCCAGAGCTTCACAGCAGTATTGTGACACCTGCACAAAGACTGCTCTGTCTCTTCAATTAACCATCAGTGTATTTGACAAAAAAGTTAACTAAACAATTTGACAGTTTAAGGTTTCGTTACTCCAGGTAACAGCCCTATCTTTCTTCATGATCTTATATCATTAAAGGCTTTGTGACATCATAGAATCCCTACAGTACAGAAGGAGGCCATTTGGCCCATTGAGCCTGACCGACAGCAATCCAACCTTATCCCCATAACCCCACATATTTGCCCTGCTAATCCCCCTGAAACTAGGGTCAATTTAACATAGCCAATCAACCTAACCCGCACATCTTTGGACTGTGTGTGGAAACCGGAGCACCGGGAAGGAACCCACACAGACACAGGGAGAATGTCCAAACTCCACACAGACGGTGAGCCAAGCTGGGAATCGAACCCGTTCCTGGTGCTGTGAGGCAGCAGTGCTAACCACTGTGCCGCCCCATCTTTCCCTGGGACAGCATAAGGAGTCCTGATCCATCACTCTGATATTCCAGCTACACAGAAACACTTTGCAAATGCTATTTTATGCTCACATTTTTTTAAAAGTTCATTCATGGGATGTGGGTGTCACTGGCTGGGCCAGCATTTATTGGCCACCCCTAATTGCCCTTCAACTGAGTGGCTTGCTGGGCCATTTCAGAGGGCATTTTGGAGTCAATCACATTGTTGTGGATCTGGAATCCCATTTAGGCCAGACTAGGGAAGGAAGGCAGATTTCCTTTCCTAAAGGACATCAGTGAACCAGATGTTTTTTAATGACAATCGACAATGGTTTCATGGTCATCATTAGGCTTCTAATTTCGGATTCTTTTTATTGAATCCAAATTGCACCATCTGCCATGGTGGGATTCGAACCTAGGGTCCTCAGAACATTATCCTGAGTTTCTGGATTACTAGTACAGCGACAAAGCGACAATACCACTACACCCACCGTCTCCCCCAATATCCAACTGTATTTATACTTGCTCTCTCCCCAGTTAACTTAGTCTTGGCTCTGTTTCGGGGCGTTTGCGCTTTCTCAACATGTTGCCCTCTTACCAGATTACCATTCACTTTCAATCCAGATTCCAAACTTGGCCCATTTACTTTTGCAAGTGTGATTGTTAATCGATTTAACATTGGATGAGTTAGAAATTGGGTTCTGGAATTGATTCAAAATATATAGTTTGATAAGGTTGGACAACATCCTTTTCACAGTCCTCTTCTGATTGTGTACACTTGTTAACTCTTTGTTAAAGGCAGAACCTGCTTCCATTTGTAGAGCACCTTTCACAATCTCAGGTTGTGCCGGAGTGCTTTACAGTCAATGAAATACTTACGAAGTGTTGTGTGTAAGGAATGTGACAGCTGATTTGCCAGCTGGCTCCACAATCAGCAATGAGATAAATACCAGATAACCTGTCTTTGTTTTGCAAATCTTGGTTGAGGGTTGAATCTTGTGATCGACGCAAAGTTTTGAATATTGTATCAATCTTTCCATATAAATCCATGATTATAATGGTCGCACTCCCTTTTTATTTATTGGTTCTCAGTCTGTTATATCCCGACATAAGATGGTTTGTGTTTTCCCCTTCAGCAGAATTGGGCTGTTACACTCTGATCTCTATCCTTGTTAAAGCCTAACTTGCCCAGTGGGTGGGGCAGGATATCAGTTTTGCGCTCCACCCAAGTTCAACATTGACTTGAATGGAGAGTAAAATGGTGTAAATTGGATACTTGGCCTAGTCTTCTGGGCAGGTTTGGCTAAAACAGAGGCTTCTGGGATTTGGCTGCTCTATCAGAGCCTCTGTGAAGTCTCCTCCTCAATAGTATTGCTAACACTGGCCCCTTTAAGAGGACTGTGTCTCCTTTAACTGTGTCATGTCTCTTTCAGCTACTTTGGCTTCATCACCAAGCACCCTATGGTGAACCGCTTTGCCTGCCATGTGTTCGTATCTGAGGAATCCATGCGCCGTGTGGCTGAGTGTATCGGGTAGGTGCCAACCACTAACATCAGGACAGGTGTGGGAATGGCTGAAACAGAAAACACTCTGGCTGGAATCTTATCACTGTTTACGCCGGTGGGATTTTCCCATCCCACTGCAGTGAACAGAGATATAGCTGGCCGCCAAATTTTCCAATCTCGCTGCAGTGGGAGCGGCATGAATGTTGTAACATTATCCATCTCTTCCCCTCCCAAATCCTAAGACTGTCTCCTAGACCCCAGTGAGAATCTGCTGGTGTAATATCTAAACTCATGCCAGTGATGTACCTCAGTCACCTGATTTTAAAAGTCCACAGAAAGTATAGAGTCCCATTCATTAGGATAACTGACTGGAAGCATGTCAAGAAGCAAGGTCTCACCTGAAGGGGATTTGAGCTGCTCCAGGATCCCCACATAGCCGATGGTCCCACATAGCCTTGAGTTAGACATCTCAAGGGACCTCTCCACGAAGATACCCAATGGATATACGAAGAGCAAAATGAGTTAGATATTCTTACCTGGCTCTGCACTTCCTAGAGGCATAACGAAAAGGGAAATCCACCTTTCGGAAAGACCTCTTGTGTGATAAATATAGGAACAGGAGGAGGCCATTCAGCTCCTCACATCTGACCCCTTAGATCAATGTCTGTTATTGGGGGCACAGTATCGTGTGTCCAACCACTTTCTCATGAGGTCTCTTATCTGCCGCGGTGGGATTCAAACCTGGCTCCCCAGAGCATTATCCTGCTTCTCTGGATTACCAATCCAGTGACAATACCATTACACTATCGCCTCCCATCAGTTCTGTCAAGAAACATCCTGATAAATGCTGGGTGGATGTCTGTGCAGATGGACAGTGAGGAGTGATCCAATCTCGAGCTCCATGGATCTTGAGTAAATAAAGCAAAGAGTGGTTCACTTTCTAGGCCCTAGGATCATTGCTCAATAAAGTGAGGAGTTGCCCCCTCACTCAATCAATAAATAAAGCCTGTCCTTCAATAATTGAAATTGAGACCCCTACAATTTTATTTACATTTTAAACAATCTCAGATTAACTGTAATCTTCAGATTAATTACCTTGGACAAGTGGGTCTGACTTTGGATGAAGTATCTGAACAATTTCATATAGCTGCCTTTTGATCCATGCCCTTAGGTTCCCTTACCCAACAAACTGGATTGGTTTACTTTGAAAATTTCTATTATCCTTCAGCATCTGCAGCCTTTGGGGAAGAAAGTTCCAGATTTCCAGAAATTAACTTTCTGATTTCACTCCAAAATTGCCTCGCCCCAATTTTAAGATTATGTCCCCTAATTCTCGCTTCGCCCACGAGAGGAAATAGTTTCATAGAATCCCTACAGTACAGAAGGAGGCCATTTGGCCCATCAGGTCTGCACCAACAACAATCCCACCCTATCCCTGTAACCCCACACATTTACCCTGCTAATCCTCTTGAAACTAGGGTCAATTTAACATGGCCAATCAACCTAACCCGCACATCTTTGGACTGTGGGAGGAAACTGGAACACCCGGAGGAAGCCCACGCAAGACACTGGGAGAATGTGCAAACTCCACATGGACAGTGACCCAAGCCGGGAATCGAACCCATGTTCTGGCGCTGTGAGGCAGCAGTGTGTCACCATGTCGCCCCTGTCATTGTGACCTGTCATTACAATTTAATCCTTTCAGCCTCAGTGAATGGCTAAATAAACAGAGATCAGGGCCAGGGGTGTGTTAGTGTGAAGGATATTGTTTCAGGCAAGAAGATGCTGGAATCTTGTTCAAATTTAACACTAAAATGTATTACAATTCCATCATATCAGGGAAAGGAATGAAATTAACTTACAATGGCTCTGTAATCAAAGACATTGACACAGATGCTAGTTGGCAGACTGATTGTGGGAATGTACCTTCTTTAGGAAGCATCACTTTATTGTGGTGGGGGAATAGTGGGAGAAACAACTAGATAACATACAGTATGGTTACTAAAATCCTATTTTTTCTGCTTTGCAGCCAAGCGTTTCAGGAATACTATCAGGAGCACCTGGAGTATGCTTGTCCAACAGAAGACATTTACCTGGAGTAGGGGTTTGACAGCTTTCACATGGATTCATGACATTTTCGCTGGACCTGGGCTCAACTGTGAGCTGTACCCCTGCTCCCTGTACATAACAAAATTAAACAAATTCCTATTAAGTAAGGGTATACAGTACATGGAGCACCCATGAGGTTTTAGCATTGACTATGAAAGACCATTGATATCAAACCTGTGTTTGCTGCACATATCCATCCCATATCTAAATCTAGCTTCCATCCCTTCCTCTTGCTGCTGTTACAGGTTGCTTCAAAGCAGCCTGTTAAAATTCAGAGGCGCTTGGTCAAATAGAGAAGAAAATGAGGCGTGGTGAGTTTACGTATCGTGACAAATTCATCTAACAGCTGAATGCAGGCTAAATTCATCTTCTCTACTTCAATTGTATGTGTGATTGGGAGCAGAGTGCCCTGTGTCCAATCATCTTATGAGGTGTCTGTGTGCCTCGCATCAGTTCTCTCAAGGAACACCCTTCTAAACTCTGAGCGGATGTCTGTGCAGATGGACAGTAAGAAGTGGTTTTCTCTCTAGCCCCTCCTTCCAGACCTAAGGATCATTGCTCAATAAAGTGAGGAGTTGCCCTGTCTCTCAACCCATAAATAAAGCATGTCCTTCAATAATTGAAATTGAGACCCTATTTTTTTTTGCATCTTGAGCAAACTCAGATGAACTGTAATCCTCAAATGATTTGCCTTGGAACAAGTGGGTCTGACTTTGGATGAAGTATCTGACCCTGTGGGAAGTGGAGTTTTGACCTTGAATGACGGGGGGTTTGACCTTTGATATGGTGCAGACTTGATGGACCAAATGGCCCTCCTTCTGCACTGCAAGGATTCTGTGGTTCTAAGGGGGGGCGTTGGGGGAGATTTATTGGAGAATAGATTCTGATCCTCTACAAGCAGGGCTGGGATGGATCCGAGAGGATATGTGGAGGTGTTAGTTTTCCGCTAGATGGGGAGAGCCCTGGGCAAGGGGGTTTAATCATCCTGACTCCAAAATAAACAGTACAAAGCAAAAAGAAGCAAAGGAGGATTTCACCGCTGGAGAATCCAGCATGTGCTCATTCCTTCGGCAGCCACCTCCACTCCGCCATTGATTTAGTTTAATCCAGCAAGTTCTTCCCTTCAAACTAACCTGACTCTAAGGATGGGATTTTGTGACCTCGCTCGGGCGAGGCTCGTAAAATCCCGCCCGAGGCCAATGGAGAATTCCGTTCTGCGATCCTCGCTCACCCCGATTCCGGGGCGGGCAAGGCGGTAAAATTCCAGCCTAAATCTCCAAAGTTGCCATTCCCCCAAACAGGTCAGATGAAAGGCTGGGATGTGAATCATGTTAGGATCATTCATGCATAGCGCAGTATGAGATTTTTTACAATATGAATCAGAATTACATAGAAACGGCAGAGTCAGTTTGGCAGGATGTAGATGTTTGCATTGTGATCCAGTCAGCAACAGAGGCCATGTGTTTGAGTAACTGCATTGCCGCATGCTTCACAGGCACATTTTCTCCTGGGGCATTTGGCTTTGTTTCATTCCAAAGCCATACCCCAACCACTTTAAAAAGAAGGCACTTGCTCCATAACACTGACCTATTCACCCCCATCAATGACGTCATGAGCACCAGCTGGAAGCAAAAGAACAAAAATGGTAGCTCTTTTTGGGAAGGAAGAAATCCTTGGTTAGATCTTTCACACAGACTTTAGTCGTGAACTGTTAGTTTTTATACTGATCACAATCTTCCCACTTTCACTATGATTTCCCATTGACCAGTCCCGGTGGGAAAGTCATCAGTGATCTTCTGCTGGCCGTGATGCACCAACTGTTCTGCCCAGTGTGAAATGGGCTCCGCTCACTGCTGAAGAGGCTCCTTACAATGTGCATGATTCTTAAAAGCTGCATGAAATCTCCAATTTAAAGCTCACTTCTTGTCCACTGTCAAAAGGAAACAAGGAGTCCAAAGCACTGATTGCTGAATAACCCACTCTGTCAACTTCCACATGTGCAGCATGCCTGCAGTGAGACACCAAGGATTACCTTTACTTAATTCACCCACTTTATCTAACTTCTTTGAATCCATCTTTCGCAATTTCTTAATCTCCAAGTTATTGCACTCTTCCTTTACAGCAACTGGGCTGCATTTTGGTTTTATAAGAATTAAGTGATGAATATTGGTGAGAACTGTTCTATTATTATCCTCATTTAAGGGGTTGGCTTTTACCCAGAGCTGATAAGGTACTAGGATAGCACTTCACAAATGGGGCTAAAGATTGGTTATGACTCTGTAGGAATAATGTGTTGGTTGGATGCATCCCCTCAGTGAGGGGAGAATGGTCATTCTGAGTTGTCCTTGAGCACCTTTTGATTACAAGCAACATTGAAAGACAATTTCTGAGCGGCGTTAACAAGATGGGGAAAGGAACAAACGCCTTAAAGGGGCAAAATCTCTAACAGATATCAATGTCTGTTCTCACAGGTGACTTGTAAGGTGGCACCAGTTGGCATAGGAGACACAATCTGAAAGGAACTGGTACCAGCTATGTGACGGCCCTTTAGAACATGATGATTACAGTGCCTATTAGCACAACAATCCCTGCCCACTAGGTAATCATCCATTCAATTCAAGCAGTGATTCCCAAACTGAGGAGGAGTGGGGGGTGGGGAGCTGGATTTATCATAATGGAGGAGTATGTGGTCTGTCAAAGCACAAGAGGCCATAATAGCCTTGCAGAAGCAGAGGGACACCTCAGCAGAGATGTTTGAATCTAAGAGAGTTGCTTGTGGTGCTGGACATGTGATGGACCAGAGCAACTCTAGCAGCTACAATAATCTGCTTCTGTTAATTGGTGTGGATTTACAAACCCTTAATGTCAGCAAAACAGCAACAGGCTGTGAATGGGGCCTGAATATTCTAAGGGGAATCTCAGAAAAAAAAACAAGATTGAGATTGCTGTCTCTTCCTCTAAGGAAAGGCAGCAAAACAGCACAGTAGCATAACCGTCATTTTGGCAGGTGACATTCTCTCGCTCTGTCTCCTCCAGGCCTTTAGGCTTCAGGCTCCAGTTTCAGCAGCAGCAACACTAGCCAGAGGGCTTCCAGATGGAAGAACGGCATTCCTAGAACCCTGAAATCAGATTGTTAGAATTGCTCTTCTGCAATTTCTTTTCTGAGTTAACTCAGCTGGATTTCACAAGTCACAAAACAAACTTGCAGAGCCAGTCTTGCAATGGGGCTAATAGGAGTGGTCAGGGGAGGACAATTATCACAGTGTACAGAGAAGTTCAAGAGATCAATGCAATGGGAAATATTAACTAGGATAGATAAAGGGCACCAAGACTAAATCAGACCAGGAGGGCCAAAGGAGTTAGGTGAAAATGAACATGTGTAAGCAAAGAACATTTGAAGTAATCTGTCAGGCAGCGTTAGAGACAAGAACACTGGGTTATCAAAAATAATAGAACCATTCCCAGAGAGTTTATTTTCCAGTGGGAAAAACTAAGGCATCAGTTCTGATGGGAAAGTTCATGTTCTAAAAGGATTGGCCCTGCTGGGAGTAGAAGGGTATTGGCAAGATGGGCTTCAACAGGAGAGTTAGGATACCAGAGGGATGGCCTTTAATGGGATAATTGGAGTACTAAAGGCAACAAGTCAGGGGAAAATTAGGGTTTCCGTAGAATACTAGAGGAATGTGCTTCAGTGAAACCCTGGATATACGGGGACAGAGGGCTGAGTGCACAATGCAAAGACTGTGCATTGATCTGCAATCCACAACAATGGAAGTGATGAAATGTGGAGCCAACATAAATGAAGCAATGTTGAAAAAGAAACGAGCAGTCTGCTCTTGGACTTCAGATTAACCAGGTGAACCCAACTTACTGTATGCACTGGTGAATCACTGAACCAGACAGCTCAGAAAAGGCCCCAGGTTCAATCACAGGCTGTGCCCAGCCTGCTGATCTCAGCTGGGATCTAACCCTGACCTCAAGTGATCCATTATCAGACTGAAAAATCTCCTGTTCACCGCTCAGTGCCTCATTCTGCAACAGGAATGTTCGGTGAGAAAAGACTTGTGGTCAGCTGTCCACCTAACCAGCCCACCTATCCAATCACATGTGAATACCCAGCACTTTACGATGGTACCAGAGTATTAGTTGCCATTGCATTGAATCCTATACCCCAAGAAGAGCTAGTAACCTCTGTGGGAGGGAGGAGGAGGGAAGAGACAGGTGGTAGGGGAATTTGATGAGTGAAAGGCTAAGAGTTGGCCAGGTAACCTTCCCTCACCTAACATCATCCGTGTCTAGGAACTGGAGGATGGAAACCACACATTCTACCTGCCCATTGCTTCATTTAATGGAGGAATTGGCCACTCAACATTCACACTTTGGCAACATCGAGCTGCACTAACACAAGTGAGTCTGGAGTTTCACTGCATTTGTGGGTATATAGGTAACTTGAATGTGGTTTTTAAGATTTCCATTGGCAATGCATCTAGCAAAACAGGAAATGTATCTCGAATGAACATCCTCCAGAACCATGAACAAAGGAAATCTTCACACACATTGACGTTGTCCCCTTACACAGGATTTATGCATTTGGGGTGCACTCTCCAGTCCCAACATCCCTTAGTCCCACCCTCAGGTATAGTATCCTTTGAAATTGTTATGAAGAAATGAACCAGCGCCTGAATATCAGAATCTTCACCCAGTTCAGACTGCTGGCTTGCAGAAGTTACAGAAGTAAGGTTGGGAAAATTTCCCAGGATACAGGCAGTGGTATATTTCTCTGTATTTAATCCCAAGGTACATTAATTGGGTTGAAAGGTCAAAGTATGAAAGGCAACTCACATCAGCTTCTACTGGTTCCCACTTACCCTGGCTTTGCTGCATTCTCCAATGTAACTTTCAGATACATGGGATTGAGTATTTTGTAGGAACATGGTTAAAACTATAAGAACATTGCAGCACTTGGCTTTTCCCATGAGGGCTGTAAAGTGAACCAAAATGCCAAAGCAGCTTCTAGTGGACAACATAGTGCGATTGACATCTTTTCCACTTCTCCAGCGATCTTTGGATTGATATTTTCCCGAGTAGCACATCCTCAGACAAATGCAGGTATCAACCCCTGGATTATGCTAGTTATTCTTACTGGTTGCCTGTATGTTAGCTGCATTTACCTGTATGTAATTTTGGATCTATGCTAGCCATTCACTATAACTAAACACATCAGTATGTAAAAGATTACGGTAACTTGTCATCTAATTGTATAAATGAGGAACTGATCACAAAGCCTTGTCATGTTTTTGATCGTATGATTAAAAATGTGCTTACTGAACTTCC
Source organism: Mustelus asterias (assembly GCF_964213995.1). NCBI lineage: Eukaryota > Metazoa > Chordata > Chondrichthyes > Carcharhiniformes > Triakidae > Mustelus > Mustelus asterias. The sequence goes on from NC_135819.1 coordinate 62,119,540, forward strand.
AGCTATCTATTCTTTTGCCCCTTTCTGTGGAATAGCAACTTAATAGATCGGAAGGTGAACTGGAAACTGGCACTAATTCAGAGGGACAAGCTGCCCTTCACAATGGTGTTTAGCCAAAAGGAAAAGTCAATTCTACAGGAAATAAGGATTAGCTGCTCGATTAATCAAATGTCAGAACCAGAGCAGTACCTGATGGCCCATTGGGGATATGTAATAGACGGTTTGAGTGTGAATTGAAACCTGGCTGGTTAGGGTTCTAGCCTCAATATTCAGAACCAAGAGGCAGGCCTCCGACTGGATAATGGATGGTGACAGGTGAACCTGGAATCCATGGTCTTTCAGTTGCCCATTTTCTGGTTTAAGCACTATGATTAGTTGCTTGACTGAGATCCTGTGGGGAAGATTTAGAGAGACAATATTTTGAGAATGTGTTATTCACTTCTCAAGCTTATTGTTACTGTAGGTTAGGTTTCCACAAACCAGCCATCAGTTGACTCTCTCCAAATTACTTAACCTCCTTCATTTCTACTTGATCACCCTGTGAAAGATCTCTCCCTCTATAATGCAACGCCAACAACTATGGCCATTTGTTTTTAAGTTTGTAAAAAGTACTGAGAGGATGTCTCCATCTTGTGGTGCTCTCTCTCTCTCTCTCCCTTACCTGCATCAGGCGACTGCAGCTGCTTCAGTACTAGAGGGCCTATTGGCCCTCCATCCTTAATTGGGCAGTGAGCATGCCCTATGACTGCTGACAGGCCTTTCATTCAACAATTGCTGATCCTGTTTGGTGTCCCCAGCCTTAAGTTATCCCCGTGTCAATGTCCCGCTCCAAAACTGAAAATGCAGCCCTACTTTTCAAGTCAGTGATCATTTGACTGCAATTTTCAATTTTTATTTCAGATATTCCGCATCCATAGTACTTTTCTCTTGAAATATATCCAACTTTGTTGATCTAGAATGGGAAAATAAGCTGTGAAGAGGACATAAAGTTTGCGAAAGGACATAGACTGGTTAAATGAGTGGGCAAGAAGGTGGCAGATGATGTCTAATGTGGGGCAATGTGAAATTGTCCATGACCTTGTCAAGCTCCCACTCAATGGGGCTTGACAGGGTAGGTGCTGAGAGGTTATTTCCACTTGAAGGAGAGTCTAGGACCAGAGGACATAATCTCAGAGTAAGGGATTGTCCATTTAAGACAGGGATGAGGAGGAATTTCTTCTCTGGGTGTAGTGAATCTGTGGAATTCTTTACCGCAGAGGGCTAAAGAGGCTGAGTCCTTAAGTATGTTCAAGACTGAGATAGACAGGTTTTTAATCAGTAAAGGAATTAAGGGTTATGGGGATAAGGTGGGAAAGTTGAGTTGAGGGTTATCATATCCATGACTCTATATCAGATCACACTCTCACTGGTGGAACAGACTTGATGGGCTGAATGGCCCACTTCTGCTCCTGCATCTTATGGTCTAATAATAGAAAGGCAGAATATATTTTTTAAAATGAGAGCCTATTACATGTTGATATTCAGAGGGATTTGTGTATTCTTGTAGATGAATCACCAAGTTACGATATAGATGAGTATTCGGAAAGGCAAATGGTGTTGTTATGATCCCAGTTCGGCAGGTTGTAACTTTTATTTTTTGTTTAGAGACATGGATGAACAGGACCACAGGACTGCCAATGAATGAAAGGATAAGCATTTATTATCAAGAAAGTATTCATTATAATACACTACTTCACTCCAGCTATACCTTTACAGATGTATTCAGATTAATAAGGATAATACAATTACAAATGATCTTGTACTCTAATGTTCTCAGTAAGCACACAGTCCATGAGTGGACTGGGTATCAGTCCAATAGGTGAAATGTGGTCACATACACTACACTCTAAAACCAAGTGACAGATACCACCCAATTGAATTTCTGTGGATTTCTCATCAAATCCCCAAAGGCTTGTCACTCTGAGTCAACTGGTCTCACTGGAACTCTGACTTTCCCATGAGGGTTTCCAATCACGACTCTCGAAGAACGCGCTTTGGAATATTTCCCCAAGCAACACTTCCTCTCATATCTTCACCAAGGATCCACATCCAGGATTTCAATCCCCTTTCAGAATTCCACTGCTTTGGATTGCCATGTGCATTCAAGCTTCCACACAATCTCTAAGGTACCCAGCCATGCCAACTGAACACTCCTGCTTGACAGTCTGTATTAAGGCTTCTTGTTAGCTAATGCCTCCCGGTCTGAATTTTGCAGCACAGTCTTTAACTAGGAGTCACTCTCCGCCCTTTTCTTTAACTTCAATCAACAGCGTTGTGCTCAGATTTTGGTTCTTTGTCCTTTTCACTTCAGTTTTCTGAGGAGTCCTTTTCATTCCCTGGTATTCGTCAGCATTTGGAGAATTCCCAGCCCCTGACCTGTTCCTGCAGCCATGCTATTTATATGACTGGTGCAGTTTATTTCCTGGTCAATGGTAACCCTCAGGATGTTGATAATGGAGGATTTAGTGATGGTAATGCCATTGAGTGTCAGAGAGAGATGGTTAGATTCTCTCTTGTTGGAAACGATCATTGGCTGGCACTTAGTGGTAAGTAATATTTACACCATACATCAGCAGAAGCCTGAATATTGTCCAAATATTATTTCACATCTGCATATGGACATGGACTGCTTCAATATCTGAGGAGTCATGAATGGTGCTGAACAAAGTCCAATCATTCATGAACATCCCCAGTTCTGACCTTATGGAAGGAAGGTCATTGATGAAGGAGTTGAAGTCAGTTGGGCCTTGGAACATTATCCTGAGGAACTTCTGAACTGAGATGATTGACCTCCAACCATCACACCATCATCATTTGTGCCAGGTATGACTCCAATCAGCAGATGATTTCTCCCCCCCCCCCCCGCCCCCCCCCGCAATTCGCATTGACTTCAGTTTTGCTAGAGCTCCTTGATGCCATACTCAGTCAAATGCTGCCTTGATATCAATCCAACCCATGAGGGTTGAGGATGCCCAGTGGATGAGTACATTCAAGATCTATAGATTTTTGGATACAGTGGGAATCATGGGATCTGGCAATAGCATGGAAAAGTGAAGTCAATATAGAAGATCAATCAGGATCTGATGGAATAGTGGAGCAGGCCTAAGAGACTATGTGACTACACCTGTTCATTTTCTTATATTCTTCTGCAGCACCTTCTTGTTTGATATTAATTCTCGAGATGTGGATGCAACAAGCAAGGCCTGAATATACTCCCCATCCCTTGGTGATGGTGGAGTATTTTCCTGAGACACTGCATTCCGGAATCTTGTGAAGCTCCTGGGAGTATAAAATAAAGTGGGCAGGGAACTTTGAGCAGGAGGCACAATATCAGCTTCCCGAAATTGGGAGCAGACCACAGCAGATCCTGCTTCCTATTGGCAAGCAACAGGAAGCTATTTTTAATACATTAGAATGTCATGCACACTTATTCAATCACAACTTCGCCAGATCAAACTGTGTCTTTGGAATGAAGTGTGCAGCAAACAAGAAACGCATGCCTTCAGATTTGTGATTGGTTTAAGGTGGTGTGCTGTAGTCTTTGGGCCAAAGAGGAGCTGCTGCCCTTGTTTGAGGAGTCAGAGAGGAAGAGGCTCTGAGGCATTGATATAAGGTGGCAGCTGCAAAAAGGGTAAGAGGCATGTCTGATCGAGGGAGGGAGGGAGGGGAGGCAGTCCTACTCAGGAGGACAGAGGGAGGAAGCTGGACTACACAGGAAGGTCAATGCTGAAGGAATAGGAGTCATGGATAAAACAAGACAGGTCAAGGATGATCGAGGTTATGATGGACGAAAGGCCGAGGGAAATAGAAGGCAGTTCCAGTGTACGGAGGGAGGAGGGGGAATAGGGGACTGACCAATAGTGACAGCAGGTTGGATGATTGTTGGCCAAGGATGATGGATGGAAGGTCGATGGTCACCGAAGACAGATCAAGGACAATGGAGCAACACACAGGGCAGGTCAATGCCACTTCTCAGAAATTTAAAGGAGTCCAGAGAAGGAGGAATTGAAGGAAATTAGCATTACTAAAAAAAAAAAGCACTGGAGAAACTAATCTGACTGAAATGCTGATGAATTCCCGGGGCCGGATATTCAACATTGCAGGATAATAAAGGAGATAGCCTTGGAAATAGTGGATGCATTGGCTGTCATCTGTAGATTCTGGAACAGTCCTGGCAGTTTGGAGGCTGGCAAATGTATATTTAAAAAAGGAGAGAAGGAAAAAACAAGGAATTACAGACCAGTTAGGCTAACATCAATCCTAAAGTTTATTATAAAGGACGTGATAGCAGGCACCTAGAAAGTCTCAATGGAATTAGTCAAAGTCAACATGGATTTATTATTAGGGACCAGACCAGAAACTCCAAGGTTTATTATGCAGTTAGCCTAGACCCCAACTTTTGCATTTGATTTTGGCATTAGGGTGAGCATAAGGTGTTTCACTTCAGATATGATTCAAGTGACCCACTAGGAAGCATTTTAACAAAGCAAATTTTATTTAAGAACACAGCCAGAATATAAGGAAAAGAATTAGCATAGCTTTTACCAATCAGAAGACTTAAACATGACAAAGTATAATTCTTAACAACTAGCAATCTCTGTAGTTCCAATTTAAAGCAATTTCACCGCAGACATGCTCCCTTCAGTATCTGTTAGCACAAAAACAAGTATGCTTACATGGTGCTAGATATCCAACCTTTTAACACTTCCGGACAGCAATCCAGATAACAGTTTCCAGAGGATACATCTTCAAACAACAACTCTCAAAGAAAGAAATACTCTCGTACAGCAGATTCTCAGAGAGACTCATCTGGCAGATTCCAGTCTCCAACTTCAGAGAGGGGAAGAGAGAGGCATTGCTCTCTTTCAACTCAAAGCAGCATCTAAAAAGCAACCAAGCTTGAATTCTCTGTGTAAGCCTCGCTCCACCGGCACGGTAGCACAGTGGTTAGCACTGCTGCTTCACAGCTCCAGGGACCTGGGTTCGATTCCCGGCTTGGGTCACTGTCTGTGTGGAGTTTGCACATTCTCCTCGTGTCTGCGTGGGTTTCCTCCGGGTGCTCCGGTTTCCTCCCACAGTCCAAAGATGTGCGGGTTAGGTTAATTGGCCAGGCTAAAATTGCCCCTTAGTGTCCTGAGATGTGTAGGTTAGAGGGATTAACGGGTAAATATGTAGGGATATGGGGGTAGGGCCTGGGTGGGATTGTGGTCGGTGCAGACTCGATGGGCCGAATGGCCTCCTTCTGCACTGTAGGGTTTCTATGATTCTTTCTATGATTCTATATGACTCTGTCCGTCAATCAACCTAATCAAGCCCTACTCTGCAAAATCCCAGGGGAGCACACTAAAACAACAGAACAATATTAATCCACATTAAAACAAACATTGTAGCAATTAAAATCAATAATGCTGCTGCAGTAATAACATAGGATGTGGTTATATACAGAAAGGCACCGATAAAATGGAAGGGACTGCTAAAAACAGAATGCACAAAAACATGACTAAAATACATTTTTTAAGATCAGTATCGTCACATTATGAAAGGGAAATCAAGTTTGACAAACCAACTGGAGCTTTTGAGGACATAACTAGTTGAATAGATAAAGGTGTAAAAGTGGATGTGATGTATTTGGATTTTCACGAAGCTTTTGATAAAGTCCCACACCAGAGGTTAGTGTGCAAAATTGAAGCACATAGGATTGGCGGTAATATATTGGCATGGATTGAGAATTGATTAGCAGACATGAAATGGATGGTAGAAATAAATGGATCTTTCTCAAGTGGCAGGAGATAACTAGTGGAGCCCTGCAGGGATCAATGCTTGGGCCCCAGCTATTCACAATATAAATGAATGATTTGGATGAGGGAACTAAAAGCACTATTTCAAGTTTTATGATGACACAAAACTTGGTGGGAATGTGAGTGGTGAGGAGGATGTTAAGGGGCTTCAGGGTAATTTAGACAAGTTGAATGAGTGAGCAAATACATGGCAGATACAGTATACCTTGGATAAATGTGAAGTTATCCACTTCAGAAACAGAGAAGTATTATTTAAATGGTAATAGATTAGGAAATGTTGGTGTACGAAAGGACCAGGTGTCCCAGTGCACCAGTCACTGAACGCAGGTACAGCAAGCAGTTAGGAAGGCAAATAGTATGTTGATCTTCATTGCAAGAGGACTTAAGTACAGGAGCAAGGATGTCTTACTGCAGCTGTATAAGGACTTAGTGAGACTACACTTGGAGTATTGTGTGCAGTTTTGGTCTTATTTTATGAAAGGATATATTTGCCATAGAAGGAGCACAATGGAAATTCCTGGTATGGCAGTGTTCTTGTATGAGGAGAGTGTGGCTTGATTCACTGAAATTTAGAAGAATGAGAGGGGGCTTTCATTGAAATGTATAAAATTCTGACAGGGCTGGACATACCGGATGCAGGGATGTTGTTTCCTCTGGCTGGGATCTAGAACAAAGGGTCACAGTCTCAGGATTTGGGGTAGGTCAATTAGAACTGAGATGAGGAGAAATTTCTTCACTCAGAGGGTGGCGAAGCCTGAGAATTCTCTACCACAGAAAGTTGTGGAGGCCAAATCACTGAATATATTTAAGAAGGAAATAGATTTTAGACTCCAAAAGTGTCGCAGTTAAGGGCAGAGCATTGCAGTATGGTGTTTAGATAGAGAATTAGCCATGATCATGTTGAATAGCGGAACACACTTTAAGGGCTGAATGGTCTACTCCTGCTCTTATTTTCCATCTTTCTAAATGTTGTTTCATAAATGTCAACAGATCCAGAGATTACAAATAGTCAGATTACTGCTGCTGGATGCAATGAGTAGATTCCTGTCAGGGTACCATTCAAATATGGCACCTGGATCTTTGACCCTGTGAGGGAGCGGTGGAGCCAGCAACTTGCTGCCTATCCCCATTGCACGATTGGCCAGGACATTTGCCTTTCCTTATCTGATTTGTTGGCTACTATTTGATTGCACATAGCCAACCTCTCCACCTCCAAGCAGAAATGACATTTTAGACATTGGGATGGGGAGACAGGAGCCAATATAGCTCACCGACAGAGACTTGTTCAGGATGTATGGGCCATAGAGTCTTGGGTAAGCTGTAGTTTAGAGAGGATGGAAGATACACAGGAGAACATTAGAATAATCACGTGTGGAATTGACAATGACATAGCTGAGGGTTTCATTCGCAGATGGGTTGGGTTTAGACAGGGGTTTACAGAAGTTGGAGTAGGTGATGTTTGTGATGGCGAGGACATAGGGTCAGAAGTTCAATCTGTGGACAAATAGATGCCAACATTCAGGGTCCAAACAATGGTATGGATCTTGTGGTAAGCACTGAAAACAATGTTTTGTTAGACAGAGAGGTGATAGTCGGATGGAAGCTGGTCCCATGCCTGTCACTGAGGAGTAGCATGTAGATGAAGAAAAAGGATGTTACAGTCCCACCTGATGTTACTACTGAAAGGTCAGGTCCCAGAATAGAACCTTGTCTTAATAGACGATAACTTGTATTTTTTTGATTAGATACAGGGCTGCCTGCTTAACCTTTAACAAAGAATAAAATCTTTCTTAAATATGAAGCACCAGACCATGGAGAGGTGATGGCCTAGTGGTAATATCACTAGACTATTAATCAGAAACTCAGCGAATGCTCTGGTGACCCGGGTTCGAATCCCACCACAGCAGATGGTGGAATTGGAATTCAATAAAAATAATCTGGAATTAAGAATCTACTGATGACTGTAAAACAATTGTCAATTGTTGGAAAAACCCATCTGGTTCACTAATGTCTTTTAGGGAAGGAAATCTGCTGTCCTTCCATGGTCTGGCTTACACCTGACTCCAGAGTCACAGCAATGTGGTTGACTCTCAACTGCCCTCAGAAATGGCCTAGCAAGCCATTCAGTTCAAGGACAAGTAGGGATGGGCAATAAATGCTGGCCAGCCAGCGATGCCCATGTCCCATGGATGAATTTTTTTAAAACTTGTTCACTCCACCTACATATCTTCACGGGTGTATACAGATTTAAGGATAACATAAGTTACAGAATATATCTATAATGTTCTCAGTAAGTACACAGTCCATGTAAACCAACAGGCCAACTGTGGTCAGTGTAAATTTTTCGGGCAACACCAACGCATATAAGGACTGTAAAACGCACATTGGCCATTTAAATGGTAGAAGTGGCCACGTTTGGCTGCAGAAACTGGCTGTGTTCTCCCAGCAGGCTCAGCCCTGCCTGTGTGCAGAAAGGGTGCCTCCAGTCGAACTCACAAATGGTCAGGGTCCAGACAGGCTGCTGATTAGATTAACTGAATCACAAAGGGAGCAGATGACATCACCAGACCAGACCCACATCGAGATTGGAAGATCAATACCAACCACAATGTACCTGGATAAGATACAATAGATGCAATAATGGGGCTATCCAGCAGTAAGGAGAAACCCATCTACATGATGGGAAAGCAATCTGTAAGCCCCGGTAAAGTGATTAGGAACATCGATGGGCCATTTATACTGGACAAGGCAGTCTCAGCCGTTTGTGATTTCAATAGACTGTGCTATCACTGAGGCTGATAGCGATCCAGAACCATTGTTCTTGCAGTTGCCGGTGGGGACGGAGCTCACGGGACTTTTGAAATCTGAACTTTAAAAGTGGGGCTTCGGAGCCATTCTCTTTTTCTCTTCAGACCCGCATGGCAACTCTCTCACCCTCCTGAACTGTGTTGCAGACAGCAGTTTTCCAGCACACAGCCAACCCAGAAGGTCAAGGTCGGCTCAACTGAGTATTTCCTAGTAATTCGTGAAGTTCCCGAGGGTAACATAGCAGTGGAGGCTTTTGTGGGAATGGTGGGTGAATGAACCTTTTCATAGTATAAGATATTGCTAACACTGTTTAAAGTTAGAATTTACGTTGTGCCCGTTTAGTTTTGTTCCCATAGTCATAGTTATAGAGTATAAGATACCTATATGTTGTTTTCTGGTGTTGATGAGGTTTAATTTTGGTGTTTAATAAAAGATATATGATTTGAACTCGATTGGAGCCCATCTTGCTCTTTCATTTTCTCATCAGCTATCTCTGGTCGGGTCATATTTTAATATCCCTTACCATAATTCCGGAGTCGAGAACCGAGGGTACTCTGGGCGATTCGAACCCGCCCACTCAGGAAAGGCTGCCAGGTAGTGGATAGGCAGCAGTTTCCTTTTCTCTCTCTTGGGGGCGCTACTCTAGTGAAGTAGGCGCAAGGTTGCCGTTGTTCCATCGGCGAGAGAATCACTCGGGCATTGGTGGGGTTTGGGTAACGGAGAACCAAATCTAAAGTAAGCCCGTGAGTGGAGTTAAAAAGAGGGAGCCCGCTACATCAGACACACCCCACTCTGAAACCAAGTGGCAGATGCCATCCCCCCAGATGCTTACCACACTGTGAGCCAACAGGTCTCACTGGAACTCTAACTTCCACACAAGTCTTTCCAAACTCCATTCTCGAAAAAACAAGCCTTAGAATCTTCTCCCAAACAACGCTTTCACTTGGATGCCTTCACCAAGAATTCATCTCCAGGATTTCAATCTCTCCTTTCAGTATTGCACTGCCTTGGATTGCCATATGCCTTCAAGCTTCCACACTATCTCTCAGAAATCCAGCCATGCCAGAAGAACACCACTGCTTCACAGGCTATATTATGATAGCACCAACTTTAGGCTTACTTCAGATAGTTGGCTTCTCACTAGCACATTTCACCAGGTCTGCACTTTTCAGCTCTGTTTTTTCATTCTTCCTCCATTTTCAACTTCACCTTATTCAGATTCCAGTTCTTTGTTCCTTCGGCCTCAGTTTTCCTGGGTCTTTGCTTTTCATTCCCTGGTTTCTACGTGTTCTTTAGCTTCTGTGACTTGCTTTCTGCCCCTTACTCCATTGTCCTGCCTTTCTGCTGACAGTTTCTGTGAGAGCTGCTTTCTTCTTAAGTACTTGGATCCAACTGAACCACAAGTGCTTATGTTCTTCAGTGTGACTCCCTGGTTTTTAAGCAACAACTGAGTATTTATTTAAATCCTGGTTGTTTTCATGTCACAAACCCTTTAATTACAATGCAGACACAGTTTGAAATGAAATCAAAACCCACAAACAGGCACTTTTGTTTAACATGAAGCTAACTAAAATCTTGACCCTTTTTTACAAATATACACAAAATTGAACTTACATAAAACCATACCTTGTTTCTAACACCCACAAATACAAACATAGATTACTGTGGCAAGTTTGACATGTTTGGGGTGGGGAATAAGTGACGTTGGCCTTTGGTTTCCAAAGCACTGCTCCGCTGCAGGTTTCCCTCACCTCATTTACTTCAAGCATCTAAGCACACAAATCTTCAAGAAACATCACGGATAGAATTTAAGAGGTTGCAGAGAGACAGGGCATCTTGTGCTGCTTGCCCTGGGATGATCAATGCTCTACACATCTTACTAAGGTGGACAGTTGCGTCCTTTCTCTCGCTGTGACTGTGTTTGAATGATCTCAGCAATCAAGGGACCTTCTTGGACCTTTTCCCCGATGACCAGTGATTTCTGGAGACGAGACTTCTGCCCTTCATCAAGTGAAGGATTTTCAAAGTGCACTCTAATCCAGGGGTCTCCTGAAATAAAATATAATTAGTTATAGTTCCCCGCCCCATGGTGTAAAGAAACTTCAGTATTCCACCTCGTCTAATTCCAATCACGCAACCTCCATACTCCGTGATATCATAGAATCCCCACAGTGCAGAAGGAGGCCATTTGGCCCATCGAGCCTGCACTGAAACAATCCCACCCAGGCCCTATCCCCGTAATCCTACGTATTTACCCTACTATACTCATCCCCCTAACACCAAGAGGCAATTCAGAATGGCCAATCAATCTAACCCGCACATCTTGCACTGTGGGAGGAAACCGGTGCAGGAGGAGGAAACCCACGCAGACACGGGGAGATCGTGCAAACTCTGCACAGACAGTGACCTGAGGAATTGAACCCCGGTCCCTAGCACTGTGAGGCAGCAGTGTTAACCACTGTGCCACCGTGCTGCCCCCTGTCTCATCTCACTCTTCTGCTCACTCCCAGTATTCTTTAATATCTCCTCTAGTCTATTCCTACTCTCCTGCACACTTTTAAATTCAATCAATTTCTACTCTCCTACTCAGTCCTGAAATTCCATTCAATTTAATTTAACTCTCCTGTTCATTCTCTGCCTTTTTGTGTTAGTTCCAGACTAATTGCTGACCCGTCAATATTATCCTTAGTCTAATCTCACTCTTCAACCAGTGGTATTTCCAATAGAGGCTGCAGTAAAGCACATTTGACCTTCGTTAATCTTGTCGCCCACAGTTTTCAGCAATTCTATTCCAACCGTCCAGTTGATGGACTGATCAGGTTGGCTGCGTCCTGCTCCCAGTTCATGCAGCACCTCTGCTATCGGCAAGGAGTGGATGGCCTGAACGATCCCTGAAAGAGAGAGAGAGCTGAGTTAAAGCTGGTTAGATCCTGGGGCTTCCACAGTGGCATAGGCAGTTGGAGGGGGCAGTGTGTCAGGCTATTCAAGCACCCACCCCTGGAATTACTATCCCTTTATTTTTAATCAGACCACTCCCTCCTTCGAAAGTTTGTGCCTCAATTCACTTCAGAGAAACACAAAAGCAAGGTATTTTCCCAGAGCACGCAGCCCCAGCGAAAGCTCATTCTTTGGGCTGACACCTCGGAATGTTTAATCAGGTATTACACTGAATCGCGCTGATGATGGATCAGGGAACTGGACTGCACACTTTTGAGTTTTTTGTTACGACAGATCTGATTTGTCGCCCCAGGTGAAATTAACATCTCCTCTCTGTCAGAGGACTTCAAAGGGGTCTGCCCTCACCTGCAGCTTCTAACAGGGAGAAAGGAAAATTTCTGCTGCAGAATGGAGTGCTGCAATCATTTAAAGTCCTGCCAGGTGACCCGAGGTTAAAGTGACCTGGCCGCTTCAGAATTTACACAGCTAACTTTAGAAAATGCAGATATTGATCACAGGGCTGCCTGAAGTCACCATGCCAGGGGTGATCTTCAGGTCTGCCAGGGCTAGAGGGGGCAGTCCAGCCACCACACCCCCATCCTGGCGGAGAGTGGTGAGGTCAACTCCTTACCCCCTGCCCGAACCCATCCAACCCCCAGGGCCTCTAAGGGACCCTACTGTGCAGCCTGGCAGTGACAGAGGGGCAAACTGCCACTGGACCTATCTCCTTGAGCCCCCTGAGGGACCAAGGTGCCAGGCCAGTGTGTCAGTGCCATGGGCACTGCCAAGGTGCGTGGCCTGCAGGGAGGCTGAGCAGGGGGGAAGAGGGGGGGAGGGGGGAAAGAGGCCTGAATAAATGGTCTCAGGGGGAAGGAGGGTTCATCTGGAGGGTCTGAGGGGGAGTGGGCCTGAGGAGGAAGTGGGGCTGAGCGGAGGGTCTGAGAGAAGGGGAGGAGAGCTGAGTCAGAGGTCGGAGGGGGAAGGGTACCCCTGAGTGGGGGTCTGAGAGGGGAGGGGGGGTTTCAGTGGGAGGTCTGAATGAGTTGGGAGCGGTTGGGTCACCCTCATGGTGTGTGTGTGAGGAGTGCGGTTACCTGATATTCGTGAGGGGGAAGCATGCTGAGGGGTTGGTCAGAGGGGGTGGGAACCTTTAAAAATGGTGGCTCAGAACCGTGGATGGCGGGTTGCTTGAAATGAACTCATTAGCATATTTCTGGTGGCTGAATCCCACCTGACAGACACTGAAGCACCAATGGGAAACACTCTTGTCTTCCTGCCGATGTGGGCACTTAGACTGAAAACTGGAGAATCGGGCCCCAAGTCTGACAGTCTACAGCTGACTTTTGGGTGAAGTGTCTAGACCAATCATCATAATACTATTCATTTGAATGGGCAGGAGCCAGTGCTGGCATTCACTACCACACTGTAAAAAGTAAAGTACCTCCAGCCTGGGCCTTCAGCTCCTCCTGTTTCTCCGCACGTCTCAGACCTCCCTTTCCTTCACACAGATCATTGGCCAAGTCCGTCGTCACTCCCTGGGCCACCAGCATGGCTTGGAACTTATCCAGAGCACTGCCATTCTTCAACACATCTTGGATGGCCTTCTCTCCAGCCTTTAAACTCTCGGCTTTTCCGCACATATGGAGCAGGTGGCTTCCTATGAAAGGCGGAAACCAGCATGTTAGTGAAAGTCAGCGTTATGTACCATACTTCTCGTTCAGCTTGCTGTGGTTTGCAAGCTGGTGCATTATGGGATAGCAGAATCCATCTTGTTTGTTAAATTGGTTGCTGAAGTAAACGGAAGCTACAATATTAAATCACCTCCGTGCCTATGTGTGTATTGATTCACCTTTGAAAAGTTATTGACAGTACTAGTATTAAAACGTAACAGTTACCTGAGGGCTGTGCGTATGCATACATGCCCTCAAGTCTGATCATACATGTGAGTGTCCACAGCTGCCTGCAGATGGGGTTCAATGTACATCCCACCACTGCTCCCCACCCCCTTACCCTTGTCCCCCTCAGTACAGTTGGGAGGGTTTGCTACCCATTGGTGCAGTGAAAGAACTCTAGGTTACAGAGATATTCATTTGAGTTTGCTGCAAAATATCTGCTATTCCCAGCAGGGGTCATCACTTCCCAAATGGGAACTCCAGGCAATTTTCCTCGGTAACCTAGCAACGCCCAGTAACCTACCATCTGTACCAATCACATTGTCGACCCAGCTGAGACCAGTGAGTTGCCTGGGGCCTTTTTTGTCTCTATGGGCCACAGTGTGACGTAGCTACTCACTGCCCCAACCTTCCAAACCTTAGCTCAAGCTTCTGCACCCACATTGGGCCAAATCCACCTGCCCAGCCCACTGACAGTGCTGCTCAATCTAGAATTTTGTATTCCAGTTCCCATTTGTTTCTAATACGTACAATAAGGGCCAAAGGCTTCTCATGCTGCCCCTTCTCCATTGCCTAAATTCCAACAGATGCCACAGAGTCAATGCCATTCACAATCTGGGCTTGAGATTGTGTGTGAGCTCAGTTGGTTCTAGGAGCACCCAAACTTCATCAGAAAACTCACAAACCTCATAGAAGATTGGGATTGGAGGAACTTCTCCCCCAGGGTATGGGACATGTGCAGATTACCAAAATAATGGTTAATCTGGAATTAATTAATGCCTTTGAGAAGAAGGGATCTGTACCTGAGGACTAAAGGCTTGAGACAGAAATAAAGCTGGGAGTTTGGAAAGAGTGCATAGGTGTTTGGGTTGAAGGAGACTGAGTCCACAACTGAGTCAGTCATGCAATGGCTGCCAAAGGGGTGACACTAATGGCCCTCATGACCATTCTCATTCAATGTTTCTTGAGTTCCAGGTTTTCCATAATGTCCACCACTCATGCACTGAATGTAATTCTCGATGAAGGACTAACCTAAACAGGTGACCAATGTCTCCAATTCCTTGAGCCCCTTTCCCTTCAGGCAGTCAATGGATTCGATGACTTCTAGAGAATTCCCAACACATCTCCCGATGGGACTGTCCATCCTAGAGAGGACAGCAGCCGTTCGAACCCCCAAGTGATTTCCAACATCTACCTAAAGATTGAAAACAAAAGATATTGATTTGTCACTGGGACACTCCCAACAGAGGAAATGATGCATGCACTGTAACAAGGGAAGCTCTGGAGATACAAAGCTTGCTGGGAGGCCACCAATCACTAAGCAAGAAGCAAGGGCAAGAGGCTTTGGAAATCCATGCTACATTACGTTGCTAAATTAATATCCACAGCTCCCAGGAGTAAAACTGCAAACCCCTTATCACAAACCTCATCACAAATTCAAATCAAAGGGATGGACCTGTGACTTTTGAACCTACAAATTGTAAGCTTCAAACTTCAAGGTTCACAGTTTGTATAATTCTCCTTTTCCAAACTCTGACTTATTCTGGCCTTGAAAGTGATTTTTCTTCTGTAAATTTAACAACTCCGTATCTTTCCTCCCCAGTTCCCAGGTCTCCAGTAAGATGGGAAAGCCCAGTTATTGCCCAGAAAGAGTTGCTGTCCAAGGTATCAGAGAATGGCAGAGAGAATTCTCAGTCTCTCTGTGCCCCCCTCTCCCTCACTCTCTGCGCCCCCCTCTCCCTCACTCTCTGCGCCCCCCTCTCTCTCTCTCTCTGCTTCTCTCTCTCTCTCTGCTTCTCTCTCTCTCTCTCTGCTTCTCTCTCTCTCTCTCTCTGCTTCTCTCTCTCTCTGCTTCTCTCTCTCTCTCTCTGCTTCTCTCTCTCTCTCTCTGCTTCTCTCTCTCTCTCTCTGCTTCTCTCTCTCTCTCTCTGCTTCTCTCTCTCTCTCTCTGCTTCTCTCTCTCTCTCTCTGCTTCTCTCTCTCTCTCTCTCTCTCTCTGCTTCTCTCTCTCTCTGCTTCTCTCTCTCTCTCTCTCTGCTACTCTCTCTGCTTCTCTCTCTCTCTCTGCTCCCACAGTGTGATGGAGGTGTTTCGGAGTGCATACTGACCAGATATTGTGCCAGCTCTCTGGCTCCACTCATCTCCTTGAATAACGCTCCTTCCCCAAACTTCACATCCAGAATCAGAGCATTAAGAGACTCGGCTCCTTTCTTCGAAATTATAGATGCTGGAAATCAGAAACTGCAGGTTACTGAGAATGGCCAGTTCTTTATCACTGACCTCATTACCATAACTGATCATTGTTCCAACCTGACAAAGTAAATTTTGATATTGAACTTTCTTTTCCATAAATTGCTTGGAAAATATTAGTCTCACCAAACAAACTGGCTGTAGAGATAGATGCCGTAAAATAAATGCTGGAAAGAGTATGGTGTCTGTGAGTTTCAGTACAGGAAGGTCAGTGTGTAGACACAACAGTTCATACTGTGCAGGCAACACAGAGAGCACTCTGTTCAGTTTTGAGTGGCCCACTGTCCAGCAGCAATGTTGGGATCAAAGGAAGTCCAGTAATGGTTCACCAGGGATATCTGGGATTGAGTGAGACTGTGACTGATGATGAGTAACCCTTGGGTCATATTACCTGGGAATAATGAGGTGATCTAATTGAGCTGTTTAAAGTTACAGAGGAGTTATGGGTGGCACTGTGGTTAGCACTGCTGCCTCATAGCTCCAGGAAGCCGAGTTCAATTCCAGCCTTGGGTGACTGTGTGTGTGGAGTTTGCACGTTCTCCCCGTGTCTGCATGGTTTCCTCCGGGTGCTCCGGTTTCCTCCCACAGCCCAGGTTAGGTGGATTGGCCGTGCTAAATTGCCCCTTAGTGTCCTAAGATGTGTAAATTAGATGGATTAGCCATGTTAAATGTTTGGGGTTATGGGGATAGGGTGGGGGAGAGGTCCTGGGTAAGATATTCTGTCAGAGAGAGTCAGTGCAAACTCGATGGGTCAAATGACCTCTTTTGCATTGTAGGGATTCTATTCTATGATTCTAGGAGATCAGCAGGAGGAACAGGGAATTTTGTCCTCTAGTTCTGAAGCCAGAACAAGGGACAGTCTTAGAATTGGAGCTAACCTGAAACCATGAGAGTTTTTGTTATAGGGGGTGTGAGAATGTGGAACACATTCTCGGAACAGAGAGTGACAATATAGAATCTAGGAGCTGTTTAAAAGTTTCAGGAATAAGGGTTTAGAGAGTTGGAGAGTTAGGAACGATGGAAGGAGAATTGGAAGATTCCATGAGGATAAGGTTGGCTAAGAAGGTTCAAGGGGCCAGACTGACACCAAGATCATATTGGCAGGCAAGGCCTGAGAGGTTGTAGCTACAGCTTTTGTTCACACACGGAACCTTCCCTTAAACTGTCCTGCGGGTGATTCTGTGAGGGTGATTAGAGTGAGGATGTGGATCAGTTAGTAGGGGAGGGGTTGGAGTTGTGAGAGATTCAGGATTTGGAAGGTCAGAGGTGAGGAGACAGTCTGTGGGTTTCGGACATGTGGCTCTGGATTATTAGAGTTAAATCACATCGCAATGCATCACATATTGGACAAGCGACTGTAACTGACATTTAACTCCTATCTGTGTAACTCACTCTCACTAACCCGTTACTGTGTAACTCACTCTCACTAACCCGTTACTGTGTAACTCATGCTCACTAACCCGTTACTGTGTAACTCACTCTCACTAACCCGTTACTGTGTAACTCACTCTCACTAACCCGTTACTGTGTAACTCACTCTCACTAACCCGTTACTGTGTAATCACTCTCACTAACCCGTTACTGTGTAACTCACTCTCACTAACCCGTTACTGTGTAACTCACTCTCACTAATCCGTTACTGTGTAACTCACTCTCACTAACCCGTTACTGTGTAACACACTCTCACCTACCCGTTACTGTGTAACTCACTCTCACTAATCCGTTACTGTGTAACTCACTCTCACTAACCCGTTACTGTGTAACTCACTCTCACTAACCCGTTACTGTGTAACTCACTCTCACTAACCCGTTACTGTGTAACTCACTCTCACCTACCCGTTACTGTGTAATCACTCTCACTAACCCGTTACTGTGTAACTCACTCTCACCTACCCGTTACTGTGTAACTCACTCTCACTAATCCGTTACTGTGTAACTCACTCTCACTAACCCGTTACTGTGTAACTCACTCTCACTAATCCGTTACTGTGTAACTCACTCTCACTAACCCGTTACTCTGTAACTCACTCTCACTAACCCGTTACTGTGTGACTCACTCTCACTAACCCGTTACTGTGTAACTCACTCTCACTAGCCCGTTACTCTGTAACTCACTCTCACTAACCCGTTACTGTGTAACTCACTCTCACTAACCCGTTACTGTGTAACTCACTCTCACTAATCCGTTACTGTGTAACTCACTCTCACTAATCCGTTACTGTGTAACTCACTCTCACTAACCCGTTACTGTGTAACTCACTCTCACTAATCCGTTACTGTGTAACTCACTCTCACTAATCCGTTACTGTGTAACTCACTCTCACTAACCCGTTACTGTGTAACTCACTCTCACTAATCCGTTACTGTGTAACTCACTCTCACTAACCCGTTACTGTGTAACTCACTCTCACTAATCCGTTACTGTGTAACTCACTCTCACTAATCCGTTACTGTGTAACTCACTCTCACTAATCCGTTACTGTGTAACTCACTCTCACTAACCCGTTACTGTGTGACTCACTCTCACTAACCCGTTACTGTGTAACTCACTCTCACTAATCCGTTACTGTGTAACTCACTCTCACTAACCCGTTACTGTGTAACTCACTCTCACTAACCCGTTACTGTGTAACTCACTCTCACTAATCCGTTACTGTGTAACTCACTCTCACTAATCCGTTACTGTGTAACTCACTCTCACTAACCCGTTACTGTGTAACTCACTCTCACTAATCCGTTACTGTGTAACTCACTCTCACTAACCCGTTACTGTGTAACTCACTCTCACTAACCCGTTACTGTGTAACTCACTCTCACTAATCCGTTACTGTGTAACTCACTCTCACTAACCCGTTACTGTGTAACTCACTCTCACTAATCCGTTACTGTGTAACTCACTCTCACTAACCCGTTACTGTGTAACTCACTCTCACTAACCCGTTACTGTGTAACTCACTCGCTCTAACCTGCTATGAGAGGCAGACTGTCTACTGTCGATGTCACATCCCTGATCGCGTAAAGCTTCTTATCAGCTGGCACCAGGTCCGCGGTCTGCCCGACAATACAACAACCAACTTTAGACAGGATATCCTTCATCTAGAGAGAGGAGAAAGACATCCAAAACTCAGTCCAATTATATTCACTGCCACTGGTGACAGGGCCAAAGGAGGTAAATTAGTGCTGCTCATTGTGTAAGTGTTCAGACTCACTGCTTAAACAAGAGGGTAAGGATACCTCTCCACAACAACAGATTATATCTCATTAAATTTCTGGAAATCCTCACTCATTTAAATCCCTTTTCTACAGACTCTGACTTACAATAAATCTGATAATGTCTGGGATGGAACCAGGTAATCACCATGAAAAGTGACATATTGTGTTTTACAACCCAATGGTGACACTGCTCTCCTGCAGGGAATCAACCCTGTTCCCCAAAAACCAGTCAGGCCTACATGTGACTCCTGTCTATTCTGAACTCCGATAGCCGAACGCCATGACCAGTCGGTGTGTTGTAACAGGAGTGAGACTGGGGAGAGACTGTGTTGGAGTTGTAATGTAGTCACGAGGCCCAGATTACTGGTGTGGGGGGGGGGCAAGGATTCAAATCCCACCGTGGCAATTGGTAAAATTTAAATCAAGTCTAGATTGGAGCTGCACGGTGGTTAGCACTGCTGCCTCACACCTCCAGGGACCCAGGTTCAATTCCAGACTTGGGTGACTGTATTGTGGAGTTTGCACATTCTCCCCGTGTCTGCGTGGGTTTCCTCCGGGTGCTCCGGATTCCTCCCACAGTCCAAAGATGTGCGGGTTAGGCTGATTGACCATGCTAAATTGACCCTCAGTGTCAGGGCATTAACAGGGTAAATATATGGGGTTAGGGGGATAGGGCCTGGGTAGAATTGTTGTCAGTGCAGGATGTATGGATCGAATGACCTACTTCTGCCCTTTAGGGTTTCTATGATTCTTTTTATGAGTGGGGTAGAGTTATGCCTTTGCCACTGGAATCGTGTCCAGTCATAGCACAATGCTACCATCTGCTGGCTGCGAGAGGCAGTGCAACTCCAAATAAAATGCTGTGAAAAGACTTGCATTTATAAAGAGCATTTAGAACCATAGGGCCTATTTTACCATTTTAATTCTAAGTGCAGGGCGAACTTGAAACTGGGAGTGTTTCAGACCCAACGTTTAGACCCGTTCTGAGGCATGCTGCCTGCAAAAATATCAACGAGTCCGGATCACGCTGCAGAAGCCTGTGGGTGTGGCTTAATGCACCCGAAATCCTGCAGCTCCAATCGGAGCCTCCAACTGCGCACACGCAGAAAAAAAATGATAGAATGCTGCTCCCCTGCCACATCGTTCCCAGGCTGGACCGTTTGGGCGCGGTCCCAATCGTGGCCATTTTCGGACATTGGTAAAGGGGGGACCAGGGCGGAAGTGGGTGTGGATGGTGCTACTCACCTCACACCCGACTTTACCAAGTTTTTGTGCCTGAAAACGGGCGCAACGCGATGGTAAAAGCGGGCCCATGGGCAGGATTGTATGGCCTCGCTCATCCTGAAAGTATAAAATCCCACCAAGGTCAACAGACCTTTCCATAGTCCCCCCCTCGCCGCTCTGATTCCTGTGGCGGGCGGGGTGTAAAATTCTGGCCATAAAGTCATAGAGATACAGCACAGAAACAGGCCCTTCGGCCCAACATGTCCATGCCGACCAAGTTTCTTAAACTGAACTAGTCCCATTTGCCTGTGTTTAGCCCATATCCCTCTAAACCGTTCCCATCCATGTATCTGTCCAAATGTCTTTTAAATGTTGTAATTATACCCACCTCTACCACCTCCTCTGGCAGCTCATTCCATATACGCACCTTCTCTTCAAGTCCCTTTTAAATCTTTCCCCTCTCACCTTGAACCCATGCCCTCTAGTTTTGGACTCTCCTACCATGGGGAAAAGGCCTTGGCTGTTCACCTTATTTATGCCCCTCATGATTTTATAAACCTCTATAAGGTCACCCCTCATCCTCCTACACTTCAGGGAAAAAGTCCCTGCCTATCCAGCCTCTCCTCATCATTCAAACCTTCCATTCCTTGTAGATCCTTTTTGCACCCTTTACAGTTTAATAATATCCTTCCTATAGCAGGGTGACCAGAATTGTACGCAGTACTCCAAATGTGGCCGTACCAATGTCTTGTAACATAACATCCTAACTCCTGCACTCAGTGCTCCGACTGATGAAGGCAAGTGTGCCAAATGCCTTTTTCACTGCCCTGTCTAGCTGTGATGCCACTTTCAAGGAACTACGTACCTGCACCCCTAGGTCTCTCTGTTTGACAATACTCCCAGGGCCCTACCATTGACTGTGCAAGTCCTGCCCTGGTTTGTTTTACCAAAATGCAACACCTTGCGTTTATCTGAATTAAACTCCATCTACCATATCTCGGCCCATTGGCTCAGTTGACCAAGATCCTGTTGTAGTCTAAGATAATTTTCTTCACAGTCCACTACACCAATTTTGGTGTCATCTCCAAACTTACTAACCATGCCTCCTATATTCTCATCCAAATCATTAATATAAATGACAAACAACAGTGGACCCAGCACCGATCCCTCACTGCTGGTCACAGGCCTCCAGTCTGAAAAACAACTCATACCACCACCCTTTGTCTCCTACCGGCAAGCCAATTTTGTGTCCAATTGGCTAGTTTCCCCTGGATCCCATGTGATCTAACCTTACTGATCAGTCTACCAGGCTCATGTTAAAGTCCGTGTAGACAATGTCCACTGCACTGTCCTCATCTATTTTCTTGGTCACCTCCTCAAAAAACTCTATCAAGTTTGTAAGACACAATTTCCCATGCACAAAGCCGTGCTGACTATCCCTGATTAGTCTTTGCTTTTCCAAATGGATGTAGATCCTGTCCCTCAGAATCCCCTCCAACAACTTACCCATCACTGACTTTAGGCTCACTGGCCTGTAGTTCCCTGGCTTTTCCCTGCCACCTTTATTAAATAATGGCACAACATTTACCTCCCTCCAGTCTTCCAGCACCTCACCCGTGGCTGTCGATGATACAAATAGCTCTGCTAGGGGCCCCGCAATTTCTTCCCTAGTTTCCCACAATGTCCTGGGATGCACCTGATCAGGGCCTGGGGATTTATCTATCTTCCTCCAGCATCTCCTCTTCTGTAATGTTGACGCTTTTCGAGACATCACTATTTACTTCCCTGAGTTCCCGAGCTTCCATGTCTTTCTCTGTGGTAAATACTGATGAGAAATATTCATTTAGGATCTCACCCATCTCCTGAGGCTCCACACATAGACAGTCTCATTGATCCTTAAGGGGGCCCTATTCTCTCCCGAGCCATTAATATACTTGTATCACATTTGAAGACCGGCAGACATCTCAAAGTGCTTTCGAGCCAATAAAGTACTTATAAAGTTTAGTGAGTTGTAAGGTAGGAAATTAACAAGGTGAAGATTCACTCTTGTATTTACTGGAGATGGAAACAGAAAGAGAAGATGATTTAAACAGGTTGGTTCCCCTTTTTAAATGTTGAAGTGGAGATTTAATTTTAGCGTTTGAAATTCGGATTTGATGGTGTATATAGTGAGTAGCTGCTTCCCAATTTAAAATACTTGGCAAACAAATGTGAGGTGACTGGAGGAGAATGTGAGTGCGTGAGAGAGTGTGTGAGTAGTGAGTGCGGGAGTGCGGAGTGCGGAGTGAGTGTGTGAGTGTGTGAGTGAGTGAGTGAGTGAGTGAGTGAGTGAGTGAGTGAGTGAGTGAGTGTGTGAGTGAGTGTGAGAGTGAGTAGTGAGTGTGTGTGTGTGTGAGTGAGTAGTGAGTGTGTGAGTGAGTAGTGAGTGTGTGAGTGAGTAGTGAGTGCGTGTGAGTAGTGAGTGTGAGAGTAGTGAGTGTGTGTGTAGTGAGTGTGAGTTGATGTGGAATGCACTGTCTGAAAGGATTCTAAAGGCAAATGCAATCATAACTTTCAAAAGGAAATTTGAAAAATATTTAAAGTTTGTGGGCGATGTGGGAGAGGCAGGGAAAGGGGATGAACAGGATCGCTCTTCCATGGAACACAAACATGGTGGGCTAAATCACAGCATTGTTACAGAACAGAAGGAGACATTCAGTCCATTATGTCTTTCTCGGCTCTCCGAGTGAACAATTTCCTTTTTCTGTTCTTCCTGCCTTCTCCCCGTAACCCTGCACATTCTTTTTAGATAGCAGTCTAATTGCTTTTGAATGTTTAAATGGAACCTGCCTCTACCACACTCTTACATGAACATACAAACATATGATTAGGGTCAGGAATACGCCACTCAGCCCTTGAGCCTGCCTTTCAATAAGATCACGGCTGATCTGATTGTATCCTCAATCCCACATTCTTGCGACCCGGATAACTTTTCATCCCCATGCCAGTCAAGAATCTATCCAGCTCTGCCTTCAAAATATTCAAAGACTTCAAAGACTCTGCTTCCACCGCCTTTGAGGAAGAGAGTTCCATCACCCTCTGAGAGAACGACCCCTATTTTTAAAGTGACCCAGTGATTCAGGCAGCGCATTACAGATATTAACCACTCGTGTGAAAAGATCTTTCTCATATCACCTTTTCTTATTTTACTAATCACTGGAAAAACTCAGCAGGTCCAGCAGCAGCTGTGGAGAGGGAAAGAGAGTTAATGCTTCTGACTGCTTCAGAATTGAGATTAGATGGCCCTTGGCAACTCCAAACAATGACTTTAATCTGTTCAAACAGTTGATACCTCCTCTGGGCTCTTCTGAATGTTAAATCCCGGGATAGATTCCAGCTTGTCCAGTGTGCCCCCCGTGTGTCCCAGTCCCCGACCACTGATCATTGGGACCTGCAGATCAACAACATCAAGTCGAATGTTAAATAAAAATAAAGAAACCGCATTTCTATCACAACTCCCACAACCTCAAAATGTCCCAAAGCCCTTCAGTTAATTTGTTTTTGGTCGAGCATCAATGCCATTTGTACAAGAGAGTTCCAAACTTCCATCACCTGTCGTGCATAGAAATGTTTCCTAATTTCCCTCCTGAAAGTCTGTCCTAAATGTTTTTGCATTGCCCCTAGTCCGAAACTGTCCAACCAATGGGAATAATTTCTCTCTACCGAGTCTGTAAATATCTTCCAAACATATGTGTGAAATCATCCCTTAACCGTATCAGTTTGAGGAAACCCAATCTTCCTTCTATTCTCCTGTTCTCATGAAGTTGTTGACCGGCTAGTTTCCCTTCCTGGCCCTCATGTTGATCAATACTGTTGATGGTTCCTTCCCCTTAGGTATTGTCTCCATCCCATTCCAATCTGCCATCACTGTCCCTCCCTAAAGTCTTAATCCTTGACCCCTCCCGCTCCCCCCCCCCCCCCCCGCCCCCGTCTGTCCTTGCAAACTAATGCCCCATCTCCAACCTCCCTTTCTTCTCCAAAGCCCTTGAGAACATTCTAACCTCCCAAATCTGTTCCCATATTTAGTATGTCACCATGTGTGAATTCCTCCAGTCAGAGTTCTGCCCTCACCACAGGACTGAAACAGCTCTTATTTAAATCACAAACAACATCCTAAGTGACTGTAGTAAACCTCCCTCTCCCAACCTGTCTGCAGCCTTTGATAAAGTTTCTTACACCATCCTCCTCCAATGCCTCTCCAGGGCCACCCTGTGGATTGGGACTACATTTGCTTCCTTGCATTTGCAATTACCCAGTCGTAGTCGGAGAATCATCTGCAATGGTTTATCTTCCCACTCCCATTCCATTTCCTCCTGGAATCCATCAGCTATCTATCCTGTCCACGCTGTTTCTCATTGATATCCAAGTGTAGGACATCAGGTTCTACCTGCATTTTAATGACACCCAGTTCAACCTCTCCACCAATCGCTAAATTGTAACACTGCTTGTTGAAAGTTTAATCCTCGATGACTCATCATTGCCTCCAGCCGAGGATTGGGAAAACTGAAGCCAGTCCACACTACAAACTCTTCTCCTTACCCCCACCCACCCCACTCCTCACTCTGGTAACTGAGGCTGAACCAAACCCTTTGCAACTTGCTGCACTAACTGACCCTAACTTGACCTTCTGACCCCATGTGCCTTCCCCCACTGGCACCATCTCCTTCCACCTCTGCGACATTGCCCAACAGCACTCTCGCCTCAGTCCCACTGCTGCCAAAACACTCATCCATGCCCATGTCCCTCCAGATTCCTCCTGCCTAGCCTCCTATCATCCATCCCCTCTGACCTTCAACTCATCCAAAAGCCCCACTACCCAATCTGAACTTGATCAGCGTGCCTGCTGTCTCTGCTTTCTTTACCTTGCAGCCACAGGCAGCCAATACCGGAGCTAGAATGAGGCTGACTTTGTCTCCAACTCCTCCTGTCGAATGCTTGTCAACCACCAACCCCGACCACTCCTTTGGCCATTGCAGAACGACACCAGAAACTTTCATCTCCTTGGTCAGGTTCACTGTCTCCTCCTTTGTCATCCCCTGCAGGCGAATCGCCATCAACATGGCACCTAAACAAAGAGAATCATGGGAACTTGTTACAGGCAATGCAACCAGGTGTTTGAAATCATGGCTACGGGGGCCGTGCGATGCCTCTGAAGTTCAATATCACTGAGCCAGGGCTAAGGCAGGCTACATAGGTGCACTGCTCAGCTCATTCACTTGAATGTCGGAGGCTGAGGGGCAACCTGATAGACAAAATTATGAGAGGCACGGATAGAATGGGTAGTTGGAGTCTTTTTTCCAAGATAGAAATGTCAATTACTGTGGGCCAGAGGTTGAAGGTAAAAGGGGGACAGTTTAAAGGAGATGTGAGAGGCAAGTTTTTTTTTTACACAGAGAGTGCTTGGTGCCTGGAATGCGCTGCCAGAGTAGGTGGTAGAAGAAGATACAATAGCAATGTTTAAGAGGCATCTTAACAGATACATGAATAGACAGGAAATAGAGGGATACAGACCCCATAGAGGCAAAAGGTCTTTTAGTTTAGGAAGGCTTCAAGTGGCAGCACAGGCTTAAAATAAAAGCAATTTACTGCGGATGCTGGAATCTGAAATCAAAAGAGAAAATGCTGGAAAATCTCAGCAGGTCTGTAAGGAGAGAAAAGAGCTGAAGTTTCAAGTCCAGATGACCCTTTGTCAGAGCTTATCATTGACCAGAAACTGAACTGGACTAGCCATATAAATACTGTGAATACAAGGCCAGGCCAGAAGTTGGGAATTCTGTGGCGAGTAATTCACCTCCTGACTCCCCAAAGCCTATCCATCATCTACAAGGCACAAGTCAAGAGTGTAATGGAATACTCTCCACTTGCCTGGATGAATGCAGCTCCAACAATACTCAAGAAGCTTGACACCATCCAAGACAAAGCAGCCTGTTTGATTGTTATCCCTTCCACAAACATTCACTCCCTCCACCACTGATGAACAGTGGCAGCTGTGTGTGCCAGCTACAAGATGCAGGAAGTCACCAAGGTTCCTTAGGCAGCAACTTCCAAACCCACGACCACTACCATCTAGGAAAACAAGAACAGCAGCTACCTGGGAATACCACCACCTGGAAGTTCCCCTCAAAGCCACTCACCATCCTGACTTGGAAATATATCTCCGTTCCTTCACTGTCGCTGGGGTCAAAATTCAGGAACTCTCTCCCTAACAGCACGATGGGTATACCTGCATCACAGGAACTGCAGCAATTCAAAAAGGCAGCTCACCACCACCTTCTTAAGGACAATTAAGGATGGGCAATAAATGCTGGCCTATTAAAAAGATATATTTTGACTCTGTCCTGAGGAATTTTGTATTACATTCCATTTCAGGTATTAATTCCATTACCATATATCAATATTAAATACACTAATAATTAACAGATGGAACAGATATGTAAGCAGATTTTGGCAAGGTGTAAAAGTAACAGGGTTGTTGTGGTGGGAGATTTTAACCTCCCCTCTATTGACTGGGACTCACTTAGTGCTAGGGGTGTGGATGGGGCAGAGTTTGTAAGGAGCATCCAGGAGGGCGTCTTGAAACAGTATGTAGATAGTCCAACTAGGGAAGGGGCCATATTGGACCTGGTATTGGGGAATGAGCCCAGCCAGGTGGTCGATGTTTCAGGAGGGGAGCAGTTCGGGAACAGTGACCACAATTCAGTAAGCTTTAAGTACTGATGGATAAAGATATGGGTAGTCCTCAAGTTAAGGTGCTAAATTGGGGGAAGGCTAATTACAAAAATATTAGGCAGGAACCGAAGAATGTAGATTGGGGGCAGATGTTTGAGGGCAAATCAACATCTGGCATGTGGGAGGCTTTCAAGTGTAAGTTGACAGGGATTCAGGATTGGCACATTCCTGTGAGGATGAAGGATAAGTGTGGCAAGTTTTGGGAACCTTGGATAACAAGAGATATTGTGAGCCTAGTCAAAGAGAAAAAGGAAGCATTTGTCAAGATTGGGAGGCTGGGAACACACAAAGCAAGTGTGGAATACAAGGAAAGTAGAAAGAAACTTAAGCAAGGAGTAAGAAGGGCTAAAAGGGGTCTTGAAAAAGCATTGGCCAACAGGATTAAGGAAAATCCCAAGGCCTTTTATACATATATAAAGAGCAAGAGGGTAGCCAGGGAGAGGGTTGGCCCACTCAAGGACAAGGGAGGGAATCTATGGATGGAGCCAGAGGAAATGGGCGAGGTATTAAATGAGTACTTTGCGTCAGTATTCATCAAAGAGAAGGACTTGGTGGATGATGAGTGTGGGAAAGGATGTGTAGATAGTTTGAGTTATGTTGAGATCAAAAAGGAGGGGGTATTGGGGTTCTTGAGAAACATTAAGGTAGACAAGTCCCCAGGGCCTGATGGGATATACCCCAGAATACTGAGAGAGGCAAGGGAGGAAATTGCTGGAGCCTGGGGATAGATTTTTGTATCCTCATTGGCGACAAGGGAGGTCCCAGAGGATTGGAGAATAGCCAATGTTGTTCCTTTGTTTAAGAAGGGTAGCAAGAATAATCCAGGTAATTACAGGCCGGTGAGCCTTACATCAGTGGTAGGGAAATTATTGGAGGGGATTCTTCGAGACAGGATTTATTCCCACTTGGAAATAAGTGGATGTATTAGCGAGAGGCAACATGGTTTTGTGAAGGGGAGGTCATGTCTCACTAACTTGATGGAGTTTTTTGAGGAAGTGACGAAGATGATTGATGAGGGTAGGGCAGGGGATGTTGTCTACATGGACTTCAATAAGGCCTTTGACAAGGTCCCTCATGGCAGACTGGTGCAGAAGGTGAAGTCGCATGGGATCAGAGGTGAGCTGGCAAGGTGGATACAAAACTGGCTCGGTCATAGAAGACAGAGGATAGCAGTGGAAGGGTGCGTTTCTGAATGGAGGGCTGTGACAAGTGGTGTTCCTCAGGGATCAGTGCTGGGACCTTTGCTGTTTGTAATATATATATATATATATATATATATATAAATGATTTGGAGGAAAATGTAACTGGTTTGATTACTAAGATTGCGGACGACACAAAGGTTGGTGGATTTGTGGATAGTGATGAGGACCATCAGAGGATACAGCAGGAGATAGATCGGCTGGAGACTTGGGCGAAGAGATGGCAGATGGAGTTTAATCTGGACAACTGTGAGGTAGTGCATTTTGGAAGGTTTAATACAGATAGGAAATATACAGTAAATGGCAGAACCCTTTAGAGTATTGATAGGCAGAGGTACACAGGTCACTGAAAGTGGCAATGCAGGTGGAGAAGGTAGTCAAGAAGGCATACGGCATGCTTGCCTTCATTGGTGGGGCATTGAGTTTAAAAATTGGCAAGTCATGTTGCAGCTTTATAGAACCTTCGTTAGGCCGCACTTGGAATATAGTGTTCAATTCTGGTCGCCACACTACCAGAAGGATGTGGAGGCTTTGGAGAGGGTACAGAAAAGATTTACCAGGATGTTGCCTGGTATGGAGGGCATTAGCTATGAGGAGAAGTTGGAGAAACCTGGTTTGTTCTCACTGGAGCGACGGAGATTGAGGAGCGACCTGATAGAAGTCTACAAGTTTATGAGGGGCATGGACAGAGTGGGTAGTCAGAAGCTTTTTCCCAGGGTGGAAGAGTCAATTACTAGGGGGCATAAGTTTAAGGTGAGAGGGGCAAGGTTTAAAGGAGATGTCCGAGGTAAGTTTTTTTACACAGAGGGTGGTGGATGCCTGGAACTAGCTGCTGGGGGAGGTAGTGGAAGTGGATACGATAGTGACTTTTAAGGGGCGTCATGACAAATAGAGGGATATGGTCCCCAGAAGGGTAGGGGGTTTTAGTTCAGTCGGGCAGCATGGTCGGTGCAGGCTTGGAGGGCCGAAGGGCCTGTTCCTGTGCTGTAATTTTCTTTGTTCTAATCAATAATTAGTAATTAATTCCAGTACCATACATCAACATTAAATACAATTTGTAAGGAGAATGTAGCTCTTCCATTTCTGACCCAGCATTGTTTCTCTGTTCTCCCAAGACCCTTGTGATTAATTATTGATTAACTGAGGTGATTAACCAAGGTTTCTGTTGATAGGACCACCCAGAAGGTGATCCCAATGGCCCCTTTCTCATGGGAGTCCGGGCAGGGATTGCTACATGACAGAGAAACCTTCTCCCTAGTGGGGGAATCCAGAACAAAGAGTGGGTTGGGGGAGGGGGGGGGGTAATCTTAATATTAGAGAGAGGCTATTGGAGGAGCAGAAATTACACAAAGAATTCTCTCCCTTCGGACAATCATTTGGAGCTTTCAGTCAAGGGATATGCAGATGAATTGAGTTCAAGCACGGGTCAGTCATGGTCTAAATAAATGGTGGAATAGACTGGAAGGGCTGAATGGCCATCTCATCTTTCTTTGTTCTCTCACTGAAGGTCGTTGATCTTCTATCCCGCCTCATGGGTTCAAATGTCGATTATAGTCCTCATTATTTTTCTGGATGAGATATTTTTTTAAAAGTCCTTTGGGCCAGCATGCCATGGATTCCTGAAGACTCGGAGTCAACCACATTGCTGTGGATCTAGAGCAGTTCTCCTTCCCTAAAGGATCCAGCCCAGATGGGTTTGACCACAATCATTTCCAAGTCATCATTAAACTTCTAGTTCCAGATTTTTATTCAATTCAAATTTCACCATTTGCCATGATGGGATTTGAATCCAAGTCGCAGAGCATTGCTCTGGGTCCCTGGATTACAAGTTCAGTGACAATACCACTATTCCACTGCCGCACTCATACAGATTGAGTATTGATCATGGCTACAACTGGACAGGGACGGGGGGGCTGGGGCTGCGACTGGGTCTGGGGCTGGGGCCGGCGGCGTGGGTTCGGCGGCGTGGGGCCGGCGGCGTGGGGCTGGCAGCGTGGGGCCGCGAGTGGGGCCGGCGGCGTGGGGCCGGCGGCGTGGGGCCGGCGGCGTGGGGCCGGCGGCGTGGGGCCGGCGGCGTGGGGCCGGCGGCGTGGGGCCGCGAGTGGGGCCGGCGGCGTGGGGCCGGCGGCGTGGGGCCGGCGGCGTGGGGCCGCGAGTGGGGCCGGCGGCGTGGGGCTGGCGGCGTGGGGCCGGCGGCGTGGGGCCGCGAGTGGGGCCGGCGGCGTGGGGCTGCGAGTGGGGCCGGCGGCGTGGGGCTGCGAGTGGGGCCGGCGGCGTGGGGCTGCGAGTGGGGCCGGCGGTGTGGGGCTGCGAGTGGGGCCGGCGGCGTGGGGCTGCGAGTGGGGCCGGCGGCGTGGGGCTGGCGGCGTGGGGCTGCGAGTGGGGCCGGCGGCGTGGGGCTGGCGGCGTGGGGCTGCGAGTGGGGCCGGCGACGTGGGGCTGCGAGTGGGGCCGGCGGCGTGGGGCTGGCGGCGTGGGGCTGCGAGTGGGGCCGGCGGCGTGGGGCTGGCGGCGTGGGGCTGCGAGTGGGGCCGGCGGCGTGGGGCTGGCAGCGTGGGGCCGCGAGTGGGGCCGGCGGCGTGGGGCTGCGAGTGGGGCCGGCGGCGTGGGGCCGCGAGTGGGGCCGGCGGCGTGGGGCTGCGAGTGGGGCCGGCGGCGTGGGGCTGGCGGCGTGGGGCTGCGAGTGGGGCCGGCGCCGTGGGGCCGCGAGTGGGGCCGGCGGCGTGGGGCCGGCGGCGTGGGGCTGGCGGCGTGGGGCTGCGAGTGGGGCCGGCGGCGTGGGGCCGGCGGCGTGGGGCTGCGAGTGGGGCCGGCGGCGTGGGGCCGGCGGCGTGGGGCTGCGAGTGGGGCCGGCGGCGTGGGGCCGGCGGCGTGGGGCCGGCGGCGTGGGGCTGGCGGCGTGGGGCTGCGAGTGGGGCCGGCGGCGTGGGGCCGGCGGCGTGGGGCCGGCGGCGTGGGGCTGCGAGTGGGGCCGGCGGCGTGGGGCCGCGAGTGGGGCCGGCGGCGTGGGGCTGCGAGTGGGGCCGGCGGCGTGGGGCCGGCGGCGTGGGGATGTGAGTGGGGCCGCGAGTGAGACTGTGAGTGGGACAGGGATTGGGATTGGGTTTGGGGCTGGGGCTGAAACGGGGGTGGGGGGGGGCGGGGGGAATGCACTGTTTAGCTCAGTATCACACTGGGCAGTCAATTCATTCCAGACATGAGATGAATTCCACTGTGTTGTGAGATGAGTCACACACTTGTCAAACTCCAGATGCCACAAATACAGATTAAAAATCTAACGGGAAATGTTACCTATCTGGCTGTCTTGGATGGTTTGCTTTGTTACACCTTGCACAAAGTAACGGATTTCTTCCGCGCTCAAATCCTCTTTATCTCGCTTCTTCCGAATCATTTCTGGAACATTAGTGTGTGGCTGGCTGGTGCACATTTCCTTTGTGTTTGTCTCGAAACGAAGAGAACCCTTGAGGATAGATAAGAAAGACTGATCTCAATGAAGTATTTGTTTGGCAGAGTACAAACATTGCTTTGATCAAAGGTTTAGAACGGGAATCGCTACAGCAAAGCAGGGTGACTGACCGAGTTCTATAAAATATGGGATGGGCCTGTGGGAATTGACAGAAATAAGTACCTGGTGCCCTCCGGCAATGACAAAACACGAGGTAGTCATCCACACAAACTACAAAGACCATTTGTTTCCAAGACAGTGGATTAACAATGTTTCTTGCCAAGGACAATCCCACAATGGAACGAGCTGTGAATGGTATGCTTTTCATTCTATAGCATGTAACAATAATAAATCAAATCAAATGTATTCCGCCAACATTGATCTGGGGTGGCACAGTGGCTGTGACTGGGAAACAAATGCCCATTTGGCTATCTGTTTTGCCCTGTGATTAGAATTAAAATCTCCCCCATTCAGTCCAAATCAGCTGGATTCCTTCAGAGATCATCTTCATGACATGGTACTCACTGCTTACGAGGGCTTACGTTGGAAACAGAGACCCAAAAGGATTTCAAAAGAAAACTGATGGGCACTGAGTGAAATAAACTTGTCATTGCTTTGGGGAAAGAGTGGGGAATGTGACTGCAATCACTCTACAGACAGCTAACATGGATTTGATGGGCCAAGTGGCCTCCTCTATGCTGTAATTACTCTATAATTCTACCCTCTACCTCTGTATACCTAACTGCTTGCCCAACACACAAACCTTGGGGCAAAGTGGTCAGTTTTTCCTGGGCGATTTCCATCCCCCCCCTCACCCAACACTGCATCCACAACCCCTGTACGGTCCCTTCACAGCAAGACGCCACTGACATTCAGTCTGAAGAGGTTCAGGAAAGTTGGACGAGTTTCTTTAAAGAGTGACCTGACTGAAGCTTTCATTTTTGTGTTCCACACCAAACCAAATTAGAGAGAGATGTCTGTGGAATGATTTGTGTCAAACTGCTTAGGGGAGAAATCAGAAGAGATCTGGGACTGCGTGGCTACAACAGAGCAGTAACCACAAGAGTGAACCAAAAGAATGTGAAGATAGGCCACCCAGCCAATGGACTGGAAATCAAAAGATTTCCATGTGAAGTTCTGCCCAATGATTAATTCAATTCAGTTAATGGGAGGGAGTGGCGTAGTGGTATTGTCAAGAGACTAGTAATCCAGAGATCCAGGGCAATGCTCGAGGGTTCGAATCCCACCATGACAGATGGTGAAATTGGAATTGAATTAAAATCTGGAATTAAAAGTCTAATGATGAGCATGAAACTATTGTCGATTGTCGTAAAAACCCATCGGGTTCACTAGTGTCCTTTAGGGAAGGAAATCTGCTGTCCTCACCTGGTCTGGCCTACACATGACTCCAGATCCACAGCAATGTGGTTGACTCTTAACCGTCCCCAGGGATGGGCAATAAATGCTGGTCCAGCCACGACGCCCACATCCCATCTACGAATATGAAAACAATTCTGCACAAAATCCTGGGAACGGCATAGAAAAAGGTCAAGAGGCTAATCCCGAGTCTGAGTAGCGAGGGAAGATTCTACCTCCGTGGAAGGAGGGAATAAAGAGGCAACTGAGAAAGGATTTTGCAGAGGTGGAAAGGGAAGTTCAATGCTGATCACCATTACAAGTTAAACCGCGGGCAGAGGGCAAATAGAAAGGACAGTTCAGGACTGATGTTGAAAACCACTTCTTCATACAGACTGATTGATGTTTGGAATGATGAAAGTGATGGTGGGGAGAGGGGGTGGAATCTCTGATAGGGAATAGTTAAGAGATGTGGTGAAAAAGTGGGTCAGTGGGGGTGGGGGGGGGGGGGGGTGCGGTGGTTAGGGGATATGGAGAGAAGGTAGGTAGATGGACTGCGATTTGTCCAGTATGTTTGCTGACCTGCCGGCTTTCCCCATTTCCTAAATATTCCAATTTTCTTCTTGCATTCTGCATACTAATTACAAACGAAATGTCTTTACGATAATAAAGAAAATCAACCGAAACCACCCAACCTCTGTACCTATGCTCCCCAGGAACAGAGAAGTATATTCCGTGCTTCACTCGATATGATTCCAAGGATGATTACCCAGTGAGAGAAATAAAATGAAGGAGCAATTCCACGCCTTTAGAGAAATTTAGATCAGTAATTTATCTAGTTCTGATACTGCTGTGGCAATCAGGTAACATTTCTCTGTAAAAAATATCTTCTCAATTCCAAGTTCACACAGTTCCTCTCCATTAATGCAGGACAGCACCTATAGGACACAGGAAAGAGTCACAGTATCGTCTCTGAGAATTTAGACACATAATTATATGAGAATGGTTTCAAAGGTGAATTTAAGATGACTTGCTGCCAGACTAGCCTGCCAATCAGTTGCTTCGTCCCGGGGGGGTGGGAACAGGAGGATAAACTGCACAGTGAACCTATCAAATAAACATGAACTGACTGTCATCGACAGTTCAGAATGAGCTGAAAGGCAGGCCCAGTACCTGCTCTCTCTCATTCCCCACCACTCCAATCTCTAAATGTTGGGGGGACATGGAGGGGTGTGGGAGAGGGCGACAGGTCACACACATTTCAGCCACTCACTAATCATTGAAAATGACCTGGATGTTTGTGTGGATGCTCCTTGGCTGATGAAAGCCAGAATGGTCTCCTCCTGTTCTGAATGAACACTTCCACAGTTGATAGGAATTGAAAGGCTGCAAACCTGGGGAAGGAGATTGGACTGCATGATCGTCCCAAACACAGACTCTCAGGTGCAACCGTGCGGCATCCAGCTGGCATCACTTTATGGATCATTTCTCCAAATTCAGGCACGTACACATCTGTCTTCTACCCTTCATATCTGTAATTCTGGCTCTATTACAAATGTCCAGTGAAGTTTGCAAACTAAGTCAGTAACAAGCGACGTAACTCAAATTTCATGTTCTTGCACATGATGTTCGTGTCTGGTTATTTATTGTTTGTTTTTGCCATTTCAACATCACTTGACTTGGCTCTCTCTGTGTGGGCTTTCTCTATCATTACTTCCAAGGAACAGGAGAAGATCATTCAAAGTCTATCCCACTGTTTAATTCGATCATAGCTGATCTCCGCTCTCAACTTCACTTTAGCTCTACTCACCCAACAAAAATAGATCAGTCTCAAACTAAAACACTCCTCCCAGTAAAAACAGGCTTCTGTAAGCAGAATTTCACAATGCTTTGCACAGTGCAAACGTGCTTCCTAATTTCACTCCTAAATTGCCAAAGATGTGCGGGTTAGGTTGATTGGCCATGCTAAAATTGCCCTTAGTGTCCTGGGATGCGTAGGTTAGAGGGATTAGTGGGTAAATATGTAGGGATATGGGGGTAGGGCCTGGGTGGGATTGTGATCGGTGCAGACTCGATGGGCCGAATGGCCTCTTTCTGTGCTGTAGGGTTTCTAAGATTCTAAGATTCACTAACCATCCTGTGGGCTCGGTGGGCTGGGAGCTCAGGGCTGAAAAATATGGAATACCAATTAAAACAAGTTAATACCCTGGAGCAGCAAGACAGTGCAAAGGAGCACTCCATGTTCTTGATTCATCCACTACAGGAAATAGTTTCTCTGTATTTACCCTGTTGAATCCCTCAATATGTAGGTTAGCTAGATTAGCCATGGTAAATATTGGTGTTACGGGGATAGGGCAGAGGGGAGGGCCTGGGTGAGATGCTCTTTCGGAGAGTCAGTGCACACTCAATGGGCTGAATGGCCCCTTTCTGCACTATAGGGGTTCTATGGTACCATGATTTGCCACAGCTAAATCCTCCTCGGAGAATTTCCATCCCTATCTGGCTGTCCCTTCTCCATCACATCTAAAACAATTGCCTCATTGATCTGGAAAATGTCTCCTTGCTGATTCATTTTGGATGGCATGGTGGCACAGTGCGTCACAGCGCCACGGACACGGGTTCAATTCCCGGCTTGGGTCACTGTCTGTGTGGAGTTTGCACGTTCTCCCATGTCTGCGTGGGTCTCCTCTGGGTGCTCCAGTTTCTTCCCACAGTCCAAAAGACGTGCTGGTTAGGTGCATTGGCCATGCTAAATTCTCCCTCAGTGTACCTGAACAGGCGCCGGAGTGTGGCGACTAGGGGATTTTCACACAAACTTAATTGCAGTGTTAATGTAAGCCTGCTTCTGACACTAACTTAAACTATAATAGCAGAAGACCAGCAGAAGTGATAAGATAGATAAGTTGCTTAAAACTCCACTCAAGTCACTTGTTGGAATTTGGTGGGCCAGATGTTTTGAGAATGTCTGTCCTCAGTACTGCCCCCCCTCACCCACCATCCCCTCCACTCCCCCCCCCCCCCCCCCCCCCCCCCCCCCCCCCCCCACCCCCCCCCCCCCCACCCCATTGCTCACCAATGAGCAAAGATTACTGAAGAATTCTCTTTCAAACCCAGATCTAAATTCAGACTGACCAATTACACAAACGTGTGAGCAGGAGTAGCAACAGGGCGGACAATGAGAGGCTGTTCAGTGGATCCTTGGGTTCGGCAGGCTGGGAGTTCAGGGCTGAAAAATATGGAATATCAATTAAAACAAGTTAATAGCCTGGGGCAGCAAGAAAGTGAAAAAGAGCGCAAGTGTTCAGAGGCCATAGTAGGCATTTAGAATGAACTGAGGGAACTGTGTTCAGCTCTGGTGCTTTTGATTGAAGCACTGGAGAAGATGCGGAAAGTGACAACAAAAATGCTTGGTGGTGTAAAGAGAAAGAATGTCGTGGCAGATTGGAAGAACCCAAGCACTGTCCAGACAAAGGTAGTTAAGGGTGGCATCACTGACGAATAAAGTCTTAATTATTAAAATAAGGTATCAGAAACATTGCTTTGTCCCAGCCTCCTCTATCCCTAGGTATGTTCTGTCCCACTGGTAGAATAGACCTACCAAAGGTGGCAGCACAGTGGGATTTGGTCGGGATGGAGTTTTCCTGGGAATCTCAGACAACGATTCCAGACCCCATGCAGTCTCATGGCATTAGATCAGGCATGGGCAAGGAAACCTCCTGCCCATTACCACCTACCACCCTGTCTCAGCAGATGAATCGCTACTCTCCCATGTTGAACATTATTTGGAAGAAGCACTGAGGGTAGCGCAGAATGTACTCGAGAGGCAGATTTCAACGTCCGTCATCCAGGGTGGCTTCGTATTACCAGCACTGACAGAGCTGTCCGAGTCCTGAACGACGCATCAGCCAGGTTGAGCCGACAGTATCTGGTGAGAAAACCAACAAGAGGAGAAAACCTCTGCATCAATCTACCTGCCACAGATACATGGCTGTATTACTAAGAGCGATTAGCATACAGTCCTTGTGGAAACAAAGATCTTTCGTCACACTGAGGACACCCTCCACTGTATTGTGTGGCACTAGCAGCATGCTAAATTGGATAGATTCAAAACAGATTTAACAGTTTGTCTACGAGAGGGTTTTGGAGCACAGACTATCAAAGTGAGGGACACCACATGATGGGTGAGGATTTAATGCAAATGAGAGCTGCAAAGATGGTGATATCAGGCAGTAATGACGATGTAAAGGGGAGTAACTGGGGAAGGAGAGTGACTCTAAAATAGAGCAACAACACAAGGGGCAGGTTAGGCCACAGGATGTGGTGAATTAAAAATGCCACAGACGCTTCTCGGCCTTTTGGCTAAGATCAAGTGTAGTATGGTCGGCAGCCCATGGTCGGCTGCACTTGGTTGAGGTCATTAGGTTACACTGAAGCTTCATATGTTTCATATGAAGCAATTTTTTAAAGCGGCATCTCGGCCTTTTGGCTAAGATGCAAATGAGCTCAAGCCTTGGAGGAGGAACCTCCCCCTTCTCCAATCAGCTTGGCTCATGTAGATCAGGCCCAGGACAGGGTGGTTTGGTCGCTCGCCCTGTCTTGTCAGCCTGGATCTGAAATGTCTCAACTTGTTGAGACTCTGAATTGGATTTGATTTGATTGAATTGGAAAAGGATTTTTTAAAAAATGCCACAGACGCTTCTCGGCCTTTTGGCTAGGATCAAGTGTAGTATGGATTGGATGCTGCGCTTGGTCAAGGTCATTGGGTTGCATTTAAGCTTCATATTCATATGAAGCAATTTTTAAAAGCGGCATCTCGGCCTTTTGGCTAAGATGCAGATGAGATCAAGCCTTGGAGGAGGAAACCTCCCCGTCCTCTAATCAGCTTGGCTCATGTAGATCAGGTCCAAGACAAGGTCTTGGATCAGAAATGTCTCAACTTGTTGAGACTCTGAATTGGACTTGATTTGATTGAATTGGAAAAGTATTTTAAAAATGCCACAGACGCATTCAAAGCAGGTAGTGAATGCAGTACCTATACACTCTTCATAGCTCCAGTGCTGATGAAACCAACTCTGTATCCATTCTCCAGCCATGACTGGATCAGAGATTTCAACATCACATTCCCTTTTCCAAACCCATTCCACATTCCCCATTATGCCATATTGTGTAAAAACAAATCCTGGAAACACCCAAAGAGAAATACCATGTGAGATCCACGAAGCTACATCAGTTGTCATTGATTCACTGTGTTTTTATCCAGTTCTTAGAAAGAGAAGAACTCTGCAAACTGTCGGACAGTTCATGTTTGGCCAGAGACCTTGATTACAAATAGCAACTCAGATAATATTTAATAACACATTCTGGCCCCTTCCATTAATTCAGTGAGCCCTATGTATAATTCAAAGCACAAAATGCTAGATAAACTCATTAGGTCTGGCAGCATCTGTGGAGAGGGAAACAGAGTTACCATCTTGAGCCTGATATGACTCTTCTACAGAGCTTTTCCTGTTTTATTTCATTTTTAATTTTTACTCCATCCAAGAGAAACCAAATTCAATTGAATCCAATTCATGGTCCCCACGAGAGGAACAACCAAGATCCCAGCTAACAAAGTGAGGCATTGCATCCCATCCTGGGCTTGATCCAACACACGATCTTAGTCAAAGGCTGAGGGAACTTTGAAAAATTGCATCAAGGCGATGTCTCAGTTTAACCTCATCGGCTACCCTGATTACTGGCTCTACCCAAGCCTGGGAGATCAACCTGCCTGATTATTGACTCTCCAGGTAAATATTAGAATATTAGAACATTACAGCACAGTACAGGCCCTTCGGCCATCGATGTTGTACCGAACTGTGAATCCAATCTAAAGCTCATCTAACCTACACTATTCCAATATCATCCATATGTTTATCCAATGACCATTTAAATGTCCTTAATGTTGGCGAGTCCACTACTGTTGCAGGCAGGGCATTCCACGCCCTTACTACTCTCTGAGTGAAGAACCTACCTCTGACATCTGTCCTATATCTATCACCCCTCAATTTAAAGCTTTGTCCCCTCATGCTAGCCATCACCATCCGAGGAAAAAGGCTCTCACTGTCCACCCTATCTAATCCTCTGATCATCTTATATGCCTCTATTAAGTCATCTCTTAACCTTCTTCTCTCTAACGAAAACAGCCTCAAGTCCCTCAGCCTTTCCTCATAAGACCTTCCCACCATACCAGGCCACATCCTGGTAAATCTCTTCTGCACCCTTTCCAATGCTTCCACATCCTTCCTATAATGCGGCGACCAGAACTGTACGCAATACTCCAAGTGCGGCCACACCAGAGTTTTGTACAGCTGCAACATGACCTCATGGCTCCGAAACTCAATCCCTCTACCAATAAAAGCTAACACACCATATGGCTTCTTAACAACCCTATCAACCTGGGTGCCAACTTTCAGGGATCTATGCACATGGACACCGAGATCTCTGCTCATCCACACTACCAAGTATCTTACCATTAACCCAGTACTCTGTATTCCTGTTACTCCTTCCAAAGTGAATCACCTCACACTTTTCCGCATTAAACTCCATTTGCCACCTCTCAGCCCAGCTCTGCAGCTTATCTATGTCCCTCTGTAACCTGCAATATCCTTCCGCACTGTCCACAACTCCACCGACTTTAGTGTCATCCGCAAATTTACTAACCCATCCTTCTACGCCCTCATCCAGGCCATTTATAAAAATGACAAACAGCAGTGCCCCAAAACAGATCCTTGTGGTACACCACTAGTAACTGAACTCCAGGATGAACATTTCCCATCAACCACCACCCTCTGTCTTCTTACAGCTAGCCAATTCCTGATCCAAACCGCTAAATCACCCTCAATCCCATGTCTCTGTATTTTCTGCAATAGCCTACCATGGGGAACCTTATCAAACGCTTTACTGAAATCCATATACACCACATCAACTGCTTTACCCTCATCCACCTCTTTAGTCACCTTCTCAAAGAACTCAATAAGGTTCGTGAGGCACGACCTACCCTTCACAAAACCGTGTTGACTATCCCAAATCAAATTATTCCTTTCTAGATGATTATAAATCCTATCTCTTATAATCCTTTCCAAAACTTTGCCCACAACAGAAGTGAGACTCACTGGTCTATAATTACCAGGGTTGTCTCTACTCCCCTTCTTGAACAAGGGGACAACATTTGCTATCCTCCAGTCCTCTGGCACTATTCCTGTAGACAATGACGACATAAAGATCAAAGCCAAAGGCTCTGCAATCTCCTCCCTAGCTTCCCAGAGAATCCTAGGATAAATCCCATCCGGCCCAGGGGACTTATCTATTTTCACACTTTCCAAAATTGCTAACACCTCCTCCTTATGAACCTCAATCCCATCTAGTCTAATAGCCTGTATCTCAGTATTCTCCTCGACAACATTGTCTTTTTCCTGTGTGAATACTGATGAAAAATATTCATTTAGCGCCTCTCCTATCTCTTTGGACTCCACGCACAACTTCCCACTACTGTCCTTGACTGGCTATAATCTTATCCTAGTCATTCTTTTATTCCTGACATATCTATAGAAAGCTTTAGGATTTTCCTTGATCCTACCTGCCAAAGACTTCTCATGTCCCCTCCTGGCTCTTCAGGTCCTTCCTGGCTAACTTGTAACTCTCAAGCGCCCTAACTGAGCCTTCACGTCTCATCTTTACATAAGTCTCCTTCTTCCTCTGCACAAGAGATTCAACTTCTTTAGTAAACCACAGTTCCCTCGCTCGACCACTTCCTCCCTGCCTGACAGGTACATACTTATCAAGGACACGCAGTAGCTGTTCCTTGAACAAGCTCCACATTTCAATTGTGCCCATCCCCTGCAGTTTCCTTCCACATCCTATGCATCCTAAATCTCACCTAATCGCATCATAATTTCCTTTCCCCCAGCTATAACTCTTGCCCTGCGGTATATACCTATCCCTTTCCATCGCTAAATAAACGTAACCGAATTGTGGTCACTATCACCAAAGTGCTCACCTACCTCCAAATCTAACACCTGGCCTGGTTCATTACCCAGTACCAAATCCAATGTGGCCTCGCCTCTTGTTGGCCTATCTACATACTGTGTCAGGAAACCCTCCTGCACACATTGGACAAAAACTGACCCCTCTCAAGTACTCGAACTATAGCTTTTCCAGTCAATATTTGTAAAGTTAAAGTCCCCCATAACAACTACCCTGTTACTTTCGCTCCTATCCAGAATCATCTTTGCAATCCTTTCCTCTACATCTCTGGAACTTTTCGGAGGCCTATAGAAAACTCCCAACAGGGTGACCTCTCCTTTCCTGTTTCTAACCTCAGCCCATACTACCTCAGTAGACAAGTCCTCATCAAATGTCCTTTCTGCCACCGTAATACTGTCCTTGACTCACAATGCCACACCTCCCCCTCTTTTACCACCTTCCCTGATCTTACTAAAACATCTAAACCCCGGAACCTGCAACAACCATTCCTGTCCCTGCTCTATCCATGTCTCCGAAATGGCCACGACATCAAAATTCCAGGTACCAACCCATGCTGCAAGCTCACCCACCTTATTCCGGATGCTCCTGGCGTTGAAGTAGACACACTTCAAACCACCTTCCTGCCTGCCGGTACACTCCTGCGACCTTGAAACCTTATTCATGACCTCACTACTCTCAACCTTCAGTACACTGGAACTACAATTCAGGCTCCCATCCCCCTGCTGAATTAGTTTAAACCCTCCCTAAGAGCATTAGCAAATTTCCCCCCCAGGATATTGGTACCCCTCTGGTTCAGGTGTAGACCATCCCATTTGTAGAGGTCCCACCTACCCCAGAAAGAGCCCCAATTATCCAGGTATCTGAATCATCCTTGCAGCCACGTGTTCAACTGCTCTCTCTCCCTATTCCCCCCCTCGCTAGCACGTGGCATGGGTAACAAACCAGAGATAACAACTCTGTTTGTTCTAGCTCTAAGCTTCCACCCTAACTCCCTGAATTTCTGCCTTTCATCCCCATCCCGTTTCCTACATATGTCCAATTCAAAGTCTCAACAAATGAGATATTCCTGATCCAAGCTGACAAGACAGGTTCACCATTTCCTGTCTTGGGCTTGATCTACATGATCCAAGCTGATTGGAGTAGGCATAGCACCTCCTCCAAGGCTTGATCTCATTTGCATCTTAGCCAAAAGGCCGAGATGCTGCTTTTAGAAATTGCTTCGAATGAAGCTAAAATGTAACCTAATGACTTCAACCAAGTACAGCATGTCGATACGACACTTGATCTTAGCCAAAAGGCCGAGGAGCGATTTTTATTTCAGATTTCCAACATTTGCAGTATTCTGCTTTTTTCTGAGTCTAATGTATACATCACCAAAGCTCTGTTGAAGGAAACCTCATGATCATTGAACCTCCTCTTGCCCCTAATTGAACCGAGAGGTTGGACAGCACTGATCCATTGTCTTGATGTTTGACTTTGTTATGTGACCTTCACTTGACTCCACTCTTTTTCTCTCCTACATAATTGTATTTCTCAGGAGTGGGAGTTGGAAAGCTGAGCAAAGCCTGTCCTGCTATTTGACTAAATCATGGCTGATCTGTACCTCAACCCCATTTATCTGCTGCTCTTATAGAAAATGCTGGAAAATCTCAGCAGGTCTGACAGCATCTGTGGAGAGAGAATAGAGCCAAGGTTTTGAGTCTGGATGACCCTTCACCAGACCTGCTGAGATTTTCCAGCATTCTCTTATTATTTCAGATTCCAGCACCCACAGCATTTTGCTTTTCCTGCTGCTCCATTGACACGCTCACCTAACAAAGTAATGAGATCGCCTTTGAA
Source organism: Mustelus asterias (assembly GCF_964213995.1). NCBI lineage: Eukaryota > Metazoa > Chordata > Chondrichthyes > Carcharhiniformes > Triakidae > Mustelus > Mustelus asterias. The sequence goes on from NC_135819.1 coordinate 62,162,330, forward strand.
AATAATAATAATTTCTCAATATCCACTGGCTATGAGAGGACAGAATTGTTCAGTCTGTGGGAAAAGTCCTGCCCAATTTCCCCCCGGAGTGATCTCATTCTGATTTTAAGATGATGCCCTGTTATTCTGGTTGTTTTGATGTGGAGATGCCGGTGTTGGACTGGGGTGAACACAATAAGAATTTTAACAACACGAGGTTAAAGTCCAACAGGTTTATTTGGTAGCAAATACCATTCGCTTTCGGAGCTCTGCTCCTTCAGATGGAGTGGAAATCCTGTTGGACTTTAACCTGGTGTTGTTAAAACTCTTATTCTGGTTGTTTGCCAGTGGGAGTGGTTTGTACTGACCCCAGGGTGGCTCTTTCTCATTCTAATCTGCAGTGGGGCGGGGGGCTCACTGACCTGTCTGTTCTCTCTAGTCAATTCCCCATCACCAGCGAGGCATCAGGAATGGACTTTGCATCTTGAATGTTTTCTCTGGGGCAGGAAGGGGATGAATCATAGAAATCATAGACACCCTACAGTACAGAAAGAGGCCATTCGGCCCATCGAGTCTGCACCGAGGCCCCACCCCCATATTCCTACACATTTTACCCACTAATCCCTCTAATCTACGCACCCCAGGACACTAAGGGGCAATTTTAGCATGGCCAATCAACCTAACCCGCACATCTTTGGACTGTGGGAGGAAACCGGAGCACCCGGAGGAACCCACGCAGACACGAGGAGAATGTGCAAACTCCACACAGACAGTGACCCAAGCCGGGAATCGAACCCAGGCCCCTGGAGCTGTGAAGAAGCAGTGCTAACCACTGTGCTACAGTGCCGGTAATCATTGGAAATGGGATTGTCAGACTTGGTGTGATGTAAGGAGAGGAAAGCAGGAGATGCTGGAAGATCTCAGCAGGTCTGGCAGGAAGACAGAGACAAGAGTGTGACTCTATTTCAGACCCTTACCCGAAAGCAGATGCCAGGCAGAGCAAGTCACAGAGGATCGGCAATCCTTGCAAGCTTTAACCCAGGAGCCGGTGCCATCCCTTTTCACACATTTGCATTGTTAGCTAAGAAATTGATCAGCTTTGGTCATCAGTCTTTAAGTGGCTGTTGCTGGGAGACCGGGGTGACGGTAGCGTTTTCACAGGGCGATGATGATTGAGATCCGGCTGGGAATCAGAGGCAGGAAACGCGCTCACTCAACACTCCCTTGCAACCCTGTGCAGTGCGCTCGCTAATCTCTGCAGTTCAGTGTTTCAATTCTGGATCAATTAAAAGTGAGTGGGAGTTGGAAAGCTGTGGGTTTAAAGCCAGCTTGTTAAATACTCGCTATCTGGTGTCTTCAGATTGGCAGAGGGTCAAACAGTGAGCATTCCCCCTCCCCACTTAAAACCCTTACCTTGTGCTGTGAGCTTTGGGTGGAGCCCCAGTGATAATGAAGCCCTCTCGCAAAGGAACGGCCGAGATGTGTGTTGTCCGGGTTAATCTCACTTCAGTTTGCTTGATGCCAATTGTGGAAAGAGGTAGATTGACCTGGGCCTGCTCCTGAAATAAGTGCATGTGTGTGAGGGGTGGGGACAGTGTCAGGGCTAAATGTCATCCCCCATCATAATCCATCACCTTGTCAATGGCCATTATGTAGGTTCAGGCGTCAAGTGAACGCAAGCCTCTCTCCAACTCGGTCAATCCAACTCCATTCAAATTGATTCGCCCACCACGAGCCTTAGATCCCAGGAATAAGGGTTATTCTCAGGCAGAGATTGGTGAGGATTGGGACAAATGGCAGTTGGCTCAATCTCTGACCAAGGTTAACGGTTACCTCTCTCTCTCTCTCTCTCTGACTATTCCCGAGTGAAGGGAACATTGATCTTACCTCTCCCAGGATCAGCATTCACAAGAAATCCTGTACAGTAATTCACAACTAAGCCTTTAGAAATCACCATTAAACGTTTTGTGACCTTTTCAGGGCGAGAACTCAATTCTAATCCTTCCACCCTGTTTACAGATAAGTCCAGCCATCTACAATGCCGACTGATCCTTGGGTTGGAACATGGAGACCTCACCGGCCCAGAATGGCCATTGCAGCGATGTACAGCAGTCCAGGTCCCAAATACCTCTTGCGTGGACAAACAGGTGTGTATGACACAGCTTACCTCAGTATCCCTGTGCCACTTGCTTCTTCAGCTTTAGAACACAAGCACAGAAAAGTGAGCAAGCTTCCTCCAAAGCAGATTGTCACTAAGCATTGTCATGGAAACCTTACTGCACCCTCTGTAGTATTGACACGCCCCAAACTGGTGAGCAGGAGGAACTAGGTATTAGAACACTGCCTCTTACTGCAGCCTCACTAACAATAAAGTCCAACAGGTTTATTTGGTAGCATGAGCTTTGGGAGCACTTCTCCTTCATCACTATATGCTAACATGACTCACCTGATGAAGGAGAAGCTCGTGCTACCAAATAAACCTGTTGGACTTTAACCTGGTGTTGTGAGACCTCTTACTGTGCGTACTGCAGTCCAATGCCGGCAACTCCATATCAGTAACAAGGAACACATTGGGTTCAGGAACTTCCCACTTAGAACTGCCGCGGAAATCCGGGAAAACAAAACACGTGTGTTTTGAGATTTTTGCTGACCATTTGCACCACCCCTCCCAAGAATGTTTAACTTCACCAATTAAAGATGTGACATATTTGTTAACTCACAACGTTTTTTGAAGAAGTGACTAGAATGGTTGACGAGGGAAGGGCCGTGGATGTCGTCTATATGGACTTTAGTAAGGCGTTTGATAAAGTCCCTCATGGTAGGTTGGTGCAAAAGGTTGGATCTCATGGGATAAAGGGGGAGGTGGCTAGATGGGTGGAGAACTGGCTTGGTCACAGAAGACAGAGGGTGGTAGTGGAAGGGTCTTTTTCCGGCTGGATGCCTGTGACTAGTGGTGTTCCGCTGGGCTCTGTATTGGGACCTCTGCTGTTTGTGATTTATATAAATGATCTGGAAGAAGGTGTAACTGGGGTGATCAGTAAGTTTGCGGACGACACGAAAATGGCTGGACTTGCAGATAGTGAGGAACATTGTCAGAGGCTACAGAAGGATATAGATAGGCTGGAAATTTGGGCAAAGAAATGGCAGATAGAGTTCAATCCAGATAAATGCGAAGTGATGCATTTTGGTAGAACTAACGTAGGGGGGAGCTATATGATAAATGGCAGAACCATAAAGGGTGTAGATACGCAGAGGCACCTGGGTGTGCAAGTCCACAGATCCTTGAAGGTGACGTCACAGGTGGAGAAGGTAGTGAAGAAGGCATATGGCATGCTTGCCTTTATAGGACGGGGCATAGAGTATAAAAGTTGGGGTCTGATGTTGCGGTTGTATAGAACGTTGGTTCGGCCGCATTTGGAATACTGCGCCCAGTTCTGGTCGCCACACTACCAGAAGGACGTGGAGGCTTTAGAGAGAGTGCAGAGGAGGTTTACCAGGATGTTGCCTGGTATGGAAGGGCTTAGTTATGAGGAGAGATTGGGTAAACTGGGGTTGTTCTCACTGGAAAGACGGAGGATGGGGGGTGACCTAATAGAGGTGTGTAAAATTATGAAAGGTATAGATAGGGTGAACGGTGGGAAGCTTTTTCCCAGGTCGGTGGTGACGTTCACGAGAGGTCATAGGTTCAAGGTGAGGGGGGGGGGGGAGAGGTTTAACACGGATATCAGAAGGACGTATTTTACACAGAGGGTGGTGGGGGCCTGGAATGCGCTGCCGGGCAAGGTGGTGGAGGTGGACACACTCGGAACGTTTAAGACTTATCTAGATAGCCACATGAATGGAGGGATACAAAAGAATGGTCTAGTTTGGACCAGGGAGCGGCGTGGGCTTGGAGGGCCGAAGGGCCTGTTCCTGTGCTGTATTGTTCTTTGTTCTTTTTGTTCTTTGTTAGAACTGGACCAGGTTCCGAAACAGGCTCAACCTGTAGTCTCCTCACCCCACCCCCCTGGGGGACCCTGTGAAGAAATGATGGAAGTTGTACCATTTAGCCAATATAATCACCACCAAACTGTCTCGAAAGTATCAGGACTCTCGCTCCTTGACTTTCCTGGACTCTGGGGCGGTGTAAGTTCAGCATAAACTCCTGATAACATGTGCAATCCCACCCAAGTTGTCTCTCGCTGTGACAGAATGATGAGGGTGTAACAATGTTCAGTGACAGTTCCATTGGAACAGGCTGTGGCATTGTCCAAATTACCTGAGAGAATGACTAGAGTCCTATTTGAGAGGAGCCCAGGAAAACCTGATACTAGTTTGTCACTGTTAACTTATATTTGCAGTTCCTCTGGGCTAGAGGCATGCAAAAACACCAGTATATTCATGAAACGAAGGCGTGCTCAGAAAAGAAATAGGAGCAGGAGTAGACCACATGGCCCATTGAGCCTGTTCCACCATTCAATACAATCATGGCTGGGTTTTGACTCCATTTTCCCGTTCACTCCCCATCTCCCTTACTTCCCTGTGACACCAAAAATCTGTCTATTCCAGCCAATGTGTTCAATGATGGGAGCATGATTTATTCATTTGTGGGACATGGGCGTCACCGGCTGGCCAGCATTTATTGCCCTTGGAGGGTAGTTGAGAGTCAACCACATTGCTGTAGCTCTGGAGTCACATGCAGGCCAGACCAGGTAAGGATGGCAGATTTCCTTCCCTAAAGGACATCCACAACTCTCAGAGGTAGAGAAGTCCAATGATTCACATGCATGCAAAGATCATTCCAAAGATCATGCAAAATAGCTCCAAAAATTAATTACTTGGACAAGAGAAGTGAATGTAGTATTGCCAAGTTTGCAGATGACACAAAAATAGGCAGAAAGGCAAATGGTGAGGATCATACAAAGTCAACAGACGGATATAAACAGGTTAAGTGAGTGGACAAAAACCTGGCAGACCAAATATAATGTAAGAAAATGTGAAGTTATGCACTTTGGTAGGAAGATAAAGGAGCTGAATATTATTTAAACGGAGAAAGGCTGCAGAAAGCTGCGGCACAGAGAGATATGGGGGTCCTCGTACATAAATCACATGCAAGTTCAACAGGTAACTGGAAAGGCAAATGGATTGTTGGCCTTTATTTCAGAGATTGAAGTATCAAATAGACAAGTCTTGCTAAAACTATACAAGGCACTGGTTAGGCCATACCCGAAATACTGTGAACAGTTTTGGTCCCATTATCTAAAGAAAGATATACTGGCATTGGAGGCAGTCCAGAGAAAGTTCACGTGGTTGATCCCAGATGTGGAGGGATTTTCTTATCAAGAGCGGTTGAGTAGGTTAGGCCTGAGTTTAGAAGAATGGCACAATCTTATTGAAACATATCGGATTCTCAGGGAGCTTGACAGTGGAGATGCTGAGAGCTTATTTCCCCTTGTGGGAGAGTCTAGTACCAGAGGCCATAATTTCAGGTCTTCCATTTAAGACAGGGTTGAGGAGGAACTTCTTCTCTCCGAGGGTAGTGAATTTGTGGAATTCTTTACTACAGAGACTGGGTCGTTAAGTATATCCACAACTCTCAGGGGTAGAGAACTCCAATGATTCACAAGCATGCAAAGATCATTCCAAAGATCATGCAAAACAGCTCCAAATATTAATGACTTGGATGAGAGAAGTGAATGTACTATTTGCCAAGTTTGCAGATGACACAAAAATAGGTGGAAAGGCAAGCAGTGAGGATGATACACCCAAAGCCGGAATCGAACACAAGTCCTGGCACTGTGAGGCAGCAGTGTTAGCCACTGTGCCACCGTACCGTCCATCATATGGTCAATTTCCTGGTTGATTTTTTTTCCAGGTTTCAGGGATCATGACGTAACGACGAACAGGGCACCTGCTTATTCTATGGCCAAGCGCCACCTGGATCTGAAAGGTAGTGGCACACCGGCACCACGAACACTTCCAGAGAAGATGACTCATCATGGAAAGGAAACAGTCCCTGCCTGGACAATGGCCCATCGACACAAGGACTATGACCCTGGTAGAACTCCAGGACCAGGTCAGTGCTGAATGATCAAGGAGTGGGTAAGGTGACAAATGAGGCAGGAAGGGTTTAATTAGCAAACCCAGTGCTGTATTATGACACAAGTTTGGGCTTCCATCACAGCCATGTTGGTGAACGAACCTTCAGCTACATTGGCCCCAAACGTCTCTACTTCTCTCTCCTCTTTAAGATGCTCCTTAAAACCTATCTATGAATAATCCTCTCCTAATATCTCCCAATGTGTTGAGAAGTGAAATTTTGTTTGACAATGGCTCCCATAAAGTGACTTGAGACTATTCACCATGTTAAAGGTGCTATTTAAATGCAAATTGCTGCAGTATGTAGTACTATGCTTCTGATTTTTGAAGTTACGGAATGATGGCTGCTTTGGACTGGGGCAGGCACAGTAAGAAGTCTCACAACACCAGGTTTAAAATTTAACAGATTTATTTGGTAGCACGAGCTTTCGGAGCACTGCCCCTTCATCAGGTGAGAGTGGACTGCCTGGTGATCATAGAATCCCTGCAGTGCAGGAGACCATTCAGCCCATTGAACCTGCACCAATAACAATGCATTAACATAATGCAGTTTGTAGCAATCTTCACTGAGAGGTTCAAGCCATGCTTGAGCATTTACCTATGATAGTGCTTCAGTGTAATGAAGAAGCACTACATGATTGAATGTGCTGTCTTTCAGATAAAATATTAAACTCAGGACCTCTCCTGCATATTCACAGAGATATTCAAGATCGAATGGCATTATCCAAATGGAGCGAGGAGCTCTCTGGGTGTACTGGCCAATACTCCTCCCTCAGAAATTGTCACAAAAATCTGATCACTCACTGCTATTTGTGGAATCTTGCTCTGCACAACATCATAGCTCTGTTTGTCGTTGACCCATTAAGAAGCTGCAGAAATGCAGGTCCTCTTTTCTGTCCAATTGGTATGAGAATGGAGTCCCCTACTGACACGAAATTTTTATTGGGTTGAAGCTGAGTACAGTTAGGCAGCTGTGAAATACAGATCCGTGGAAAATGCCTCTTCTGTGGGGAAGAGACAGGGAGGAGGTGTCAATGAGGTTGAACTGGAGGAACCATTAGTGAGCTCGAGATGTGAGTAAAGGAGTGTGAGAAAAATGAATGAAAGATTTGATTGGAACCTGGGTGAGATGGGAGAGGAACCAGCTGGATAAAGGGATGATCAGTTCAGAATATGAACACGGAAAAGAATCTCTGTCCCAGGAAATACTTAAAATGAGTTTCAATCATTTGAAAACATGAGAATTGCTTAGATGAAACTTAAACAGTTCCAACCTGTTCACCTCCTTCCATCTTGATAATCACATGATACAATCATGCAAAGTAGTCATGTGGTTATGGGACTAGTGGCATGCTACATAGAAAGAAAACAGCCTGCTGTATACAGCTAAAGAGTGCCACAATTGAAGCTCTGTAACCCAATGTCCAGTGGACAACCAGGCAACACCTCAGAGAGTGATGGGGGGACCTGGGGGATGGGGGGATGAGTTGGGGGATTGGGGGGGGGGGGGGTGGATGGATGGCGGCTGGGGGATGGAGGGTTGGATTGGGTGATCCAAGAACATCCCCTTCCTCTGTCATGGTGAATTGTAACATAAGACTTCAAGAGTCAAAGCCAAAATCTTCAGCCCAGTGTTTCTTAAACCTTTTACACTGAAGGATCCCTTTCAAACTGAATAGCAATCCCAAACCCCCTGCCCTCCCGCCCCTCACCGTCTGAATTTAGGTACTGCAAATAGGAAAATGCTACATGTAAAGAGTATTTTAATATATAGCAAACATGTATTTACTTGCAGATATAATAATCTAGGTGCTGTTCTCCAGTACACGCTCCCCTTCTAGGTGAAAGAGCTAACCCACTCTGCACTGTCCACGTGGCTCCTGCACCCTGACCCCATCTCACAGTGAACCCGCGTGAAGTGGGAAAAAACATAAAGATGGGTACCTAACACATAAAAAGGTTATCTGGGAAAGACACATTAAGCAGGCACTGACTTTTAGTGCAGACAGCTACTTGAAATTAAAATATGCAGGACAGACAGTTATTTAAAGTTAAACATGCAGGAATCAGATACTGCAGGAAGCCAGCGAGGGCTTGAGGCACTTTTGAGATAAGGACAGACGTAGACCAATAAGGACTGATAAAGAGATTAGCCACAAATGGGAACGGGAATACATAAATGCAGGAAAACCAATTACTGTATGTATAGACCGAAACTAAGTCATTGATAGTCACTGAAAGAGGAAATGTATCCATTCTATGAAACAATGCGATGTTAAAAACCAATGTCTGTACATGTCTGGCTGTAACGATGTGTTAACTATCGATCCTACTCAACTGTAACGATGTGTTAAATGGCTAATGTCCGGACTATCCATTGTCTGAAAAGTATAAAAATGAACCACTCCTATTGTATCATTGAGAGAAGGTAGCTGCCTAAAGTACTGCGGAGTGCCAGTGCCTTTTCTCCACGAAGCTTCGTCAAATAAAACTGTATTGTTGAACCTCCAGTCTGACTCCGGTGGTTTTCCCACAACACCGTGTATGGCTGGCCCACAGACTCCAGTTTGACAGCCATTACCCTTCTCCAGCTTCATAGACTACAGTCACAGACACAGAATCCTAGAGTGCAGAAGGAGGCTGTTCAGTCCATTGAATCTGCACTGACTACAACCCCACCCTGGCCCCATCCCCATAACCCCATACAGTTACCCTAGCTACTATGTCCCCTGGGGCAATTTAGCATAGCTAATCTATCTAACCCGCACATCTTTGGACCGTGGGAAGGAATTGGAGCACCCGGAGGAAACCCACGCAGACACGGGGAGAACGTACAAATTCCACACGGACAGTGACCCAAGCTGGGAATCGAACCCTGGTCCCTGGCGCTGTGAGACACAGTAAGAAGTTTAACAACACCAGGTTAAAGTCCAACAGGTTTATTTGGTAGCAAAAGCCACACAAGCTTTCGGAGCTGCAAACCCCTTCTTCTTGTGAGTGGGAATTCTGTTCACAAACAGAGCATATAAAGACACAAACTCAATTTACATACAACCCCACCCTGTGAGACAGCAGTGCTAACCACCGTGCCACCCTAAATTCACTCATAGTGTGTGTAAAGGAATTCCAGTCTGGAGCAACATACTCGCTAATATTCATCTCGCTCAGTCAGAATTCTGGGCAGCTGTATTTCCCCTTACAGATCTCTGTCAGCAGATTGACTCATACAGTTTCTCAATGATCAGACATCAGGGCATCAGAATTAGAACATTTGCAGCTGGAAACCCAACATTTATAACAACCCGTAAACAACAGTCATCCGTTCATAATTGTTTCTTATACACTTATCAGCAAATTAGTCTTACTCCCATGGGAAACCATTGTTTCCAGATTGTGTTTGATCCTTGGTTATCTGTTTCTCAAGTATTTCCTGTCCAATTCCAAGTTTTTCCAAACCCAATGGGCGCAATTTTATCGCCTGTTCATGCCACGCTCCCGCTGCAGCAAAGTCGGAGAATTTGGTGGCCAGCCAAATCTTCGCTTACTGCAGCAGGATGGGAAAATCCCACTGGCGTGAACGGCCGGAAAATTCTGGCCAATATGTCTGAAATTCAGTTTCTGCCACTAGCTATTCTGAACCCTGGGCCTTTCTGCACCTCACTATGTTCCAGACCATTGTTCCTTCCCCATCACTAGCATGGGACCATAACCACCCCTCAAACTCCATTCCCCATTCCCATTACCACTGTAAGCTTCTACCTCTTCAATGCCTTCAGCAATGTGACCCCTCCATTCCCTGTCCATCTAGGGGCGGCATGGTGCCACAGTGGCTAGCACTGCTGCCTCACAGTGCCAGGGACCCGAGTTCAATTCCGGCCTCGGGTGACTATGGAGATTGCACATTCTCCCCATGTCTGGGTGTGTTTCCTGTGGGTATTCCGGCTTCCTCCCACAGTTCAAAGATGTGCGGGTTAGGTTGGATTTGCCATGCTCAATTGCCCCTTACAGCGTCAGGGAAATTAGCAGGGTAAATACATGGGGTTACGGGGATAGGATCTGGGTGTGGGATTGTTGTTGGTGTAGGCTCTTTGGGTCGATTAGCCTCTTTCTGCACTGTAGGGATTCTATGATTCTATGAATCTACAGCTGGAACAATTCATTCCCCTCTGCTCAGCTTGGGCCTCATTGAACCATTGGCTTCCGTAATACCTGAGGAACTTAGCAGCACTCATTTTCTGAAACAATCCTAAAAAAGCAGTAGCCTGTTGGTGGTGAAAGTGGAGGCATAATGGTACTGTCAATCCAGAGAATTGGGGTAATGCTCTGAGGACTCAGATTCGAATCCCACCATGGCAGATGGTGAAATTTGAATTCAATAAAAGTCTATGATGACCGTGAAACCATTGTCGATTGCTGTAAAAATCTGCATGGTTCACTAATGTCCTTTAGGGAAGGAAACCTGCTGCCCTTACCTGTGACTCCAGATCCACAGCAATGTGTTTGACTCTGAAATCATAGAATCCCTACAATGCAGAAGGAGGCCATTTGGCACATCAGCTCTGCACCTTCTTATTTACCTAGGCCCTATTATGGCTAATCCCCCTAACCTACAGATCTTGGGGCACTAAGGGGCAATTTAGCATAGCCAATCCACCTAACCTTCACATCTTTGGACAGTGGGAGGAAACTGGGGCACTCGGAGGAAATCCACAGAGACACAGAGAGAACTTGCAAACGCCACGCAGTGACCCGAGGCTGGAATTCTACCCGGGTCTTTGGCGCTGTGAGGCAGCAGTGCTAACCACTGTGCCACCATGCTGTGCTGCTCACAGAATTTTGTTTCATTGAGATCACTTCTCGTTCTTCTGATCTCTAGGGATCACGGGCTTAGTCTACTCAAGCCCTTCAATTCAATTCATAGCATAAAATAATAGTATTTCTACACTGCAGATGGAGATCATTCAGCCCATTGAGTCCACCCTGACCCTATCCCCATAACCCCATGTATTTACCCTGCTAGTCCTCCTGACACTAAGAGGCAATTTAGCATGGCCAATCAACCTAATCTGCACATATTTACACTGTGGGAGGAAATTGGAACACCCCAAGGAAACCCACGCAGACATGGGGGGAACGTGCAAACTCCACACAGACAGTCGCCCAAGGCCAGAATTGAACCCAGGTCCCTGGCCCTGTGAGACATCAGTGCTAAACACTGTGCCACCTTGCCGTCCAATTCAATGAATGGCCTAGTATGCCCATTCAGTTCAGGGATGGGCAATAAATGCTGGCCTAGCCAGCGACACCCAAATCCCCTGAATGAATAAAAATAAAATCACTCAACAACCTACAGGAATTCATGCTCTCCACAACCCAATCCAAGGGTGGCACAGTGGTTAGCACTGCTGCCTCACAACGCCAGGGACCTGGGTTTGATTCCCAGCTTGGGTCACTGTGTGGAGTCTGCACATTCTCCCTGTGTCTGCGTGGGACAGACACAGACACAGTTGCTCCGGTTTCCTCCTACAGTCTGAAAGATGTGCGGGTTAGGTGCATTTACCCGAACAGACACCCTTCATTGCAGTGTAATGTAAGCCATACTTGTGACTAACAAATAAACTTTAAAACTTTTACCTTACTTCCACATCCCATTTACTGATCATTTATCCCCAGCACTTGCCTTCATTTGTCCATCAATGTACACTCTGCTTCACTCCTGACCTGCACCGTGAGCAACTCAACACGTACATCATCTAACATTTGATTTATAAAGTGTTCGTTTCCTGTTTGTTATGCCACAGTTCCTGTATCATGCTTCCTTCCTTCCTTAATTTGATTGATGTTATAACAAATTTATTAATTTCACAAGAAAAGAAACATCATAGCTGCGATTCTCCCCAAAAAAAGGCACAGCGCTGCCACCGCTGGGAAAACCGGAGTGTTTCCCGAAGGCAGCGCATCCCAGGTGGGATTCACCCACCTTTAGCATGTAAAAATATACATACAGGATAAAAATATGCTCCATTTTCAAGAGGCGTCTCAATTCCGTATTCAGAGAAAGACACCAGGGAAATGGTGACCCCCCCCCCCCCTGCTGACGAGGGGAGCACCACCAACCCCTCAGGAAAGAGGGTCATCCATCACCCCCTAGCACTAAAATAACGGGTCACTCGCCAACCCCAAGCCAGGCAATCATGACCCTTCCCCCTCTCCGAGGTTCCCGGCATCCTAGCACTGATACGTTGGCACTGACACTTTAAACTCTTATCATTGCTCATGCAGTGTCCTCTAACATGTTCCGAATCCCTGGGAAACATTTCCTCTGTATTTGCAATAACAGTTACCAGAAACCTTCGGCCTCGCCCGTGGCTGGGATTCCCCGCTGGAGTGAATGGAGTTTTGGCTGTGTGCCAAATTCTCTATTCTTACGAGCACTGCGAGATTGGTGAATCCCAGTCCAGTATCGTTCAGATGTTAAACCCAGCTGAAGATTTAAAATAACTAGACTAGAGTTTGTGCAAATTCATTGCCCGGAATTTCTGCTGAGATTCATAAAATCCCTACAGTGCAGAAGGAGGCCTTTCGGCCCATCGAACCTGCACTGAGGATAATCCCATCCAGGACCTATCCACATAACTCCATCTATTTACCCTGCTAATCACCCTGGCACTAAGGGGCAATTTAGCATGGCTAATCAACCTAACCCTCACATCATTGGACTGTGGGAAGAAACCCACGCAGACACTGGGAGAATGTGCAAACTCCACACAGACAGTCACCTGAGGCTAGAAATGAACCTGGGTCCCTGGCACTGTGAGGCAGCAGTGCTAACCACTGTGCCATTGTTCCTGTTTGTCTCTCCTTGAGTCAGGATTTCAGTGACAGCAGATAGATTCCACCAAATCCCTCGAGCATCTTTCCTTTTATAGCTATTCTATTCACATTCCTCTCTCAGTTTCAATCTATCATTTTTAAGTTTCACCTAGTAATTTCCAACCAGTCTTTTATGTTAACCTTCAAAGCACCGATGTCAACATTGGTTTGCCACTTTTTAGTTGATCTTGAACACAGAGCACATAAAAAAAGGACTTTTAAATCACTGATTCTGTCTCAGCTGGTGTATGATCCATTCTGGGCATCACACCTTCGGAGGGATGTCAAGACTTTGGAAAGGGTAGCATGAAAGAAGAACTGCTGTTATGGCTGAAATTTAATGCCATTCCCCATGGCAAGTTTGGTGGCAGGGACAGCATTAAATCAGATGGGTAGAGTAGTGGGTGGGGAACCCACTGCCTTCCCACCACCAACCTGATTAAATCCATGTTGGGAAGGCCCACAGCTAAGGCTGCTTATTGTCTTATGAATTTGTGAGCTTTTATCTGGTCAAAAATGTTTGTCATGTTTTGCAGCAACAATTCCTATAACTTCTGTTTACTTGTTTCTTAAAATTAGAATTGTATTTTAAAAAAAGCGCTTTGAAAACTTTACACAGAACAGTTTATCATTAGGATTCCGAAATAGGTAGAACTTAAATATTTTGGTTTTCTTATAATTGCTAGCACTTGATACCTATCTTCAAAAAAGGCTTGTAAAGAAATTCCAGCAATTTCTAAAATCATTCGGTAATGTGCGTATATTTGAAGTTAAGACCATAAGACCATAAGACATAGGAGCGGAAGTAAGGCCATTCGGCCCATCGAGTCCACTCCACCATTCAATCATGGTTGATTTCAACTCCATTTACCCGCTCTCTCCCCATAGCCCTTAATTCCTCGAGAAATCAAGAATTTATCAATTTCTGTCTTGAAGACGCTCAACGTCTCGGCCTCCACAGCCCTCTGTGGCAATGAATTCCACAGACCTACCACTCTCTGGCTGAAGAAATTTCTCCTCATCTCTGTTCTAAAGTGACTCCCTTTTATTCTAAGGCTGTGCCCCCGCGTCCTAGTCTCCCCTGCTAATGGAAACAACTTCCCGACGTCCATCCTATCTAAGCCGTTCATTATCTTGTAAGTTTCTATTAGATCTCCCCTCAACCTCCTAAACTCCAATGAATATAATCCCACGATCCTCAGACGTTCATCGTATGTCAGGCCTACCATTCCTGGGATCATCCGTGTGAATCTCCGCTGGACCCGCTCCAGTGCCAGTATGTCCTTCCTGAGGTGTGGGGCCCAAAATTGCTCACAGTACTCCAAATGGGGCCTAACCAGTGCTTTATAAAGCCTCAGAAGTACATCCCTGCTTTTGTATTCCAAGCCTCTTGAGATAAATGACAACATTACATTTGCTTTCTTAATTACGGACTCAACCTGCAAGTTTACCTTTAGAGAATCCTGGACTAGGACTCCCAAGTCCCTTTGCACTTTAGCATTATGAATTTTGTCACCGTTTAGAAAATAGTCCATGCCTCTATTCTTTTTTCCAAAGTGCAAGACCTCGCACTTGCCCACGTTGAATTTCATCAGCCACTTCTTGGACCACTCTCCTAAACTGTCTAAATCTTTCTGCAGCCTCCCCACCTCCTCAATACTACCTGCCCCTCCACCTATCTTTGTATCATCGGCAAACTTGGCCAGAATGCCCCCAGTCCCGTCATCTAGATCGTTAATATATAAAGAGAACAGCTGTGGCCCCAACACTGAACCCTGCGGGACACCACTTGTCACCGGTTGCCATTCTGAGAAAGAACCTTTTATCCCAACTCTCTGCCTTCTGTCTGACAGCCAATCGTCAATCCATGTTAGTACCTTGCCTCGAATACCATGGGCCCTTATTTTACTCAGCAGTCTCCCGTGAGGCACCTTGTCAAAGGCCTTTTGGAAGTCAAGATAGATAACATCCATTGGCTCTCCTTGGTCTAACCTATTTGTTATCTCTTCAAAGAACTCTAACAGGTTTGTCAGGCACGACCTCCCCTTACTAAATCCATGCTGACTTGTCCTAATCCGACCCTGCACTTCCAAGAATTTAGAAATCTCATCCTTAACGATGGATTCTAGAATTTTGCCAACAACTGAGGTTAGGCTAATTGGCCTATAATTTTCCATCTTTTTTCTTGTTCCCTTCTTGAACAGTGGGGTTACAACAGCGATTTTCCAATCCTCTGGGACTTTCCCTGACTCCAGTGACTTTTGAAAGATCATAACTAACGCCTCCACTATTTCTTCAGCTATCTCCTTTAGAACTCTAGGATGTAGCCCATCTGGGCCCGGAGATTTATCAATTTTCAGACCTTTTAGTTTCTCTAGCACTTTCTCCTTTGTGATGGCAACCATATTCAACTCTGCCCCCTGACTTTCCTGAATTGTTGGGATATTACTCATGTCTTCTACTGTGAAGACTGACGCAAAGTACTTATTAAGTTCCTCAGCTATTTCCTTGTCTCCCATCACTAGATTACCAGCGTCATTTTGGAGCGGCCCAATGTCTACTTTTGCCTCCCGTTTGTTTTTAATGTATTTAAAGAAACTTTTACTATCATTCCTAATGTTACTGGCTAGCCTACCTTCATATTTGATCCTCTCCTTCCTTATTTCTCTCTTTGTTATCCTCTGTTTGTTTTTATAGCCTTCCCAATCTTCTGACTTCCCACTACTGGCAGTTAAACATCCAGGGATTCACAACCTATCGAAAAGACAGAGAGGTGGGTAGAGGGGGCGGGGTTGCCTTGTTAATTAGAAATGAAATTAAATCAATAGCACTAAACGACATAGGGTCAGACGATGTGGAGTCTGTGTGGGTAGAGTTGAGGAACCACAAAGGCAAAAAAACCATAATGGGAGTTATGTACAGGCCTCCTGACAGTGGTCAGGACCAGGGGCACAAAATGCACCACGAAATGTAATTAATTAATTAATTAATTATTCCCCCAAAGATGTGCGGGTTAGGTTGATTGGCCAGGTTAAAAATTGCCCCTTAGAGTCCTGAGATGCGTAGGTTAGAGGGATTAGCAAGTAAATATGTGGGGATAGGGCCTGGGTGGGATTGTGGTCGGTGCAGACTCGATGGGCCGAATGGCCTCCTTCCGCACTGTAGGGTTTCTATGAACTACTCTTTGCCACATTATAGGCTCTCTCTTTTGCCTTGATGCATTCCCTGACTTCCTTTGTCAGCCATGGCTGCCTAATCCCCCCTCTGATAACCTTTCTTTTGTTTGGGATGAACCTCTGCACTGTGTCCTCAATTACTCCCAGAAACTCCTGCCATTGCTGTTCTACTGTCTTTCCCACTAGGCTCTGCTTCCAGTCGATTTTTGTCAGTTCCTCCCTCATGCGCCTGTAATTACCTTTATTTAACTGTAGAACCTTCACATCTGATTCTGCCTTCCTTCTTTCAAATTGCAGACTGAATTCTACCATATGATGATCACTGCTTCCTAAGTGTTCCCTCACTTTAAGATCTTTTATCACGTCTGGCTCATTACATAACACTAAGTCCAGAATAGCCTGTTCCCTCGTGGGCTCCATCACAAGCTGTTCCACAAAGCCATCCTGTAAACATTCAATGAATTCCCTTTCTTTGGGTCCACTGGCAACATTATTTACCCAGTCCACCTGCATATTGAAATCCCCCATGATCACTGTGACCTTGCCTTTCTGACATGCCCTTTCTATTTCGTGGTGCATTTTGTGCCCCTGGTCCTGACCACTGTCAGGAGGCCTGTACATAACTCCCATTATGGTTTTTTTGCCTTTGTGGTTCCTCAACTCTACCCACACAGACTCCACATTGTCTGACCCTATGTCGTTTAGTGCTATTGATTTAATTTCATTTCTAATTAACAAGGCAACCCCGCCCCCTCTACCCACCTCTCTGTCTTTTCGATAGGTTGTGAATCCCTGGATGTTTAACTGCCAGTCCTGAACCCCCTGCAACCACGTCTCTGTGATGCCTACCACATCATACCTGCCAGTCACAATCTGGGCCACAAGCTCATCTACCTTGTTCCGGACACTGCGGGCATTTAAATATAGCACCTTTAATTCCCTATTGACCGTCCCTTTTTGTTTTCGTAGTGTGGTGGACCTTGGTTTACTGAGCCTTTCCAGACACTGTGTCATATTTTGTGAGATGGGGACTATCGTAACCTCTCCTGAGCGCTGTCTTTTCGTGATTTTTTGTAATCCTAAGCAGCTACGCTTCCCACTGATTCCTTCACCTCTTGGTTCCCTGACTTTCCCTTCCCCCCAATCTCTAGTTTAAAGTCCTAATGACCACCCTATTTACTCTCTTCGCCAGAACACTGATCCCAGCTCGGTCCAGGTGGAGACCATCCCAACGGTATAGGTCCCCCCTGCCCCAAAACTGATGCCAGTGTCCCATGAAAAAGAACCCCTCTTTCCCACACCACTCTTTCAGCCACATGTTAACTTCCCTTATTCTTGCCTCCCTATGCCAATTTGCACATGGCTCGGGCAGTAATCCGGAGATTATGACCCTTGAGGACCTGTTTTTTAATTTGAATCCTAGCTCTTTATAATCTCTAAACAGGTCCTCTTTCCTAGACTTGCCTATGTTGTTGGTACCAACATGGACCACAACAACTGGATCCTCCCCCTCCCTCTCCAGTATCCTTTCAAGCCGGTCAGAGATGTCCCGCACCCTAGCACTGGGCAGGCAACATACCATGTGGGACACTCTATCCTGCTCACAAAGGAAACTATCTATCCCCCTGATAATAGAATCCCCTACAACTACAACTTGCCTATTTACTTCCTCCCCTTGAATGGCCTGCTGAACCATGGTGCCTTGGTCAGCTGACTCATCCTTCCTGCAGCCCTGTTTGCCATCCACACAGGGAGCAAGTGCCTCGTACCTGTTGGACAGGGTCAAGGGCTGAGGCTCCTGAGTTCCTGACTGCTGGTTCCCTTTACCTGCCTGACTTGCAGTCACACCCTGCTGTCCCTGGCCACTGGCAGGATTTAAACTATTTACTCTGACAGGTGTGACTGCCTCCTGAAACACAGTGTCCAGGTAAGTCTCCCCCTCCCGGATGTGCCTCAGTGTTTGAAGCTCAGACTCCAGCTCATCAACTCTGAGCCGGAGTTTTTCAAGCAGCCAACACTTACTGCAGATGTGGTCGCTGTAGCTCGCAATGGGATCTGCCAGCTCCCACATCAAGCAGCTCAAGCACATCACCTGACCAGCCATCTCTAATTAATCAATTAGTTTAATTTAAGTTTACGAGTTTAGCTGTGTTTTTTTTAAAATTTGGGGCAGATTTGCTATCAACCAATCAGATCACAGCTTCCCTCTGACGTCACTTTTGAAGAAAGAAAAAGTGGAAAACAGGAAGTTACCGTTAGGTTTTTATACTCACCCAGAGACTGCTCCTCCTCCTCCGAACAGCTCCCGAAACTAGGCCTCGATCCCCGGGTTAACGTGAGTTTTTATACTCACCCAGAGACTGCTCCTCCTCCTCCGAACAGCTCCCGAAACTAGGCCTCGATCCCCGGGTTAACGTGAGTTTTTATACTCACCCAGAGACTGCTCCTCCTCCTCCGAACAGCTCCTGAAACTAGGCCATGGAGTGAGTGGGTGTTCATTAATGCAGAATGCTGGCAAAAATCATCTAATTTGGTTAAATCTGCAAAAGCTTGATTGAAAAGTACAACCGTATTGTAAACTTCAGAGTGATATATCGGGTGGTAAGTGTTGTCAAACACCTCTCCAAATGACACCTTCATAGGGAAGCAAGGTTCAACAGCTGCACCTTGTTCCTGAATCATTAAGGTGTTGTCATAAACGAATATATATTTTAGTTTATTCTTAGTCTCATCCCAACCAATATCTTTGTACCAGGAATAAAGTGAGTATAATTTAATAGCAGAAAGTTCTGATGAGTTCCAAATAAAAGTGTTGCAGGGAACTCAGTTATATTTCTAATTCAACTTGGTAATACAAAGGAGGTCTTTCCTACCATGTTTTCGTCTGTACCATCGTACTTGCCCAATGTTATAGTGAACAAAGCCATTACTTGCATTATCACCTCTCCAAGTGTCAGTCGTATCAAACGCAGAAAATTGCTGAATTCGGCACTTCCACAGGAAATCACATAGCGTAGGGAATTCAAATAGCAAGATATTTCTGGCATGTCACATGCACTGTGTGCACCTGGAAGGTTCTGAACATAGAATTGCTCAGCACCATTCAAATGCCAATCTCTAAGCAGGCAATATTCAACAAGATGGTGTTTGTCATCCAAAGAGTTAGGGCGTGATCTTACCAACCATTCACGCCATGTTCCTGCTGCAGCAAAGTCGGAGAATTTGGCAGCCAGCCAAATCTCCGTTCACTGCGGCAGGATGGGAAAATCTCACCAGCGCGAACAGTAGTAAGATTCTGGCCTTAGATTGTTTTATCTTATAATTGTCAATGACCATTCGATCACTCTCATCCATCCCATCATAAGTCCATGAGCTCTTAAAAGCATTAGAATAACCTTTTGAGAAGCAAATTATTATCTAATTGTAAGGGAAGCCATCATCATCAGGGAGCAAAAACCATAGGCTTATCATGATGCCAAAGACAGAATGATTAAAAATCAATTTAAGAACATATTGACAAATAGGAGAAGTGGAAACTAACTTATCTGACTCTTGTGGTGATTCACAATGACACTACAAAATACCCTCAAGTGAATATGTCTGCGCAAGTGAAAATATAAAATTGAAGGGAGAAACATTAGGCAAAGCCTAATGTGGGATAATGTCCAATCCCATTGGTGTGAGGATACATTTTCTGCTTACCCCATTGTCATGAATTTGCCTCGTAATAGGCAATACCAAGAAGGTGAAAAAACTAACAGGTTAGAAGCCACCAGCAGTTCAAAAATCATTTTACAGGGTGTGACTCTCCCTGTAACAAGATTAGCAGTTATAGACAGGCAGGAGAATGCATCATCCTACTAATACGAAACACCTTAGCTGGACAATTGAAACATCAAGGGGTGGCATACATATATAAACCTTTTAGAACCACAGAAGCTGAGAGGACAAACAGCCAATACACGGAGAGAACCATCAAAGGGAAAAATAGTATAATTGCCAATTTCCGTGGAAGCAGAGAGGCAGATTCCACCTAGCAGCCTGTGAGCCAGTTCTAGCTGGCAGACTAGAAGCAAGAATGCAGAAACCTTTGTGGAGGCAGTTAAAATCATATCTTTGCTGAACCAAGAAGAAACAGTCTCCAGAATAACTCTTCAATTGTACACAGTGTGGCAACTATAAGCTGGCTTTTACTTATAGATCTATTGAAGTGGATGTTTGGGAAGAGGGAAGTCTTGAAAGAGTTTAGATCTTGTAAATACAGTTTGGATCAAACATTTCTACATAAACTGTGTGGATGTGTTTAGTGGTTCCTATACATAACTGTTTTAGATCATTATAGTCCTGTTTAAGTATGTGTGTCTTTTCTTTATTGTAATAGTCTTTGATAAATGTTATACTATGACTGGGCTGGTTACTGATCTCAGTGGGTCTTGCATGTGATTTCTCATATCATTCCTGCAAACAAAATTATACACCACCATGAACTGGTATTCCAGATAGATAACATTATTGCAGATAACTTCAGCCAGGTTTGTGACACAGTCAATAAAGTAACAATGTCTGACTTGTTCAAAGCATTACTTATTGTGTGTCTTTTCGTCTGGATCCCCTGCCAACATCTGAAAAGCTGGATAAGATTGCGCATGGTAACATGGAAGCAGTTCATTCTCTTTTCAAACTCACTTAATTTTTAGAGTTTTATCTAAAATAGTGATATTGAACTCAACTTGTGCAGGCTGCTAAATAGGAAGCAGTACTGGGACATGTGTCGTTAGAAATTGTGACAGAATTGACAGCAAAAAGCGTAGAAGCTGTGGTGTAATTTGTACTTCTATGATTCGTAGGGAAGTTTGGAAGCCAATCTTCTGTAAGTTGAGTTTGGATATAAACACAATACTTAATAATAATCCACAGAATAGTATCTAATGCAATAAGCAGAATGATAATTAAGGCTGAATTAAAGCAACAACCTCAATCTTTTCTTCATGCGGGAGCAAGACCCATCATTGAGTGACTTCAGCACTTTGTTCTTTTCTCAAAGTGTCTCCGTTTCCCTTCGTGAAACCAACCTCTATGTCATGAAGTCCCATGCAAAAGGGGAACAGCTGGTAACGCATTCTGTTGTAGCTTGATTAAAGTTGTTTCCGTGTTCCAGACTTGACACTGGAAGACAGTGTATGAGTGCACATTGTACTATTCCTCCATTCCTGTACCCTTCAGGAAACCTCCTCAGCTTGTCTACAGAGACAATTTTAAGTGTTTGCTGATTAGCAAATATTTTTGCCATTCTTTCATTTGCAAAAATATACTTCATTCATAAAATATCTGAAAGAACGTTACAAATATTTCATAATACCATTCTAAGGTGCTTCAATACAATTGTGATAATGCAATATTCACCATATTCATTCAGTGTAAGTCATACTGCCTGAGGGTGTTCTATACAATTCCACTCCCCTTGGTGCACTATGGCTGAAAGGTCTTAGGCAGTGACCTTCCCCATTGTGCCTTGGTGGCAGCTGCTCCAAGCTTTAGTGCGCTCCTCAGCACGTAGTCCTGGGCTTTGGAATGTGCCAGCCTGCAACACTCGGTCAGGGACAACTCCTCACACTGGAAGATCAGCAAGTTTTAGGCAGACCAAAGAGCCTCTTTCACCAAGTTGATAATCCTTCAGCAACAGCTGATGTTTGTCTCAGAGTGTGTCCCTGGGAACAGCCCATGGAGCACAGAGTCCTGCATTAAGGAGCTGCTTGGGATGAACCTCGACAAAAACCACCTCATCTCTCTCCAGACCTACTTTGCAAAGGCATATTTCACATTCCAAAGGAGATGGACAAATGTTTCTTTCCCACCACAGTCACTTCGAGGGCAATGTGCGGATGGAGTGAGACTTCCGGGTGTATAGGAAGGATCTGATGGGGAGGGCCTTTCTCACCACCTGCCAAGGTAGATCTTGATGCTTGTTTGAAAGTTCTGGTGATGAGGCATTCTGCCAAATGACCTTGACAGTCTGCTTAGGGAGCTATCCAACATTTCTTTTAGTAGTGATGGAATGTATTTGAACAGATTTCTTCTGCCTGGATCTCAAACCAGGTTTTTGTTCAAACTTTCTCTCCTGAAGCCACAGCTTGTTAAAGGTTGCCATGTTTTCTCTATTTGTGTCTCTTATCCAATCTTATCAATCTCATATTTTATTATTTCAAATCTAACTGTTCCTATTGGGGACAAGGAATCAGAAAGTGTAGGGGCAATAAAAGCACCATGGATAAGCTGCGTATGCATATTAACACCATAAATTAAATAATATGATGTTCCAGGGAACATTATACCTGATGCAGATGTGGGAACATTATTGAGCGATATTTGTATCTCCAGAATTATGCTGATCCACTTATTCCTTCCGGTTCTCAACAGTATGGTCAATTAGCTTTATTACTTCTTGATGCTTACGTTCCACCAGTCCTGCTGACCGCAGATGATGTGATCTGTGCTCTAACTTTGAAGACCTTAGAAACAAAGGCTCCACCTTGATCAGCAAGTAGGATCTTGGCCTGTGGTGGGACCTTCCAGCCCCATTAATGTCCAAAGGTTTTTGCATGACATGCACTCTCTGCTGCTGGGGAACGTGGGTGATCAGCATCAGCGGGACTGGAAGATATTTAATTAAATTATTTAAACATTTGTTAAAGATCTGCTAGGGCAGAATGGTGGCACAGTGATCAGCACTGCTGCCTCACAGTGCCAGGGACCCGGGTTCGATTCCAGCCTTGGGTGACTGTGGAGTTTGCACCTTCTCCCTGTGTCTGAATGGGTTTCCGCCCACCAGCAACCACTCAGAGAATGACGACCTCCAATCGTCTGACTTACTGACAGTTGTTGTTAATTGATTGTTTATGTTGTGCTTGTTTAATGTGTTGGGAACTTTTGATTTAAAGGGGATGAAATGTTGTGCGTTTATAGTGGTTTATTACCAGCAACACTAAACCTGAATAGGGCACTTTAAGATAAAGCTCGCATGACGTTATCAGAAATGGCATCGTCGGCCGTTTGCGCGGGTAACTGTGCAGAGTGGGTTTGCGGCCTGCACTGAATGTAGCTCCTTAATAAAGTTCCTTAGTTTGTTGAACCTCCGTGGCCTCCTTGCCTCAATCCTGCAAACACCACAAAGGGGTTGTTAGGGTCTCTTCAGAGATAACAGGGTTCTGCAAAACTGCCTCATTAGCTCTTACTGTTAGAGGGTCACAGATAGACATAGCTTCAACCATTTTAAAAAGTCTTTGTCCAGTTTTTAAAATTTTATAACTTAGCCCTGAAGATATATATATATATTTTATAAAAGCATTGGAGTGAGGTCTTGGCCCCTGACGATTGTAAATAACTGCGGCCTCAGTTTTGACCCTTTTGGTACTCCACTCCTCACAGTTTGCCAACTTGAAAATGCCCATTTATCCCTAAGTCTGCTTTCTGTCTGTTAACCAATCCTCAATCCATGCTGATACATTAACCACAGCTCCATTAACTGAAGGTGCAGTTGTCTCATAGTGTGAACACAGTCTCTACAGAATCTTTCTTTTTCTCAATTATGTATGGCACGTAAACAGCCCATTCTGCCTATCACAGCTGCACTGCTGTATTTTTCAAAATGGACCACCTCGTCCCATTCTCTGTTCACATACTTTCATATTCCTTTTTTTTCAGCAACAGTCTCATTCACTTTTAAAATGTATTTACGTTTAACACTGGTTCCTAACAGACAATTCCATTTGCCGATTGCCTCACATGTGAGGATTATGTTGTATTACCGTCCACTCTATCCAGTCTCTGGAATAGAGAATAAAAGCTGAGCTATGAGGGCTGGAGGATGTGCAGAGACAAGAATCAGCAAGTCCTGAGTGGGATTTAAACAAAATTGATCAAATTTGCTCTTAGAATTGTTACCTCATCTTAACTTCAGAGGACGTCATTCGTAACGTCACTTTTTATTGGTTTCCTCACTCTGAAGCAGATGCCAACTTCTCCTGGTTCTCCTGAGAACATTCATTTTATGTTCTCCCTAAACTTCCCGCAATATGGTTCAGATAGAACAGGTAATGTGCTGTGGTCCATGGCTGGCTGACTGATTCCAGCTGAAGTGCATTAGCTCAGTATCAAAGTGCCTCATTAACACAAATGAATGCTGTAATGCCCCAGTGTATTACAGTTCAGAGTGGGGGTGAGAATCTCATGCACGCCACACACGTGTTAAACTGTCATTGAGTGGGGACTGAGTTGAAGCTCAAGGTTTGGGATTAGAACAGAATCAAGGCTATGGGGGTGGGGGGGGAAGCTGATGTAAGATAAATGTCTTTGTTCCATTTCATGGATAAACTCAGCAGATTTGTTTTGAAATTGTGCAGTTCTAATCATGACTAATGCCAAGTCTTGTTCTCTGTCACCCTTATGCTCATAGGCATACAGCCCCTTTACAACT